>NC_134406.1:270698055-271298055 GCF_038048845.1 Mixophyes fleayi
TAGGACCGTGACCGTCCTCCATCCTGAGGGACTGCGCATGCGCAGCCCTTTCTATACCTCCAGTGTATGTTCCTTTAACTTAATTGGCAGATCAGGCAACCTCCCTATATTAAGCACCTGTGGTCAACACCACGTTGCCTGATCTTGGAGTCTCATTCTTGTCACTCACCGGACTGTGAGTGCTTCTTCCCGGACATTTAGGAACCGTGGCCGTCCTCCATCCTGAGGGACTGCGCATGCGCAGCCCTTTCTATACCTCCAGTGTATGTTCCTTTAACTTAATTGGCAGATCAGGCAACCTCCCTATATTAAGCACCTGTGGTCAACACCACGTTGCCTGATCTTGGAGTCTCATTCCCCATGAGTCTCTGAAGGTGTTCCTGTGTTTCCTCGTTTATTCAGCCCAGCTGATTCCTGTGGTTTCCAAACCACTTCTACCTCTGTGGTTTCCAAACCACTTCTACTACTGTGGTTCCCATACCACTTCTACCATCTACTGTATCATCGTGACTGTGAGCTGATTCCTATCCGCTGCCTCCGTGCACTACAGTCTTCTAATCATTTCAACTCTACCATGTATCATTGGGACTGTTAGCTGATGCCTATCCGCTGCCTCCGTGCACTACAGTCTTTCATTCACATCCACTCACCTGTTCATGATTGTGACTGCCAGCTGATTCCTATCCGCTGCCTCCGTGCACTACAGGCTTCAACCTGCAACTCGTCTGTGTTTCATCATCGTGACTGTTTGGCTGATTCCTATCCGCTGCCTCCGTGCACTACAGTCTTCAACCTGCAACTCGTCTGTGTTTCATCATCGTGACTGCTAGCTGATTCCTATCCGCTGCCTCCGTGCACTACAGTCTTCAACCTGCAACCCGTCTGTGTTTCATCGTGACTGTTTAGCTGATTCCTATCCGCTGCCTCTGTGCGCTTCAGTCTTCAGTCCTTGTCAACTCTCCCGTGTTTCCTTGAGTCTGCTGCCACTATTGCTACCCGCTACTCTCCGTGATCAACTGTTCCAGTTCAACTCTGCTCCGGTGTCCCATCGTTACTGCACCTGCTGGTTGCTATTGGCTACCTCCGTGTTCCCGCAGAGACCCGCTGCTGTTACTTCTCAGCGCTACTCATCCATCTACTGCTGATCTGCTCTCCACGCCTTCCTGTGTTCCCTGCTGGTCTACCTACCTGTGCGCTGCACCTGCTAGACCACCGCTTCACCCATCCAGGGACTTTGCATCCTGCCGGCCTCCTGCCGTTCAGGTATCTCTGCACTCCTGTCTGACTGCCTTCTCCTGAACCACGGTATGCATACTTCCCATTGACTGTGCTGTGTATTGCATACCTTGCTGGACTGTGTTGGTTCTCCTCTGGAGTGTACTATCCGCTGAGTCTATTGCCATCATTGACTGTGTTATCTCATGCTGGATTACTTCAAGAGACTTTCTATATTGGCAGTGTTGTTCAGTCATTTATACATTTTTATTGTGCATATTACTGTGGATCAAAGTCAAGGTGCCCGTGTATATATTGTGTTGCAGTCTCTCCCCGTGCACCTCCTCACATATATATTCAGTGGTACAACTTGCTAGTGGCAGACCACTGACCCCTGTTTACAGTTTCACCTGTTCCAGTATCCTCTCACATAGCAGTGGTACAACTTGCTAACGCAGACCACTGACTCCCCGGATACCTCCACTTGGATTCCATTCCTTCACTCAGACAGCGGTACAACTTGCTATCCGCAGACCGCTGACTCTCATCACCTCCTCGTTTCTGTTGGACATTCCTCCTCACTATAGCAGTGGTACAACTTGCTACCGCAGACCACTGACTACCTTCACGTGTCCTTTGTCCATACAGTTCCTCGTGTATTACTACCTCCATATTGCCAGTGCTGCTAGTCATAGACTTTCCTGAGCATCTCATCATCTGCTATTTCCTGTTCCGTGATCACCCTGCTACCAGAGTACCATATTACCACCTATACTGCTCTGGTAAGCCTATCACCTGGTGATCCCTGGGTAAAGACTCCTAGTGCCCGTGACAGTAAGATCAGGCCATGACAGACCCAGATACGGAACCTACCGCTAAAGAGATGCTGCAGCATCTGGTCAGCCGTGTGGAGCAACAGGATGCTCGCCAACAGCTGTTACTTCAATGTTACCAATCGTTAACCTCCCAAGGAACATCTGGACAGACTGTTACAGCTAATATTGAAGCTCCTGTGCTTTCCTCCGTTTCCCCAGTGCCATCCCAGGTGTCTACAGTTCCTACGCTTCACCTGCCTACTCCGTCAAAATACGACGGGGATCCCAAAACTTGTAGAGGTTTCCTTAACCAATGTTCAGTCCATTTTGAACTCCAACCTCAAAATTTTTCTACCCATCGTTCCAGAGTGGCCTATCTTATCTCATTGTTTTCTGGACAAGCCCTGGCTTGGGCCTCCCCTCTGTGGGAGAGAAACGATCCAATTCTACAAGATAGTGCCAAATTCATTTCCACGTTCCGAAGTGTGTTCGATGAACCAGGTCGTGTGACCTCCGCTGCTTCCAGCATTCTTCGTTTGCGACAAGGCTCCCATACAGTAGGACAGTATGTCATTCAATTTAGGATCTTAGCCTCTGAACTTCAGTGGAACACTGAAGCATTAGTTGCCGCCTTCTGGCAGGGGCTCTCCGATAAAATTAAAGATGCACTGACTACCCAAGAGCTTCCTTCGTCACTAGAAGATTTGATCTCTCTTTGCCATCGTGTAGATATGAGATTTCGTGAAAGAGAGTCTGAGAAAACAACGGCTGTCAAAGCACCTCTTCGTTTAAATCCTCAATTTCGTCCAGCTCCATCCTCTGTGATTCCCATGGAGATAGGACGTTCCAAATTATCTTCAGAGGAGAGGAAACGAAGAGTAAAGAATAGACTCTGTATCTATTGTGCTGATTCCACCCATATGCTCAGCTCTTGCCCTAAGAGATCGGGAAATGCCAGGCCCTAACTAGTTCTGGAGAGGTGAAGTTAGGGTCCCTGGAGTCCTCTCCATTGTCTATGAAATCTAAAGTCTGCGCTTTTGATGTTACGATTTCCTTTGCTACCAAATCCTTTGAGTCACAGGCATTGATTGATTCCGGAGCAGCAGGAAATTTCATTTCTAAATCACTAGTGAATCAATGGTCCCTACCAGTGATCACTTTAAAAACACCCATTACTGTGACGGCTATAGATGGATCACGCCTCATCAATGGTCTCATCACCCAGAGTACGTCTCCAGTAACCCTTCAGATTGGTGTACTACACCATGAAGAAATTTCGTTTTTAATTCTTCCAGTTACGACAAGTCCGATTGTCTTAGGCCTTCCATGGCTTCAGTGTCACTCTCCCCAGATCGACTGGCGCACCCCTCAAGTTACGTCTTGGGGGTCTGAATGTCACCATCGTTGTCTCTCTCAAGTTATTCCTCTTAAAGTACAGCAATCTTCCATCTCATCTTCCTCCCCGGGACTCCCTCCTCAGTATGCTTCATTTGCCGATGTGTTTGATAAAGCTCAGTCTGAACGTCTTCCTCCTCATCGTTCTTGGGATTGTCCGATCGACCTTCTACCTGGCAAGACTCCTCCCAGGGGTCGGGTCTATCCTCTCTCGTTACCTGAAACTCAAGCCACATCTGAGTACATACAGGAGAATCTCCAGCGTGGGTTCATTCGACCTTCCACCTCTCCCGCTGGAGCTGGGTTCTTCTTCGTCAAAAAGAAGGATGGATCATTACGCCCTTGTATAGATTTTCGTGGACTCAACGCCATTACTATCAAGAATCGGTATCCCATTCCGCTGATCACTGAGCTATTTGATCGCATCAAGGGAGCGCGGATATTTACTAAGTTGGATCTTCGTGGTGCCTACAATTTAATTAGAATCCGTTCCGGTGACGAATGGAAGACCGCGTTTAACACCAGAGATGGGCATTACGAATATTTAGTAATGCCCTTCGGGCTGTGTAATGCCCCCGCTGTTTTCCAGGGTTTCATCAATGAGATCTTTCGGGACTTATTATATGTATGTGTCGTTGTCTACCTGGACGACATATTGATCTTCTCACAGGACCTGCCTTCTCATCACCAACATGTGGCAGAGGTCCTCTCCAGACTACGGAAAAACTCATTGTTCTGTAAATTGGAAAAATGTTCATTCGAGTTACCCCAGATTCCATTCTTGGGGTATATAGTTTCCGGAGTTGGCCTGAAGATGGATCCAGACAAAGTAAATGCTGTACTACATTGGCCTCAGCCAACTACTCTTCGTGCCATCCAGCGTTTTTTAGGTTTTGCCAATTACTATAGACGCTTCATTCAAGACTTTTCATCCATTGCATCTCCTATTGTGGCCCTAACTCGGAAAGGGGCTAATACTAAGCAATGGTCATCTGAGGCTCTCCAAGCCTTTCAAATTCTCAAAGAGTCCTTCTCGTCTGCTCCCATTCTTCGACAGCCTGATGTGACACTCCCCTTCTTCCTGGAAGTAGATGCCTCTAATGTGGGCTTAGGAGCCATTCTCTCCCAACGCTCGGAGCAACAAAAATTACATCCTTGTGCCTTCTACTCTCGGGGTCTTCTGCCCGCAGAGAAAAATTATACTATCGGGGACAAGGAGTTGCTGGCCATCAAAGCTGCATTAGAGGAATGGAGATACTTGTTGGAAGGAGCTCGCCATCCGGTGACGATCTTCACGGATCATAAGAACTTGTCATATTTGCAATCTGCCCAATGCTTGAACCCTCGTCAAGCAAGATGGTCTCTTTTCTTTTCCCGTTTTGAATTAATTATAACCTTCAAACCAGCTGCTAAGAACAAGAAAGATGACGCTCTATCTCGAGCTTTTGTGACGTCCTCTGATGTAGAAGAGGTTCCCAACCATGCTATTCTAGACCCCAAATGTATTTCTCTGGCTGCTTCATCCACCAAAATGCTACCATTTGGGAAGACCCTCGTGCCTCCTACTCTGAGGAGGAAAATCCTTTCGTGGTTCCATGCCTCTCGTTTTTCTGGACACGCCGGTGAACACAAGACCTTTGAGATTCTCTCTCGAAGTTACTGGTGGCCTTCAATGAGGAGAGACGTCAAAGAGTTTATTGCTTCCTGTGATTTATGTTCTCAATTCAAATCCTCCCGCAGAACTCCAGCAGGGTTGCTGCGACCACTACCCATTCCGTCCAAACCTTGGACCCATATTAGTATGGATTTCGTTACTGATTTGCCACCAAGTAAGAATCACAATACTATTTGGGTAGTGGTAGACAGATTTTCGAAGATGGCCCATTTCGTCCCTCTGTCCGGTTTACCTTCCTCGTCTACTCTGGCTGAACATTTCATTAAAGAAATCTTTCGCATCCATGGATGTCCGTCTGAGATTGTGTCAGATAGAGGAGTACAATTCGTTTCCAGATTCTGGCGGGCCCTTTGTAAAACCTTGGGCATACGATTAGCACTCTCATCTTCTTACCATCCGCAATCTAACGGACAAACGGAACGAGTCAATCAAGATCTTGAGACCTTTATTAGGATGTTCTCTTCAGCCAACCAAGACAACTGGGTAGAATTGCTCCCTTGGGCTGAATTCGCCCATAACAACATGTACCATGAGTCATCATCCAAAACTCCATTCTTTGTGGTCTACGGTCACCATCCGTCTTTTCCGGAATTTCCTGCCCTCCCGCCCACCCAAGTTCCTGCTGTGGAGACTGCTTGTCAGACCTTCAAAAATATCTGGTCTCAGGTCAAAACCTGTTTAAAGAAGACATCTAACAAATATAAGTCTTTCGCAGATAAGAAGAGGCGGGCTATTCCACCACTAAAAATTGGAGATCGTGTCTGGTTATCTACCAAAAATATTCGTTTGAAGGTTCCATCTATGAAATTCGCCCCTCGTTTTATTGGTCCATATAGGATCATTCAAGTTATCAATCCAGTATGTGTTAAACTTCTTCTTCCTAAGAATCTTCGGATTTCCAATGCCTTCCATGTGTCCTTGCTCAAACCTCTCATCATCAACCGTTTCTCGACTCCTCCCTCAGCACCGCAGCCAGTTCAAGTTCTTCAGGAGGAGGATTTCGAGATTACTGAGGTATTGGATGCAAAAATTTCGCGTGGAGTCCTCCGTTTCCTCGTTCATTGGAAGGGCTTTGGTCCTGAGGAGCGTTCATGGATCAAAGCTGAAGATCTTAATGCTCCTGCCCTTCTGAAGAAGTTTTATTCCAAAAATCCGGACAAGCCCGGTTCCAGGCGTTCTGTGCCCACCTTTAAAAGGGGGGGTACTGTCACTCACCGGACTGTGAGTGCTTCTTCCCGGACATTTAGGAACCGTGACCGTCCTCCATCCTGAGGGACTGCGCATGCGCAGCCCTTTCTATACCTCCAGTGTATGTTCCTTTAACTTAATTGGCAGATCAGGCAACCTCCCTATATTAAGCACCTGTGGTCAACACCACGTTGCCTGATCTTGGAGTCTCATTCTTGTCACTCACCGGACTGTGAGTGCTTCTTCCCGGACATTTAGGAACCGTGGCCGTCCTCCATCCTGAGGGACTGCGCATGCGCAGCCCTTTCTATACCTCCAGTGTATGTTCCTTTAACTTAATTGGCAGATCAGGCAACCTCCCTATATTAAGCACCTGTGGTCAACACCACGTTGCCTGATCTTGGAGTCTCATTCCCCATGAGTCTCTGAAGGTGTTCCTGTGTTTCCTCGTTTATTCAGCCCAGCTGATTCCTGTGGTTTCCAAACCACTTCTACCTCTGTGGTTTCCAAACCACTTCTACTACTGTGGTTCCCATACCACTTCTACCATCTACTGTATCATCGTGACTGTGAGCTGATTCCTATCCGCTGCCTCCGTGCACTACAGTCTTCTAATCATTTCAACTCTACCATGTATCATTGGGACTGTTAGCTGATGCCTATCCGCTGCCTCCGTGCACTACAGTCTTTCATTCACATCCACTCACCTGTTCATGATTGTGACTGCCAGCTGATTCCTATCCGCTGCCTCCGTGCACTACAGGCTTCAACCTGCAACTCGTCTGTGTTTCATCATCGTGACTGTTTGGCTGATTCCTATCCGCTGCCTCCGTGCACTACAGTCTTCAACCTGCAACTCGTCTGTGTTTCATCATCGTGACTGCTAGCTGATTCCTATCCGCTGCCTCCGTGCACTACAGTCTTCAACCTGCAACCCGTCTGTGTTTCATCGTGACTGTTTAGCTGATTCCTATCCGCTGCCTCTGTGCGCTTCAGTCTTCAGTCCTTGTCAACTCTCCCGTGTTTCCTTGAGTCTGCTGCCACTATTGCTACCCGCTACTCTCCGTGATCAACTGTTCCAGTTCAACTCTGCTCCGGTGTCCCATCGTTACTGCACCTGCTGGTTGCTATTGGCTACCTCCGTGTTCCCGCAGAGACCCGCTGCTGTTACTTCTCAGCGCTACTCATCCATCTACTGCTGATCTGCTCTCCACGCCTTCCTGTGTTCCCTGCTGGTCTACCTACCTGTGCGCTGCACCTGCTAGACCACCGCTTCACCCATCCAGGGACTTTGCATCCTGCCGGCCTCCTGCCGTTCAGGTATCTCTGCACTCCTGTCTGACTGCCTTCTCCTGAACCACGGTATGCATACTTCCCATTGACTGTGCTGTGTATTGCATACCTTGCTGGACTGTGTTGGTTCTCCTCTGGAGTGTACTATCCGCTGAGTCTATTGCCATCATTGACTGTGTTATCTCATGCTGGATTACTTCAAGAGACTTTCTATATTGGCAGTGTTGTTCAGTCATTTATACATTTTTATTGTGCATATTACTGTGGATCAAAGTCAAGGTGCCCGTGTATATATTGTGTTGCAGTCTCTCCCCGTGCACCTCCTCACATATATATTCAGTGGTACAACTTGCTAGTGGCAGACCACTGACCCCTGTTTACAGTTTCACCTGTTCCAGTATCCTCTCACATAGCAGTGGTACAACTTGCTAACGCAGACCACTGACTCCCCGGATACCTCCACTTGGATTCCATTCCTTCACTCAGACAGCGGTACAACTTGCTATCCGCAGACCGCTGACTCTCATCACCTCCTCGTTTCTGTTGGACATTCCTCCTCACTATAGCAGTGGTACAACTTGCTACCGCAGACCACTGACTACCTTCACGTGTCCTTTGTCCATACAGTTCCTCGTGTATTACTACCTCCATATTGCCAGTGCTGCTAGTCATAGACTTTCCTGAGCATCTCATCATCTGCTATTTCCTGTTCCGTGATCACCCTGCTACCAGAGTACCATATTACCACCTATACTGCTCTGGTAAGCCTATCACCTGGTGATCCCTGGGTAAAGACTCCTAGTGCCCGTGACAGTAAGATCAGGCCATGACAGACCCAGATACGGAACCTACCGCTAAAGAGATGCTGCAGCATCTGGTCAGCCGTGTGGAGCAACAGGATGCTCGCCAACAGCTGTTACTTCAATGTTACCAATCGTTAACCTCCCAAGGAACATCTGGACAGACTGTTACAGCTAATATTGAAGCTCCTGTGCTTTCCTCCGTTTCCCCAGTGCCATCCCAGGTGTCTACAGTTCCTACGCTTCACCTGCCTACTCCGTCAAAATACGACGGGGATCCCAAAACTTGTAGAGGTTTCCTTAACCAATGTTCAGTCCATTTTGAACTCCAACCTCAAAATTTTTCTACCCATCGTTCCAGAGTGGCCTATCTTATCTCATTGTTTTCTGGACAAGCCCTGGCTTGGGCCTCCCCTCTGTGGGAGAGAAACGATCCAATTCTACAAGATAGTGCCAAATTCATTTCCACGTTCCGAAGTGTGTTCGATGAACCAGGTCGTGTGACCTCCGCTGCTTCCAGCATTCTTCGTTTGCGACAAGGCTCCCATACAGTAGGACAGTATGTCATTCAATTTAGGATCTTAGCCTCTGAACTTCAGTGGAACACTGAAGCATTAGTTGCCGCCTTCTGGCAGGGGCTCTCCGATAAAATTAAAGATGCACTGACTACCCAAGAGCTTCCTTCGTCACTAGAAGATTTGATCTCTCTTTGCCATCGTGTAGATATGAGATTTCGTGAAAGAGAGTCTGAGAAAACAACGGCTGTCAAAGCACCTCTTCGTTTAAATCCTCAATTTCGTCCAGCTCCATCCTCTGTGATTCCCATGGAGATAGGACGTTCCAAATTATCTTCAGAGGAGAGGAAACGAAGAGTAAAGAATAGACTCTGTATCTATTGTGCTGATTCCACCCATATGCTCAGCTCTTGCCCTAAGAGATCGGGAAATGCCAGGCCCTAACTAGTTCTGGAGAGGTGAAGTTAGGGTCCCTGGAGTCCTCTCCATTGTCTATGAAATCTAAAGTCTGCGCTTTTGATGTTACGATTTCCTTTGCTACCAAATCCTTTGAGTCACAGGCATTGATTGATTCCGGAGCAGCAGGAAATTTCATTTCTAAATCACTAGTGAATCAATGGTCCCTACCAGTGATCACTTTAAAAACACCCATTACTGTGACGGCTATAGATGGATCACGCCTCATCAATGGTCTCATCACCCAGAGTACGTCTCCAGTAACCCTTCAGATTGGTGTACTACACCATGAAGAAATTTCGTTTTTAATTCTTCCAGTTACGACAAGTCCGATTGTCTTAGGCCTTCCATGGCTTCAGTGTCACTCTCCCCAGATCGACTGGCGCACCCCTCAAGTTACGTCTTGGGGGTCTGAATGTCACCATCGTTGTCTCTCTCAAGTTATTCCTCTTAAAGTACAGCAATCTTCCATCTCATCTTCCTCCCCGGGACTCCCTCCTCAGTATGCTTCATTTGCCGATGTGTTTGATAAAGCTCAGTCTGAACGTCTTCCTCCTCATCGTTCTTGGGATTGTCCGATCGACCTTCTACCTGGCAAGACTCCTCCCAGGGGTCGGGTCTATCCTCTCTCGTTACCTGAAACTCAAGCCACATCTGAGTACATACAGGAGAATCTCCAGCGTGGGTTCATTCGACCTTCCACCTCTCCCGCTGGAGCTGGGTTCTTCTTCGTCAAAAAGAAGGATGGATCATTACGCCCTTGTATAGATTTTCGTGGACTCAACGCCATTACTATCAAGAATCGGTATCCCATTCCGCTGATCACTGAGCTATTTGATCGCATCAAGGGAGCTCGGATATTTACTAAGTTGGATCTTCGTGGTGCCTACAATTTAATTAGAATCCGTTCCGGTGACGAATGGAAGACCGCGTTTAACACCAGAGATGGGCATTACGAATATTTAGTAATGCCCTTCGGGCTGTGTAATGCCCCCGCTGTTTTCCAGGGTTTCATCAATGAGATCTTTCGGGACTTATTATATGTATGTGTCGTTGTCTACCTGGACGACATATTGATCTTCTCACAGGACCTGCCTTCTCATCACCAACATGTGGCAGAGGTCCTCTCCAGACTACGGAAAAACTCGTTGTTCTGTAAATTGGAAAAATGTTCATTCGAGTTACCCCAGATTCCATTCTTGGGGTATATAGTTTCCGGAGTTGGCCTGAAGATGGATCCAGACAAAGTAAATGCTGTACTACATTGGCCTCAGCCAACTACTCTTCGTGCCATCCAGCGTTTTTTAGGTTTTGCCAATTACTATAGACGCTTCATTCAAGACTTTTCATCCATTGCATCTCCCATTGTGGCCCTAACTCGGAAAGGGGCTAATACTAAGCAATGGTCATCTGAGGCTCTCCAAGCCTTTCAAATCCTCAAAGAGTCCTTCTCGTCTGCTCCCATTCTGCGACAGCCTGATGTGACACTCCCCTTCTTCCTAGAAGTAGATGCCTCTAATGTGGGCTTAGGAGCTATTCTCTCCCAACGCTCGGAGCAACAAAAATTACATCCTTGTGCCTTCTACTCTCGGGGTCTTCTGCCCGCAGAGAAAAATTATACTATCGGGGACAAGGAGTTGCTGGCCATCAAAGCTGCATTAGAGGAATGGAGATACTTGTTGGAAGGAGCTCGCCATCCGGTGACGATCTTCACGGATCATAAGAACTTGTCATATTTGCAATCTGCTCAATGCTTGAACCCTCGTCAAGCAAGATGGTCTCTTTTCTTTTCCCGTTTTGAATTAATTATAACCTTCAAACCAGCCGCTAAGAACAAGAAAGCTGACGCTCTATCTCGAGCTTTTGTGACGTCCTCTGATGTAGAAGAGGTTCCCAACCATGCTATTCTAGACCCCAAATGTATTTTTCTGGCTGCTTCATCCACCAAAATGCTACCATTTGGGAAGACCCTTGTGCCTCCTACTCTGAGGAGGAAAATCCTTTCGTGGTTCCATGCCTCTCGTTTTTCTGGACACGCCGGTGAACACAAGACCTTTGAGATTCTCTCTCGTAGTTACTGGTGGCCTTCAATGAGGAGAGACGTCAAAGAGTTTATTGCTTCCTGTGATTTATGTTCTCAGTTCAAATCCTCCCGCAGAACTCCAGCAGGGTTGCTACTACCCATTCCGTCCAAGCCTTGGACCCATATTAGTATGGATTTCGTTACTGATTTGCCACCAAGTAAGAATCACAATACTATTTGGGTAGTGGTAGGCAGATTTTCGAAGATGGCCCATATCGTCCCTCTGTCCGGTTTACCTTCCTCGTCTACTCTGGCTGAACATTTCATTAAAGAAATCTTCCGCATCCATGGATGTCCGTCTGAGATTGTGTCGGATAGAGGAGTACAATTCGTTTCCAGATTCTGGCGGACCTTTGTAAAACCTTGGGCATACGATTAGCACTCTCATCGTCTTACCATCCGCAATCTAACGGACAAACGGAACGAGTCCATCAAGATCTTGAGACTTTTATTAGGATGTTCTCTTCAGCCAACCAAGACAACTGGGTAGAATTGCTCCCTTGGGCTGAATTCGCCCATAACAACATGTACCATGAGTCATCATCCAAAACTCCATTCTTTGTGGTCTACGGTCACCATCCGTCTTTTCCGGAATTTCCTGCCCTCCCGCCCACCCAAGTTCCTGCTGTGGAGACTGCTTGTCAGACCTTCAAAAATATCTGGTCTCAGGTCAAAACCTGTTTAAAGAAGACATCTAACAAATATAAGTCTTTCGCAGATAAGAAGAGGCGGGCTATTCCACCACTAAAAATTGGAGATCGTGTCTGGTTATCTACCAAAAATATTCGTTTGAAGGTTCCATCTATGAAATTCGCCCCTCGTTTTATTGGTCCATATAGGATCATTCAAGTTATCAATCCAGTATGTGTCAAACTTCTTCTTCCTAAGAATCTTCGGATTTCCAATGCCTTCCATGTGTCCTTGCTCAAACCTCTCATCATCAACCGTTTCTCGACTCCTCCCTCAGCACCGCAGCCAGTTCAAGTTCATCAGGAGGAGGATTTCGAGATTACTGAGGTATTGGATGCAAAAATTTCACGAGGAGTCCTCCGTTTCCTCGTTCATTGGAAGGGCTTTGGTCCTGAAGAGCGTTCATGGATCAAAGCTGAAGATCTTAATGCTCCTGCCCTTCTGAAGAAGTTTTATTCCAAAAATCCGGACAAGCCCGGTTCCAGGCGTTCTGTGCCCACCTTTAAAAGGGGGGGTACTGTCACTCACCGGACTGTGAGTGCTTCTTCCCGGACATTTAGGAACCGTGGCCGTCCTCCATCCTGAGGGACTGCGCATGCGCAGCCCTTTCTATACCTCCAGTGTATGTTCCTTTAACTTAATTGGCAGATCAGGCAACCTCCCTATATTAAGCACCTGTGGTCAACACCACGTTGCCTGATCTTGGAGTCTCATTCCCCATGAGTCTCTGAAGGTGTTCCTGTGTTTCCTCGTTTATTCAGCCCAGCTGATTCCTGTGGTTTCCAAACCACTTCTACCTCTGTGGTTTCCAAACCACTTCTACTACTGTGGTTCCCATACCACTTCTACCATCTACTGTATCATCGTGACTGTGAGCTGATTCCTATCCGCTGCCTCCGTGCACTACAGTCTTCTAATCATTTCAACTCTACCATGTATCATTGGGACTGTTAGCTGATGCCTATCCGCTGCCTCCGTGCACTACAGTCTTTCATTCACATCCACTCACCTGTTCATGATTGTGACTGCCAGCTGATTCCTATCCGCTGCCTCCGTGCACTACAGGCTTCAACCTGCAACTCGTCTGTGTTTCATCATCGTGACTGTTTGGCTGATTCCTATCCGCTGCCTCCGTGCACTACAGTCTTCAACCTGCAACTCGTCTGTGTTTCATCATCGTGACTGCTAGCTGATTCCTATCCGCTGCCTCCGTGCACTACAGTCTTCAACCTGCAACCCGTCTGTGTTTCATCGTGACTGTTTAGCTGATTCCTATCCGCTGCCTCTGTGCGCTTCAGTCTTCAGTCCTTGTCAACTCTCCCGTGTTTCCTTGAGTCTGCTGCCACTATTGCTACCCGCTACTCTCCGTGATCAACTGTTCCAGTTCAACTCTGCTCCGGTGTCCCATCGTTACTGCACCTGCTGGTTGCTATTGGCTACCTCCGTGTTCCCGCAGAGACCCGCTGCTGTTACTTCTCAGCGCTACTCATCCATCTACTGCTGATCCGCTCTCCACGCCTTCCTGTGTTCCCTGCTGGTCTACCTACCTGTGCGCTGCACCTGCTAGACCACCGCTTCACCCATCCAGGGACTTTGCATCCTGCCGGCCTCCTGCCGTTCAGGTATCTCTGCACTCCTGTCTGACTGCCTTCTCCTGAACCACGGTATGCATACTTCCCATTGACTGTGCTGTGTATTGCATACCTTGCTGGACTGTGTTGGTTCTCCTCTGGAGTGTACTATCCGCTGAGTCTATTGCCATCATTGACTGTGTTATCTCATGCTGGATTACTTCAAGAGACTTTCTATATTGGCAGTGTTGTTCAGTCATTTATACATTTTTATTGTGCATATTACTGTGGATCAAAGTCAAGGTGCCCGTGTATATATTGTGTTGCAGTCTCTCCCCGTGCACCTCCTCACATATATATTCAGTGGTACAACTTGCTAGTGGCAGACCACTGACCCCTGTTTACAGTTTCACCTGTTCCAGTATCCTCTCACATAGCAGTGGTACAACTTGCTAACGCAGACCACTGACTCCCCGGATACCTCCACTTGGATTCCATTCCTTCACTCAGACAGCGGTACAACTTGCTATCCGCAGACCGCTGACTCTCATCACCTCCTCGTTTCTGTTGGACATTCCTCCTCACTATAGCAGTGGTACAACTTGCTACCGCAGACCACTGACTACCTTCACGTGTCCTTTGTCCATACAGTTCCTCGTGTATTACTACCTCCATATTGCCAGTGCTGCTAGTCATAGACTTTCCTGAGCATCTCATCATCTGCTATTTCCTGTTCCGTGATCACCCTGCTACCAGAGTACCATATTACCACCTATACTGCTCTGGTAAGCCTATCACCTGGTGATCCCTGGGTAAAGACTCCTAGTGCCCGTGACAATTCCCCATGAGTCTCTGAAGGTGTTCCTGTGTTTCCTCGTTTATTCAGCCCAGCTGATTCCTGTGGTTTCCAAACCACTTCTACCTCTGTGGTTTCCAAACCACTTCTACTACTGTGGTTCCCATACCACTTCTACCATCTACTGTATCATCGTGACTGTGAGCTGATTCCTATCCGCTGCCTCCGTGCACTACAGTCTTCTAATCACTTCAACTCTACCATGTATCATTGGGACTGTTAGCTGATGCCTATCCGCTGCCTCCGTGCACTACAGTCTTTCATTCACATCCACTCACCTGTTCATGATTGTGACTGCCAGCTGATTCCTATCCGCTGCCTCCGTGCACTACAGTCTTCAACCTGCAACTCGTCTGTGTTTCATCATCGTGACTGCTAGCTGATTCCTATCCGCTGCCTCCGTGCACTACAGTCTTCAACCTGCAACCCGTCTGTGTTTCATCGTGACTGTTTAGCTGATTCCTATCCGCTGCCTCTGTGCGCTTCAGTCTTCAGCCCTTGTCAACTCTCCCGTGTTTCCTTGAGTCTGCTGCCACTATTGCTACCCGCTACTCTCCGTGATCAACTGTTCCAGTTCAACTCTGCTCCGGTGTCCCATCGTTACTGCACCTGCTGGTTGCTATTGGCTACCTCCGTGTTCCCGCAGAGACCCGCTGCTGTTACTTCTCAGCGCTACTCATCCATCTACTGCTGATCCGCTCTCCACGCCTTCCTGTGTTCCCTGCTGGTCTACCTACCTGTGCGCTGCATCTGCTAGACCACCGCTTCACCCATCCAGGGACTTTGCATCCTGCCGGCCTCCTGCCCTTCAGGTATCTCTGCACTCCTGTCTGACTGCCTTCTCCTGAACCACGGTATGCTTACTTCCCATTGACTGTGCTGTGTATTGCATACCTTGCTGGACTGTGTTGGTTCTATTGCCATCATTGACTGTGTTGGTTCTCCTCTGGAGTGTACTATCCGCTGACTCTATTGCCATCATTGACTGTGTTATCTCATGCTGGATTACTTCAAGAGACTTTCTATATTGGCAGTGTTGTTCAGTCATTTATACATTTATATTGTGCATATTACTGTGGATCAAAGTCAAGGTGCCCGTGTATATATTGTGTTGCAGTCTCTCCCCGTGCACCTCCTCACATATATATTCAGTGGTACAACTTGCTAGTGGCAGACCACTGATCCCTGTTTACAGTTTCACCTGTTCCAGTATCCTCTCACATAGCAGTGGTACAACTTGCTAACGCAGACCACTGACTCCCCGGATACCTCCACTTGGATTCCATTCCTTCACTCAGACAGCGGTACAACTTGCTATCCGCAGACCGCTGACTCTCATCACCTCCTCGTTTCTGTTGGACATTCCTCCTCACTATAGCAGTGGTACAACTTGCTACCGCAGACCACTGACTACCTTCACGTGTCCTTTGTCCATACAGTTCCTCGTGTATTACTACCTCCATATTGCCAGTGCTGCTAGTCATAGACTTTCCTGAGCATCTCATCATCTGCTATTTCCTGTTCCGTGATCACCCTGCTACCAGAGTACCATATTACCACCTATACTGCTCTGGTAAGCCTATCACCTGGTGATCCCTGGGTAAGGACTCCTAGTGCCCGTGACAGTATTAAGAGGTTATGCTGCTGTCTGAAGGGAGAGTTTATTCCAGCCAAATCTGCTCTATTTAAAGTTTACCTGCAAGTTGACTCAGTGTGCAAGGGACATAGAGAGAAATCATTTGTCACAAGAGTTTGTTTATATTGCATCGTAAGTTTGATTTTATTTTGAAACTGCCTAAAATGGTTGCTGAGGATAGAATTGCAAGTTGTTTAACTCTACAGTTTTTGGGAGAGATTGATTACTGATCTTGTACAAGTAAATAAGCTTCATATGTCCAGCTGAATTTTTGCTTTAACCTGTAGATTGCAATTTACCCCTGTGGGTTTTGTCTATTATAAAGTGACTCTAATCTATAGTCATTTCTGTTAAGGCATCTAACCTGAACACGCTGGATTAATCATTGTTGCATCTATACTGATTTTGTATGGTAAGTGGTGCATAATTGCACTAAAATTCTATCATGATTGATATGTATAGATAATCTGCAGCAGCAGCATTTAGTGTAATGGTCTAATTAACTTATTAGCAACTGGTTTTCTCTCCAAAACATTTATCCACTGAAACTCATTTCACTGAAGCACAGTGCCTAAATTCAAAGTGAGATATATTTATTCAGTGACCTATATGTTGTGGTGATTTATATTTACATATTGCTGATATTGTTGAACCAAGATTCCTAACATGTTATTTATTTTGTGACATGTTGAACATTGAATATTAATGACATTGTGGTAATACTTCCCTACACTACCACTACTTATCTGCCGCTGTGGTAAAACCTTAAGCCACAAACAAAGAGAATGAACCTACCCTTAACGTGAGTTTATGCAGTTTTAGCCCTGTCTCCCTTGTTTCATTTAAACACTGCTGGGGGGACTTTCGTCTCTCTACCATACCACTGGGCCTGTAGAATCCTTCCTTACACTACTTCTGGGGGGCCAACCATCTGCCCCATTACACTACTGCATGGAGCCCAAACTTCAGCTAGTGGCCCATTAGTATTTGCAAGTGAAAATACAGTTACCATATTATACCCCTGGGTCACATCTAGTCACAGATTACAGAAGGAATCCATTATAATGTGCTTCTCCTCTTTTCTTATGTAATGCTGTTAAGAGCGATATTTATAACTCATTGATTATTGCTTGTATGGGGGGAATGAGCGACACTATCGGTTATTCCATATGTTCACAGTATTTTCTATAACTATGAAACCAGCAAGAATCAGTGTTAAAGCAACCTGCATGCAACCTGCATAAAAAAGTGTCGAACCAGTAATTTCTAAAGTTTCATATCTCAACAATAAGAAATTTCTGTAATATCATAAAACGTTTTCCCGATATGACCATAGGAAAGGAAAAGTAGAAAATGACACTTCCTCTTTAAAACACTATTTGAAAATAGCGGCAACCTAACACTTTTCTTGATCAATAGAAAGTCAGCATTTTTAATGTTTGGCTAGGTTAATTGCAGAAGCGTATGGGTCTTGTCAGATAATCAGGGAAAAACTATAATATATTTAAATATATTCATAGGCTCTCAGTTTTTACTTTTTATTTCCGAATTCACCAATAACAATCTTTGTGTCTCTTTATCGCTTTGTGTTATTGCTTTCTCCCGATTACTGCTGAATTATTCATCCTGTCTCCTGGCCAGACAGGCGATAGATTCTATATTAACCCCTCAGCTGCCAGGGACATCCAGTGAGGAATCAACACCGAGGGCAGCAGAAAACATGCCCGCAGCCTGTTGTCCCTGGCACACACATGGCACACAACGACCAAGAAACTAAACACACAGAAACAGAAAATTGAAGGTCAGATAATATTTAACAGGCTTTTAATTTAATATGTCTTTTTCACTATTTGTGTTTTATTAGAGTCCTTTATGTTATGTTATTTCCCCATTTTTGTGCTGTACTTTTTCCATTTTAAAAGGATCCTTCAGATAAGTTTTAAAAACTTGCCATCATTCCTTTATACTTTTGTAAAAATGATTTCCACGCTCCTGTCTGGTAATCCGGCACTTATTTAGCGCTGTACAGACAGGGTAAGACATCCAGCTCGCTACGCCAGTTGGCATGAGAGTTTTCTTCAGCTCTCCTGTCTCTTTAATATACTGTATGTTACCATATGTCATAATAGTTATGTAACTATAATGTAATCTATCATAGCTCCCTCAGTCATAGGATACTTCTGTAACCACAATCTGAAAGACCCTACTGAGATCACGTTGTCCGCCTCCACCCCCAATACACTACCCCAAACTTCATGGTTACCCAAACAAAGAGACTTGAGTGGTCCTTGGGGCTCCATCCTGTACCTCCACAGTCAGATTTACTTTCAGCAAAGACTGTTCTACTACTACTGGATGTCTTCTTTATACTGCACTTCTGAGAAAACCATCATTAACGGGTGGTGAAACGCGTTACAGCTTTTAATACCCTTGAGTTATGGATGATGATGATGATGCCTGGTCTTTGTGAGTACTTTATCTCCACGCATTTATCAATGAAAGCACTCTGCCTAATGAACTTGGATATTGTAAATCACAGAGTTATTAATAGCCATCCTCTCATCCACTAAAAGGAACAGCATAGGCTGATGGGGACAGCTTGGGTAATTGGACTCTGAGAGCATCATTTAGAGTTAGGACAAATCCACTTAAAGGTGCAAACCAACAAATCCATGTTGCAATGTAAGGGGAGCAAATGTGGTTTATTTTGCATGCAGTGAAAATCCTGTCTGCTTTTGCATGTAGCAGAAAAATACTGGGCAGCTTTATTTTTATACTGTGATTTAGAGCTGAGCTAGGACCTGTATCTAAATCTGTACATTTTCAATTTGTTCTACACCCTCTGCAGGACAATATAATTGTTCCAATGAGTCCCTTAGCTGAAGTGTAATAATAGGGGGTGCCGGCTGGTGCAGGGGCTAAGGGGCCTGGATGTGAAGGGGTATGATAATATTGCCCCGACCCCTCCAATGCCTCTGCTCCCCTCTCTAAAAAGAACAGGCTATTTCCGTGTGACACATACCTCAAACCATGAATGCTCACAAGAGGCCCCCCACTCTGTTCTATTAAGAGCAGAGGGGGGCCAGCAGGAGAGGACATCATTGATCCACGTCCTCTCTCTATCTTTCGGGTTTTTTCACTTTCAGTGGTGAACATTATAACTTAATAACTTTTAGTGCTATATTTGTCCATGGGGGTTTATTTGCCAGAGAAAGGCTCCTTTATCCTGAATTTATTAACTGGACAAATCTCAATTTAAAAAAAGTTTATCAAGCACCGAAAAATTCATTCTGAGAAGCTAACCCGATCTCTGGATGGCATTAAGCACTTCTTACCTGCATTTTCAGCTCGCAGGATAAGACTGCCCAATGTAGTAAAACTTGGCACCTTGGTGGACTTATCGTTGCGCATGCGCAATGACTGTACCCGGTAATTATGTCTTTTTCTGCTGCATTAATTAATCGTCAAAAGATATCTCCTCATTACTCCACTATTGTTACCACCAGCATGCCAGAGCCTTCCCTCCTTATCTCAATCACAGATTCTGATCCTGCTTGCTACGCCAACTTTTTTTGGATACAGGTTCAGCTAGTGCTGTCTTACTCACTTTATTTCCCCCTCTTTTCTCATGGTTTAGGGAAAGGTTATTCCCCTCCTACCTCCTGGGTGATGGTTATGCTAATCCTTGCCAGAATATTTATCTGTCTATATTGTAGAGGTTTGCCTATATTGTTGTTATACTGTTTTTTTGCCGTTTTTGTTGTCCCGGTTTTCTATATTATGTCTTACTGTATACTCTCTGTACAGCACTGCAGACCTCTTGTGGCACCTTATAGATAAAGATAATAATAAAAGATAATAATAATAATATCTTCAGGACTGTCCCGGCAAAACTTTCTTAGCAAATCTCCCCAAAAAATGTAATTTCTTATCGCTGCGACAAGCTTAACGGGCAATTTTTGCGATTTATGATAAATAGGCCTCTTAGTCTGCTAAGAACACCTGATACATTCATCCCAGAGCACTGGCTGTGGAGTACATCACAATACAGGTGTCACATATATGCTTTTGTATAAATATGATACACAGAGACATATTATAGTTATCACTAACTCTTGAACGACTGATGTCTGAAGGCATAGGCAAACCGAGAGGGGGTTTACTAGTGCCTGGAAACCCCCCTCCAAGCCTGGGGCACTGTATAATGGAGGTGGTTAGACCCTGCCCCCGCTTCACACTGCTCTGCTTGGAAAGAGAGAGCTGTATGCACCTAACAGTAGTGCATGCAGCATTGCCCATGTATATTATGGGGATAGGAAGAGTTGGAGAGCAGCCAAGCACTGTCTAATATTATAGCCACGCCCCCATGCATGCTGGTCACACCCACTGGCGATGTGGTGGGGAAACCTTCCTCTACAAATCCTGCGTTTGTCCCTGGAGGGATCTATGTAAGTATGATTATGTGTGTTACACATTGTTTATGGATTCCTATATGTATTAAGGCATTTCATAGTAATGGGAACATAAAGATCATTGCTCCCTAGAGTAGACGCATTCCTAAAACACACCGGCTCTCCTTCCAATAGATGACCATCAAACCTGCTTGTTCTAACTTCATTATAAAAAGTGCCAGTGAGCTTTGATCAATTATAGACTACAATGCAAAATGTAAATCGTGTTTCATGGGATGGATTATTGTAATGACCTTCCAAGGAGGGAGGTGGCTGACTTTCGGAAGTGCTTAGTAATTGCATGTAATCCACAGAGATTTTTTACCACCTCTGTAGTAGCGATAATATTCACATACTACTTTTAAAAATTGCTTTCTATGTAATCTAGCACATTTTTTTAAAGAGAAAGCTCATATGCATTCATATGTACGGGTTATTCAACGTAATACAAACTGTAACCTACCTGATGTCCTTCCTGATGTCTCCTTATAATATTTAGGAGCTAAACTTTGAAGTGAAGTAAGAGCTGGTCCAAATGTGACAGCACATTAAGTTCTTAAAATAAAATAGGAAGATAATAATAAATAAAAATAATAAATCCATTTATTCTTCTAGCGAAGAAACATGTTGCCTAGAAGTGTTACATTCTGTGCAATCCAATTATTATTTACCTAACTTGAAGCATCTCTAACATGCTGGAACATACAGAGTCTGATCGATGTTTCGTTAGCAATCTATGAACAGGTCGGTATTTCCCTGGTGTTGGGGCAACATAAACGTGAAGTCTGTGTTTTGATGAAGGATGAAAAGTTAAAAAATAGAATCATAGGATACAGAAAAATCCTCAAGATAATGGTGTATCCCTTAGGGAAATGTCAGATTTAGCATGGATTATTACACTTTCTGCACTAATACCTTCCTATCTACTTCAAACACAGTCATAAAACATATTTGTGTTCCGTTCCCTCTTCTTAAAGGCTGCCGGATACTGTTCAATTGATTTAAACATATTTTAAGTTTAGTTTTTTTGGCTTTCTACTTTAAAGCAAAGTTCAAGTTTAATATAAGTCACCTGTCTCTGAAAAACAAGTACTGTATTTAGGGGTGGATCAAAACATTGCTGTCTCAGAGCAAAATTTGATAAGGAGCTTGCCGATGCCGGTCTAGTTTTCCAGCACCCCACCTGGGAAACTTCGTGGACGTCTTCAGCGCATGTGCGGTACACGCGCCCATTGATCATGAGCCTCTCAGAAGACACTTTTTTAGAGCTGAGCCTCTAAGAAGAGCTGAGCGGGGGAGTGCCGGGGACCTCAGGGGTGGGGCGGTCAATTGCGGGGTGTCTTTTACTGCTGGACTCCACCCCCTTTTCTCACGCTATTCCCACTACTGACTGCATAATTATATTCACCTTTTAAATCAATTTTGTTTCAGATTGGATAGATCAATCTGATGTGCTGTAGATGTGGAGCATTTTATAAAATTGTGTAATGCGTGTAGGGGGGTGTAGTCAGAATGTATATGGTCCATGAGCATATATGAAATTAAGTTTTCGTGTTTTTAAGGAGTTTCTATCTTATTCCCAAATTTTTTTATATGTGGGTAACTGAACACTTCTAGAAAGTCACCTTGTCATTTCTCACAGAGCCAACTTCACTGCACTAAACAACTACCTGCACCCCTTGGATACAATATACTGACAATATATACGGCTCGGTACTTTCGCGCGCCCTCAGAATTGAAAACAAGGCAAAACATCAGCATTACGTCATCAGATCTCACGAGTTTTGGATCCTATAGACACCACCCTCCACGGCGATCCAGTGCCATTTCACAGAGGGACACAGAAGGGGTAGCACAGTTCTTGGCAGTCTCTAGTGCAGTTGGGCAGCATCATAGGTAGAAAAGAAAGAGGAGGGGTAGCAGTGTTCTTCAAAGTCTACAGTGACATTCAGGAGAGCTCCATTGCTCCATTGCTAGTTGTCATTGCTGAAATAGAATTAATAGTGCTGGCAGTCTTGGTCTAAATCTGCAGTCATTATACTGTGTTATCAAAATGGATTAACAGTAGTACACAGAAGACCGAAGTTTTATTGAGACAGACACAAGTATAGGGAAGGGT
The DNA here is from genome assembly GCF_038048845.1 of Mixophyes fleayi. Classification (NCBI taxonomy): domain Eukaryota; kingdom Metazoa; phylum Chordata; class Amphibia; order Anura; family Limnodynastidae; genus Mixophyes; species Mixophyes fleayi. The sequence continues at coordinate 270,720,814 of NC_134406.1, forward strand.
GCATAAATTAAAGCAAGACATTCAGCAAAACTTCAAACAGTGATGGGGGAATGGGTTGGAGGGGGTAAGGGAGGGGGAAACACAATCTCAAGGCTTTATTGAATAAACAGACACATAGGGCTAGATTTACTAAGCTGCGGGTTTGAAAAAGTGGGGATGTTGCCTATAGCAACCCATCAGATTCTAGCTATCATTTTGTAGAAGGTACAAAATAAATGAAAGCTAGAATCTGATTGGTTGCTATAGGCAACATCCCCACTTTTTCAAACCCGCTTAGTAAATCTAGCCCATAGGGGGAGAAGGAGAAGTGGGAGACAGAAAATTAATCATCTTCCTCTTCCTCAGGACTGTATATGGTATTATAGTCTCTTATCAGGCTGTGGATCAGTCTGCAACAGTCCTGGATGGTCATCTAGCCAAATAGCATCCTTAAAGCAGTTCTTAAGGCGCCCAATGGTGTGGGTCCCAGGAAATAATCCATAAAATACTGAATGGTATGAAAGGCAAGTTCTGGGCACACTGTCCTTAAGTTCATGTTCCAAGGCATCCAACAGTGCCTGTGCAGTGGGGCAGTCCCAAAATATATGCTGTGCTGTTTCCTTTCTGGTGATGCAGAAGGGGAAGTGGACATATCGGCACAGGTTCCAGTAGTGCATGAATGTCCTGAGAGGCAGAACCCCTGGATAGTCATCCATGCAATGTATTTGTGTCTATTAGTCAGTCTCTTAGAGGCCACATTTTCCCACACGTGTTTTGTTGTAGCAGCAGGGAGCCCTGGAACAGCTCTTCATAATGTCATTAGCTCTGAAGAGCATGTGGACAGTTTTTGGCTTCCACAAGTCTGATTTTAGTCCCTCCAGGTGGTGCTCCCTCACAAATTGTCCAACTTCCAGGTAAAACCAAGGTGTAGTCCAGTTGTAAGGGAAGGAGCTGTCTCACTTGTCCCAACCAAGGGTCCTCCAAAGAGGCAGGAGGATAAAGCAAGACATGGACTTCCCAGCAGAGCACATGTTCTTTTCAATAAGAGTTCTGCGGATGCAGTTGCAGACAAAGAAGGCGCACAGCATGGTGGGGATATCCGGGATCCCTTTCCCATCTTTGAGGGTCTCCTTGTACACGACCGCCGGCTTCACTCTGTCTATGTATTAGCTGTAGGATTACCACAGTTATCCAAGGAACCGGTGGAGCGATCAAATGAACCATAACTGATTTCATGATTCAGTCTCAGTTCACTGTATCGGCCATGTGCTCAGGGTGACAGTGACCTCCTCGTCATCATCTTCCAAAGCTTAGTCTGCAGGGGCCGGTGACACACCCATTTGTTTTCTCAGGTCTCTTAGCTGTTCTGTAAACTGGAAATATTTATTGTCCTGCCTCAGGGCCTCCTCTGTATTATTCTTCTGAAGCGCAGTGTATCTCTCATGTACAAGTTCTCTTAAATCCGGGATCTCATTGGGTGGGTCACATTTTAACTTAAGTACGATCTCCTTAACTGCATCTATATATTGGTTTAAATCTCTGTTCACTGCAACATATTCCAACATGACAGATTCCATGCTGCCCACATGTTCCATGTCACAGTCTGTCTGAAGCAGATCTAATGCCACTCCAGTTGTAATATCCATTCCTGTGTCTACATAAGTTTGGCAGTTCTTCAGGGATGAGAGGGAAGTATCCACAGAGGAGAAGGAGATTAAAGATGCAGTATGAGCAGACATGGTTTAATAATGTAGAGTTCATTGACAGCACTGTTAGGCTTAAGGCAGCTAAGCTATTGGTAGCTTGTTTTGTGGGGGCCCAAACAAACCAAGCACTTCAGCCACAAAAGTGGCACTGCTTGGCTCTGGAGTGCTTGATTTGTTAAACTGTACATGTCCTTTTCAATAGCTTTCATAAGGGTGTTTGGAAAGGCCCAAGAACAATTCCATCTTGCACCACTTCTCTTTTCTGTGTGGCAATGTTTCCAAGATGTGCTAGGAACTGCTGTGTGTTTGTGTCATTGCTCTGTCGCTTACCATCCAGCCAGGTCGCTGCAGTCTTTGCCCGAAAGTGTATGAAAATAATATTGTGACCTGTGAGGTGGTCAAAATTGACTGCAAATTACTTGAAATTAGTGTTATTGAGGTTAATAATAATTTAGGGTAAAACAGAGCAAAATTATGAGAATTTAGCAAAATAAAATAGGGATTTTAGAAAAAAATAGGGATCCAAAATCAAAACCAAAACACGCAGGGGCGGTTTTGCCAAAACCAAAAACGAAGTTAATCCAGATCCAAAACCAGAACACGGGGTCAGTGAACATCTCTACTAAAAATCAACTTTTTCTTTATGGGGTTTGAGTAAACGTTTTGAACTGTTACTTACTATGACGCCTCACTCATGAAAATCTCCTTCTTTTAGTACCAATTACTTCTGCAAAAAAAGAGTTATCAAAATGCAAACTCTGTTATGTAGAATATATTGCATGCTTTTATTTTCTAACAGAATTCTTCTTAGAACTGTTGCTTGATTAATGTCTAAACTTATTTTACTATATATCTTTCTGAATTCTCATTCAGATGAAGAGATATTACACCTATTAGATGTCAGGTGGACAGTTCTAACATATCTACAGCGGTCCAAGGAATTCAGAAACTGCCTGGCAAAGAAATGTTACTGTGGCAGCTGTATAATTATGTGAGATATACTATGTGAGCTGGTAGTTTATGGATGCTTTAATCTTCTGTAACAGGGATCTGTGGAGGAGCTTAACCCTTATGTGTTTGCTGCCAAAGAGTCAAGGCAATGAACATTTCAGCAAGTAAAACTGTTCTCTCTTTGTAGGATGAAAAAGAAAAGGGGTAAACAGGAATAAATATCTGCCTACCAAGCTAGTATGTTTATAGATACATCTGATTTGTATAGTTGGGTTTCGGTACATCGTTTGTTGTCTTGTGGGCAATTAGGAAGGAACTGTGTGCTTTACTCACAGATTTACTCACAGCTTTATTCACAGCTTTACTCACGACCAACATATGAATGAATGGCTTTTGTGGCCTCTGCATCAAACTTATGAAACTAAATTCAAGCCTTAACGTGGGAGCCCACTTTCAGCTCACTTTTCCCCACATCCCCCCAGGTAGCTTTTAGGTGGGGAGTAATGTCTAAAATTGTCTGATAAATTAGCCATCCAGATTCTTAGTGTGAAGAAGAAACCAGAATGAAAGCAGAAATTGTGTTTCCAGGGTAATTCTTTTATCATAAGGAAGATAATACTATATTAAAAATATATAACCTTTATTGGTATGCTTTAAAAACAATTATAGCAAAATATTTAAGAAAAGAGATGGTAATGAAGTGTTGAAATAATGCACAAATACAGTTAAAAAATTAGAAGAACTGTCCAGCTGGTTAGCTGTCCTGCTGTCAATATGTGGAAAGTACTAATCCACTCTATTAGGATTGTATAATAAGTCTAACAGTCCTATATCCATACTTAGTGGACTATATTACTTAATTCAATCAGTACCCCTATAGTGTGCTCTGTTTTATGTACTTAAAGGCACCCTGTGGAGATATTATAGGTTCAGTCAACCATATAACAACAATTGATTCACTAGTCAGGCTCTCATCAACGTATCTCCATATATCAGCATTCCAAAATTACCTGTAAATATAATCTCTTAGGCAAAACCAATATGGATGTTTACCATAATCTCACAATAATAGAATTCTGCTGACAAGCTATATTGTTACATAACAACCATTCCTATAAGGTCACAGCTAATGTGGTTTACAATCCACCCTACTAATGTTAGTTCCTGTATAACAATGTCTTAATAGACTAAGTTTAAAGATACATAATTGCGCCCTAGTTCCCTTTAATCCCCTCAGCTGCAGTAATAGCAGAGGTTTATTAATTAGAGTTTATTATGGGAACCACTTCTATAATTATACTTAATAGCGCTTCACATTAAGAGAATCAACTATAAGTGCTCATAATATTAACTGCTCATATGAACTGGAATCCAATTAGGTAGGACGTTAACTGATTTTAAAAATTAACAGGCAGCGATCGCCGACGCGCGTTTCACTATAGACTTTAACGAGGCAACCCGATGGTATGGGGAAATGTTCAGCTTCCTTAAACAATAAAACCCCGATGTGGAGCTTATAGTACTACTACAACACATCCACACTCCCCTAGAGGACTTTTAGATCGTTTATGCTAATTCTCAAGTGTCTACATTTACCTGCTGAAACCCGATGGATAAGGATATGTTCATCAATCCCGGGCCAGCCTGGGTTCTTGGAGCTGGCCTCAGTTTATAATTCCCCTCCACTAACCATCTCTACGCACACAGCCTTGCACTTAGATTACCTGCACATTCAGGTACCTCTTGAGCAGCGATGGACAACCTGATACACTTCCGGGGCCACATGGTGCGGTCCTCTAACCTTAATCTCAGTAACGAGTTAAAATGATACACAAAAATCAAAGGAAGAGACACTTATCGGCAATAACATATCAGCAGGCATTTTACACCAGTGTTAAATACTATAATAAATAAATTGGACAATAGAATAGGAAGGAGCCAGGGGCCACAGGACAAGACTCGGAGGGCCGCGTGTGGCCCAAGTTGCCCACCACTGCTCTTGAGCGCCTTTGTGATTCCCCATTCTTTGCTGTATTGAATATGTTTACTACACCGGTGTGAAATGCTTCCATTGTGTATCCACCTAATGCCAGTTACTCTTTACATTGTTGTATTGCAAATTAAAATAGTCTTTAAGAAAAAACAAGAAGACAACCCTGTAAGAAAGATGACCTGATATGAAACTGCTCAGTCATCTAAAATTATTTCTAAAGTTATTCTGTCACATTTATGTAAAAATAAAGATTCTCGGCCTTTAGAGTAAAGTAAAACACTGGTTTTTTTCACACCTATTATTTTTAGGAAAATAAACAGTGTAAATCAGCAGTAAGAATGAAAATATCTAACGCTTTATATCAAGGAGAGCGTGGAATGAGTGATGGCTGTATGACCGGGTACTGTGTGCACAGCTGGTGCCTTATCTATGGATCAGTCTCCTGAACACATTGATCGCACTCCCAGCTGCTGAGATGTCACTGAGAAGAAGCTTAATAGCTGTGATACCCATCAACAGGTGCAGCTAAAACTGCAATTTTCTCATCCAAACCTCCTGTCAAGCGTTGAGCTGCCTTCTGTCACAATATCACAGCGCAGAACTTATCGCACCTATCCAGCCGCGCGCGCTCTCTCTTTCTCCTTCATTGCTCTAAACCTGAAGTCTTATTTGTTATCATTTTCCTTGCATTTAATAGCACCTCCGATGCCACTCTGATCTCCAATAAAAATAGACTTGTGTGCATGTCGTGACGCATAAGAGATTGGTTTATTGGCAGGGGGACAACTAAGATTTTTCTGTTTATTTTGCATTATGGGAACTAAGGATATTAAAACGTGTAGCATCAAAGTCTTATCTGATAAGCAGGACATTGCACTACTCCAGCTACAGACAGATAGATATTGTATCTTATGCCGTATTTCTAATGATCTAATGAAGATTTATCCTTATTATCCTTTATTTATATAGCACTAAGGATGCTACTGAGCGGATGCATAGCTCTGTACAGTCCTAAACATGTAATTAGGCTGTCACTAACATCAGGGGATAACCGAGATATATCAGCTCACATAGAAACCTTATAAGAAACAACAGAGAGACTTCCAAGGGAAAAGAACCTACAAAAAAAATCACTTTTAAAATGTAAATCACTAGGGGATATGCTGGAGCTATATAATACATCTTAATAAAGAAATAAAGTGTTAAAAAAGCAAGTTTAAAAAACGGTTTATTTTAACCCTTGTAATATTCCTTAAAATGTAATAAACTTCACATCACTGGTATCTAAATTAACAGGAATTAGCAGAAATAAGTCAATTCATTTTAAGTGTGCTTCTCCCAACATTTAAAAGTGGGACAAAAACCATCCTAAATCCTTCCAAACACAGCCCCAATATTCCTACCGCACCCACATTTGCTCTAGTTCATGCCCATTTTGCAAGAAGACCTCACCACTTTGGGATCCACACATCGGGACAGTGCCACCAAAGTTGGCACTAGTGAGAGGTGTGTATTTTTGTTGTCTGGGTGGTGTAGGTACATTACTCCATGATGCCCAGAGGTGGAATTAGCAAGCTGTGGGCCCCGGTGCAGGGAAGCAGGGAGGAGGGAACCGGGGCCCACAGCTTGCCAGATTCCCATTATCTCCATGGGCCCCGGTGCAGGGAAGCAGGGAGGAGGGAACCGGGGCCCACAGCTTGCTAGATTCCCATTATCTCCATGGGCCCCGGTGCAGGGAAGCAGGGAGGAGGGAACCGGGGCCCACAGCTTGCTAGATTCCCATTATCTCCATGGGCCCCGGTGCAGGGAAGCAGGGAGGAGGGAACCGGGGCCCACAGCTTGCTAGATTCCCATTATCTCCATGGGCCCCGGTGCAGGGAAGCAGGGAGGAGGGAACCGGGGCCCACAGCTTGCTAGATTCCCATTATCTCCATGGGCCCCGGTGCAGGGAAGCAGGGAGGAGGGAACCGGGGCCCACAGCTTGCTAGATTCCCATTATCTCCATGGGCCCCAGTGCAGGGAAGCAGGGAGGAGGGAACCGGGGCCCACAGCTTGCCAGATTCCCATTATCTCCATGGGCCCCGGTGCACCACACCTGCTGCACCTATGGTAGTTCCGCCACCGATGACACCTATCTGGGACACTCTTTGATCCGCCACCCGTTTGTCGCACAGTCTCTCCCACGTCAGCAGCCAGGTGCCCCTGTAGGTTTACTGGTAGTACATAAAGTGCAGAGGCAGCAGCTGTACCAGCAGCTATCAGTGCTGTAATGAATGAGCGACAAACCATCTATCAACAAGATAAAACTTTATTTACACCTTCAAACTTTACTCCGCAGCACATCTCACCTAGTTACTTTAGAAAGTAGATTTACTTGTACACAAGAGCTTACATTTTCATGTAGTGGGACTATCCATCTGCCTCTCACTTGTCTGCCCCAACACAGACATCCAAACTCACTCACATTGGGTACCAGTAGACCTCTCCCCAGCTACACTCAGTATATGCAGACTCCAGCCTCATGGGTGTTTTTTAGAGCAAACACTCATGCTCACATTAGGAAAAAGGGATGTATGGGAGAGGCCGCGCTTCCTGATATGTAGGGGTGCTGCCACAAATGGACCTATATGATGTTCGAGGGGAGTGCCCACTCTCCGAAAGAAATAATAAATGCAAAATTGGGTCCAGGTACCTAACCCAATTTTGCACTCAGGCTCAAATTACTGGACTCACACACTCACACGCTCCTTGGAAGGCTCAGTACATGCTTAGCCAATCAGCGAAGTTTTACCACACTCCAACCAATCAGATGATTGCTTCTGGTTGTCTCTAGGAGGAGGGGCCCCATGTCAGTTTTTTGGGGGGGTTTGGAGCACATTATGGCACAGGTGCCCCAACTGCAGATGTAAAATCTGGTGCAGGTTACACTTATGCTCATTGTCCCCCTACCTTACAGGGAACCAGCGAGGGTTTATATCCTGGGGATGGTTGAGGATTTTGGGAGGGCTACTATCTTTTTTCTTTTTTTTATTTTTTTTTTCTTTAATTATTTAATTACCAAAGCCGCTTTCCCATTTATTTCAATGGTCTTTCTGAACCCATTGAAATGCATAGGCCATTGACATGAACAGGAAATCTCATTTATCTTGTTGGCTTTCATGTTTAGAGATTTAAATTTACAAATGACTAAATCACCCTGTAGAATATTCCACTTGTCCTGCTCTTTACATCGTATAAGTCAACGAATTCTGTGATTTTGAGATGTCTGACGATTTTGTTGTGAGCAGTTCTAACAAGTAATTTACCTTCAGTGAATTTGGTGATTTTACAAGTCTCTGTGTACGTCGTAAAATATATGACAATTTCGTCAAATTGCCTTTTACTAGATGTCCCCCTTAGAATCATGGTATTTTATATTTCTAACATTGATCACAGAACAATAGTTCCACTGTTAGAAGAATAGAACACACATTAAATAGCGTAATAGTGACCTGTTATGGGTATATTGTTCTGTTCCGTCCCAAGTGATAATCGTGGATTTTGTATCTTCTCTTAACTTTACTAATTCATTTCTCTATTATAAATCTTCACAAGTGCCGTGTTACAGAACTCAGTGGAAGAGCTCAGTTGTAAAACATCAGAGATATCTGAGGCACAAATACACTGAGCTGGAAGCATTAACAGCTGAAAGGGAAATGATTTATTGACTGTTTGTCTTAGCCTTTACTTCATAATCTATTTTTATGTTTCCAGAAGATATATCTATATATGTATTCAAATTAAAAGGTGGAGATCATAACCAAGGAGACCAGGCTTTCTAATGAAGGAGTGTATACAATGCAAGTGCACAAGTACCGAGCCCAGATTCCTCTGGAGTAATTGATTCACGTTAGTGATGTGTTGTTTGCTGTTCTTCACAAACCGATTTGTACAAATCATATTGTATTACTCAACTTTTGCAAATTACGAGGCGACATCTATCCCAATGGAGGGGTGTGGCTATTGTCATGTGGGGGTGACTAAAATCACAGAGGGGTGTGTCTGGGGTCTATAGCAGCCCTCAGTTTCTCTTTTCCCTTAAATGTTACACAGTTTCCCTTCTATCAGGAAACCGTGAGCAGCACGGTGACTCAGTGGTTAGCACTTCTGCCTTACAACATTGGGTTCATGAGTTTGATTCCAGACAATGGCCTTATCTGTGAGGAGTTTGTATGTTCTCCCCGCGTTTGCGTGGGTTTCCTCCGGGTGCTCCGGTTTCCTCCCAAACTCCTAAAACATACTGGTAGGTTAAACGGGTGCTAACAAATTGACCCTAGTCTGTGTGTGTGTGTGTGTGTGTGTGTGTGTGTCTGTGTGTGTGTGTGTGTGTGTATGTGTGTGTGTGTGTGTGTGTGTGTGTGTGTGTGTGTTAGGGAATTTAGACTGTAAGCCCCAATGGGGCAGGGACTGATGTGAGTTCTCTGTACAGCGCTGCAGAATTAGTGGCGCTATATAAATAAATGGTGATGATGATGATAGTGATGATGAGCCCAGAGGGACCATCCTAACCTGAGCTGTAGAGTGTTGGAACCTCTATGCCCTGACTGCCTGCTTGATCTACATAGTCCCCATTAGCAACGTACAACCCAGTGGGACCATAGGCAACTTAGAAGTGTTCGGCTGATTAGCTGCGCTGAGAAGGATCTACCTTTCTGGCTGGTTCCTCATAAAGAAAAGGTTCTTCAGCAGAACAATCAATGTATCTTTTCCCATCACCTTGGCAATACACATTAACCCCGTATTTATATCTGCCCATCACAGGTACAAGCACACCGGCTTCCGAAACAGCACCCACTTCAACCTCCAGGACCTTCTCATGCCTGGTTTGGGCACATGCAGATCTTCAGAGGCAGCTTCATTCCTGCCAATGGTCTATAGAGGACAACTGAACCCCAAAGAACTGATGATATCTGAAAGCTGAGACTGCAGTTATTTGAGATACTGTGACATCGCTGGCCCTGCGCCTCTTTTATTAAGTAATCAATCCACACAGTGAATTTCTGCAAAGCAAGTATACAAAGCTGTCAGTCACTCTGTGTCTGTTATGTTAGAAAAGCTCCTCCCTCCTGACATGGCAACCTGCTGTAAAGGAATGACAGAGAGCATTGTGGCCTCATGTAGTTATGTATAAATACTTCAGTTTTTTCACGTATATTTTTCAGCTCAATAATACCCAGTCTTTAATATACAGTATGCTTATGTCATATACTGGCTTTACTTTCTCTTTAACTAAATCCATAATATGCTCAGGAACCTACAGGCATCTATTCTTGTACCCTTTAGTATGTTTTTCTCATGCCTCAATAAGTTTGACATTTGTATGGCTCTCGCTCATCTGGCAGCACCCAAGGCAGTAGTGTTTGATATAAAACTAAGCCCTTGGACACGTTTACAGAGGCACTGCAAGAAGTAGATTTTCTTTTAGAAAATGTCCCTACTTTGTCATCTGTTCAGCCTGGAACCACAGACGCTGTCTGGTGACACTTGTGTGTTGAGCAGTCTGGGACGACTTCCAGCTGACATTTGCAGACTTCCTGAGCTAGTTATGTCACCATTTCATAGGGATACAGAGATACCAGTTGCTGTAGAGGTCTGGTCTCTTCGTCTCTCCTGGATAGTGTGGGCTGGGACGTACATGGTGGTCTTTCTCTCACGGTTTCCCTTCATCTGGTGGGGTGTGATTTAGTAGCTGCTTGTAGGAGAGGCTGATTTACTATCTCTCATCTCTCCACAGCCACTGAGTGATTCTTAGCTCCCCGACGATACTGTCCGGTGTGACTGGATCACTATTAAATAACTTTTGGTATAAATTTATTTAAAGCAAATAGCGCAGGGCGCTTATTTATATAATTGCACGTGCACTTATTTTTGATATTGTGTATATCGTGAGATAGGAAATCGTTATTTCTGAGACCAGGGTACAAAATTTGTTTTTTTTTTATTTAACCTTTCAAAAGCAAATACCTTATTTCTGATGTACACCTGATACAATAAGTCTTTGTTTTGAAAGCCTTTTGCATATCTTGGTGCAAGGATATGCATTCATGTGTAAAGTATATGTTGATGTCTGATAAGCATTTGTAAGTCTGTTGTGTAGTCTAAAGGATGTCCTCATTAAGGCTAATTAAGTCTATTCAATGTGAGTGACCAACACTTGAATGCACAACAGGAGGCCGTTACCTGAGTGCAGGTCCTTTAAGACAGACAGGAACTCTAAACAATAGAGGCAGAACATCTAAAGGGGGAATGTGGAAGTTAAATTGTGTTAGATGCAAATCTAGATTACATCCTGAGATCTGATGGAAATCAAGTTGATATGGAAGTTCAATTATTAGATGCAAAATTAGATTACATCCTGAGATCTGAGGGAATATTCTAGACGGGTTGGAGCCAGCTAGGTCCAAGGGGCTGGTTTACCTCTGCTAGGAGTTATGTCAGAACTGTATAAAAGGTGAACTGTTTGAGCATGTAATGTATCATTCTGATGTTCCATTTGACCTGACCACTGATACCTTTAATCAGTGGACACTTGAGCAATAAACATCACTCTGCTTCAAGACCCTGCTTGACAACTTCTTCAATATTGCTGTAATCCTGCCGATTAGACCCTAAAATCGAATCCTTTCTCCAGCTGATTCTGAGGTTGGACCCAGCTCTCCAGTACCACCGCTCTGCCTGCTGCCTGCAGCTCTGGTCAGTGTGATAGGCCAGGGGGGATCCATCCACATCCACCCTGACCCATAGTAAGAGGTCCAGAGTTACCAGCCCAAGTGTACCAGCACAGGAGTACACTAGCAGTGACAGTTACAGTTATCCAGAAGGAACGTGGTTCTGAACGCCATAAAAGAGCTCAGTGGTGGCAGCATTGTAAGCCCCTCCTACTGCGGCAAGAGGGCGCATTTGGGATAACGTAAAGGAACGGTGGCAAAGTAAGCCCAGCCGGATGGCATAGGCGGTCCATCCTGTCACAGGCGGTATGGCTGATCTTAACCCTTCACCAAGCCAGTGTGGGAGCCTGTGTTTGTGGGCTTCCAATTCCACTTTCGATTAAAAGAAATAATATTTAAAAAATTTTAAGAGAATGATAAAAAAAAAATTTCATATATTTAATTTATGAAAAATAATTTGAGGTCTATTTACTAAGCTGCGATGAGAAAAAAAATCCAGAGAAAACAGCTATTTCCCCCAGAGTATGGCCATTGCAGATCTTCTTTTAATGTACCAAGGGGATAAACAGGGGAGATCAGAGATTTTTCTTGCCTTAGCCCGTGTAACGCCGGCATTAGCGCACCTTGTTAATGGAGTCCTATCAACTCCATCGCCGCTGGAGACGTCTCTCTTCATCCAGCGCCAGGTCCCATCGCAATGCACATGGCCGACCTTACCCGCGCAGTAGCCACTGGGGTCAGATCCTCTGGCGGCAGCGTTGGGCGGCCGGTCTAGGAGGTTCTACTAAGTTTAGATGGGGGGGCTCAGGGGCAAATGCAGGATTTGTCGAGGCGAGTTTCAACACCACGCCGCCAGTAGGCGTGACTAACATGCATGGGGGCGTGGCTATAATTTTAGACAGTGCTTGACTGCTCTCCAACTCTTCCTATCCCCATAATATACATGGGCAAAGCTGCGTGCACTACTGTTAGGTGCACACAGCTCTCCCTTTTCAAGCAGAGCTGTGTGAACCTGGGGCAGGGTCCAGACACCTCAATTATACAGTGCCCCAGGCTTGGTGTGGGGTTTCCAGGCACTAGGAAACCCCCCTCCCCTCAGTTTGCCTATGGGGTTCACCAGGGCTCATCAATGAGCCCTGGCTTGCGGCAGGATATTTTGTATCACTGTGGTATGCAGCGATACAAAATTAATCTTACTGCTGCCCACTGACCACCAATGTTAAATAGACTCCTTTATTTCAACAATAACACTTTTTGCCATTGCATTGCCATCCTGAGATAGCTACCTGCAATAGCTACCGCAGACCTGGAGCTTTGTTAAATAGGGAGAAGCTCTAAATCTTTCGAAATCCGGTAACTCGTAGATCAAGTTGGGAAAGAACATGTTATTTTGTAAAGTAAAATACACTTTTAAACCTAGTTTGTGTAAGATGTTTTGAAATATTGCTTATGCCAGGAACATAGAACTCAATACTCCTTGACACATATGTACATCATATATAGATTTGCTACTTCTGCTTTTTGTATCTCTGGTCCTATTTTAAGACGGATTGATTTAAAGGATGTTCTGAGAACATTTCCTCATTGTCAGATTTACTACACGTCAATATGCTTTGTTAATTCATTTCAAATCACCATGAGCTAATCCATCGACACCTAAGTCTCCTCCTGTGATATTTTCACAACATGACTTTTACCCGCACTGATTCTCAGACCATTGTCAGTAAGTGTATAGTGTAATGACATAGTAGGTCGTGTTTTCAGCAGATACCAAAATGTTTCAAGTGATTTACTATTCCTATTTACATAGTTTTTATTACAGGTAAAAACAAATAACTCAGTTGCTCCCAGACAGCCCAAAAGGAGCAGAAACGTTCTGCATTTTCCTAACTTGAATAAGATCCCTTTAGCATTATCTTATAATACCCATGTAAGAAGGAACTTACAGCTGGCGCTGCTCCGTTGCCTCATATTTCTTGCAGATTTCAGCCTTCCCCGAGGAGCCAGCGACTACAGACATCTAAATTACCTGCTTATCCGAGCGGCGCTTGTTTACAGCCAGAGAACACCGTATGCCCATATGAATGTAATTCTTTACAATAAGCATTTCATAGTCTTGGAAAACAGCAAAATGACAGATGGGACCTTGAATGGAATGGAACAGGTTTCACTAAATTGGCATTTACTTTGACTTTAAAGTCATTGGGCCGTTCTAAAACTCCAATGCCAGCGCAGGTGTATACATATGGATTTGGGAAATCCAATTAGTATAAGGCGGGTGAGTAAGTACAATCCCTCTCCAACTCATTCGCATTATACTAACTGTATTTATATACAATAGGAACTTTACATATATTAGTTACATTTTATACGATAACGCTGCTTGTTTTTTTTTGATTATTGTTGAGGTTGAGGTTGAGATATCGCCTCTTTTTTTGCAGCTGCTGCTATTTCTGTTCCAGATTGGTAGAGGGCCAGTAGAAGGGTTGGAGAAGACACCTTTAGGATGATGTTCCTTGTTTTCCGGGAAGGCTCAGAGCCCTGCAGAAGGATCAAAGGGTAAAGCCAGCAAAATGGTTTTGTAACGCCTGTAGCGTTAAGTTGTTTTGGCTCCACCACCCGGTGATGTTAGACGAGGTCACCGGAGGGATAGTACCTCACACACCTTGGAGTGCACCGGTGACGTGAACAGCCACATCACCGGGGGACGGCGCTTAGCCGCACAGGGAGAAGTGGACATTTATGCAGCCGGGACCCGGGTGAAGGATCGAGGTCCCGGTGCCCCCAGCAAGGTATTTGTTTAATTAGCCCCTGGAGAGGTAAGAATAAGGTGGAGAGAAAACCATCAATTTAGTCAAGATCCCTTTAGGAAGAGGAGGGTGTCGCAGGGGGTATGTTATGGACCCCATAAAGGACCTTCTAGCGTGTATTTCCATGGAGAAATCTACTTTGAATTGACCTCATACCAAGGGGTAAAGGGGGTCGCTGCATGATGCAGAATGTCTATTTCGGAGTCTGTGTCACGACTTGCACTCTGCAGCTGCTGTCTGCAGTGACTCTATTGGATTTGTTATGCTTTCTACTTGTAGTACCACTGCCCACCAAAGGGGCCACTGTGCTACTTTGATTATTGTTCTTGATCCCTGGGAGTGGTTTCAGCTGCATGAGGCCTATATAAACCTGCCTGCTTCAAACGGTCTGGGCCAGATCATCAGGTCACTCCTGTGAGCATTTCCATGTGCTTTGTTCCAGTCTGCATTACCAAGTTGTGAGCAAGGCGGACCGTTTGTGTTTGCTGATTGGACACCGGGGGGACTCTTCACAGCTTCACTTCGTCCAATCAATGAAGTTACCGCCACGCTTCCTGTTCTGCTAACGAACGCCATCTAAGGATGGTGTTACCAAAACTGATGCACTGAATGCAGTAGCATTCACAATATTCTTATTTGATAGAAAAATAGATACATAATAAAAAAAAGATTGCAAAGTTATACCTTACTGGCCTCATTCAATAAGGCACGTAAAACGAACATAATTTGCATTTATTTTTTTAAAAACACGTAAACCTGGCATATCGTATTCAACTACAAGCGGATCATAAATAACGTCTCTTGTTGAATATGGGTCTAGCTGTGCTCTGTCTTTACGGAACTTGCTGTATTGAGCCAGAGATAACACACTGCCGGATATGAACAATACATATGTGTATTATAAAATCCAAGCAAAACGCACACAAAAAAGTATTTAATTACCATCACTTGTTAATAATATAGGGCCTGATTCATTAAGGAAGTTAAGCAAGAAATTGAGTAAGTTTTCTTACTCAAGTTTTCTGGACAAAACCATGTTGCAATGCAAGGGCTGCAAATTAGTTTATTATTTTGCACTTAAGGAAAATACTGACTGTTTTTTTCATGTAGCACACAGATACTTGATAGCTTATTTGTACACTGAAATTCAAATTTAATATCTGTGTGCTACATGAAAAAATAGTCAGTATTTAACTTATGTGCAAAGTAGAAAACTAATTTGCACCCCTTGTTTTGTAACATGGTTTTGTCCAGGAGACTAATTATTCAATTTTTTACTTAACTTTCCTTAATGAATCAGGCCCATAGTTAATAATTAATCATTAAAAATGTTTTTTTTTCTTTTCCCCTGAAATACATTTATTCGGATGTTATTAATGTCTACTGTACATAAAATACATTGTTACAGTTGCTCCTGAGTGCAGACACATGTCCTAGCTGTATACACAGCTGTCATCACTAGTAATCAGCATTTACACCTGGGGCTAGATTTACTATCAGGCGTGATGCATGGCGGCTTCAAACCGCCATGCATCGCGGCGGTTTTCCGGCGTGTTTGCATTGCAAACAGCCGGATTTACTAATGGGCGCTTGTCAGCTTCAATTCGAAGCCGCCGGCGATGTCACGGCGGGATGTAATGCTCAAAGCCGCCGGCGGCTTTGAATAGAACATGGCGCTTTTGCTTTAAATGACGGCGCTTTTGTGTAAAGGCGGTTTTTTTGAAAATTACACCTGTCTCCTGGCCTGTTACTATTGGCTATTTTAAAAATCAGGAGATTTGACATCACAAGCCCTATATAAACCACTGGCCTGACACTTTTTCTTTGATAGGGGTTTGAGGAGTTTTTTGAGAGGAGTTTGGAGGATAGTGGTTTGCTGAGAGTTGGTGAGAGTTGGAGTTTGGTGGATTGGTGGAGCGATATCTGTTTGAAGTGTGAGTAGTCCTGTGGTTTTTGCCTGTTTTGTACATTTATTTTCTCATTTATTTTCTGTCTTGTATTTTTTGTATTTGTCCTTTGTCTGTGTTACTTGTGTGTGACTGTGTGGAGAGTGTGTCTGTAGGTAGTGTAGTTTGTTCTTTGTGTTTGTAAGTCCTTCAGTGTTTTGTGTTTTTCTGTCTTCTGGGTAAAAATGTCCAGAGATAGGAGGGGAGAACAGGCTGAGGAGAGGGAGATGGAGGTTGAGGGGTCAGAGGAGGGAGAGGGAGAGGTTGAGGAGACAGGACAGGGCAGGAAGACCAAGACAGGGAGGAATGTGCGCTTCTCACATGATGAGAATTGTGTGTTGGTGCACAACATCATTCCCTGCTACGAGGTCATCCTAGGGAACCTGGCAGCCCGGACTCCTCTAAGGCGGCGTCACCAACTGTGGGGGAGAGTCTGTGATGCCGTGAACGCGGTGGGCCCACTGAAGCGGACAGTGGCACACTGCCGCAAGCGCTTCTCTGATATTAAGAGGAGGCTTAAAGAGAAGATGGCCCAGGAAAGGAGGTCTACAAGGCGCACGGTTGGTGGCCCCCCACTTCGTATGGAGTACACCACGTACGAGGAGGAGCTGCGCCAGATAATGCCGGCAGAAATTGTAGAGGGCATAAATGTCCAGGACACCGACTCGCCCTCTTTTGGCCAAGTAGTTGGTGAGTTATTTGTTTTTTTTACCCTAACAGTATTTTAACTGCTTTTCTCTTTTTAAAACTGCTTTTCTCTTTTTAAAACTGCTTTTCTCTTTTTAAAACTGCTTTTCTCTTTGCAAACGTTTTTTTTTTTATTTTTTGTTTTCTTTTTCAAAGTGTATATTTGCCTCTAATAGTTTGTAAAGGTTTTTTTTCTCATAGAAAAAAAAAAATTGTAAACACATTTGTGCAATAAACAGTATATTTTGATTATTTTTTTTTTCTGGAAATACATTGTATGCTTTTTCTAATATATCCAGAATCGCCAGGACCGCAGTTCAGTCCCAGTGCCAGACCTACACCTCCACCTTCAGCGAGAGATTCGGGCACAGACGAGCAAGCAGGTGCGTGATTTCTGTTTAGGAGAGAAATAATGGAGTTACTTGATTTTCTGTGCAAATGTTGCTGTCAATGTTGTTTTTTTTTTTCTTTTTATTGTTTGCAATGAGAAGTTAGGGCTACATTTTACTCAACTGATATGTTGCCTATAGAAACCCATCAGAATATACCTTTACTTTATTTATTGCATTCAACAAAATGACAGCTAAAATCTGATTGGTTGCTATAGGCAACATCTCCACTTTTGATAGCATGCACTTTAGTCAAAATAACCCAGCATGTACTACACAGTCCTAATGATAATGGGTATTAAAAGGATAATAAGTGCATCCGTAAGCAGGTAGCATAGGACTAGAAATCAGGAATGCAAACATTGTGAAAGAATCTGTAGTTGCTAAAGATTATTCTTTCCTATCCAGTGTTCAGAATGCAATATACAAACATATTATATACTATATACTTACCGTCATTTTTCATACACAGGGCCCTCTTCATACCAGCCACCTCAGGCGGAGTCCCTGGAAATGTCCCCTGAGCCAGAGGATCTAACAACCATCACCCTGGTAACAGTGGATGCCCCTGTGTCTGGCCTCCAGGAAGTTTCACCTGGCCCTGCTGAACCATCACACCAGCAACCTGCACCTGCACCTATGGACCCAGCCAGAGAAATGGCGCTGTCTATTGGCGCATTCCAGTAGCAACAGACATTATTCATGGACAGGCAAACTGGGCACATGTCACAAATTGCGGCCCAGTTGAGGCGAATACACCGCTCCACGAGCCAAATCCCTGCTGCAATAAACCGGCTGGCGAGCGCTTTGGAGCAGACAAATGTGCAGCTGGCCCAAATGTCTGGGTCTGTGGACGCCATGCATTCCTCCATTCGCGAGGGGAATGCCAACGTTATCCGGCTGGCAGGCCAACTCCAGCAGGAACTGATTGCCCGCTTGCCGGCCCCTTTTTCATCGGCCTCCACCAGTGCCGCTAGCACGCCTACCACATCTCTACAGAGTACTCCTCCAAGGAGAGGTGCTCGCACCAGGGGTGGGCGAGGGAGGGGAGAGAGTGGCACCAAGCATAGCGATATGCCTGCAAAAAGACATCGCTAGCACAATGTTTGTTATTTATTAATGTTTTGTCAAGTTTCTATAACGATTATACGTTTTTATTTATTGTGTTCTGCAATAAATGCAGTTAAATTTCTATTGTGTCAGTCTTTCTTTTCTGCACATTAAACAAGAGTATTCTGATTTTTTAACAACTATGCACTAATTTCATGTAAACATTGACCTCTGACTGTCACATTCCAGGGATGTTCATATTTACCACATGAGGAGTACACACTATCCTGTTTTTAAAGGTTCCAATGTACAAAAAATTTACAATAAAATACTAAAATTGCACTCACATAAAACACATTTTTGAGCAAAAAATGTTTTTCATACTATGTACTTACAAGTAAAGTAGTTTGCAATTAGACGGTCTCTAATCTCCCTTCCGCCCTCTGTGCTCTGCACATCACCATGTGACACGGACCCCTTCTTCTTCACTGTCTACTGCAATAATCGGTGGGGTAAGTTGATGTATTGCTAGATTATGTATCAAACAGCCAGCCAGGATCATTTCAGACCCCTTTTCAGGTGCATACATAGCCACACAACCCGATTATTCTAGTAACCTGAATCTAGTTTACCAAAGTACAAAGGTACGCTATAACACACCTCTACTAAATCAGTAAATAAATTGCATGGTGGGAAGACACAAGAGAAAAAGAAACCAAAACAACACTGCAATTACAAGACACTGGCCTTTTAACATATACAATCCCAAAGAAAAAAAATTTGTACATGAAATGGCCCTTTTCCTTCTGTTCTGATTGCCCAAATATCAGAAACAGCACACTGTTTGAGCAATCTCGCCGCTCACAAGCAGCGCTTTCATTTTGGTCTATTGAATGGCGGTTTTCCGGCGGCTTTATAAACCCCCTAATAGTAAATCCGGCTGTTTGTATGTTGAACATTGTTGAAACCGTCATGGCGATGTATACAGAGGCGGGTTTGAAAACATCTTTTCTGGTCGTTTGGACGGCGGGTTTAGCCTTAGTAAATCCGGCGATGGCTAAACCGCCGCCAAACCCGCCGAAATTCGGCGGGTTTACAAACACGCCTGATAGTAAATCTAGCCCCTGATCTGTAACTGGTGCAGGTGATACGGCAGAAAATCACGTACCTGAGAGATACCCAAAGATTGAATTGGACGCTGCTACGTGCACTTCAGTGGAAGTGAAAGCCGCAGGGGCATATTCAATCAAGCGACAACATCGCGGCTACTTGCGGCTGAGCATTTTTCTGTTAATACAGTACTGCAACATCGCGGATTTCCCTTCGCAACCGTGATGGAGGCTTTATGCACTTAATTGAATATGCCCATAAATCTGGGTTCTCAGTTCCATTGCCCCCACATTAACCAGCTCACACGGCCGCACAGCGACACCGGAGTAATCCTCAGCTGTCCCGGCAATGTTTTCTCAGAAATTTAGTCACAAGATCATTTGTAATCGCCGCAATAAGCAACAATAACCAAAATCATTGTTTTCTCCTCAGTGAGGTGACTGAGGATAAATAGACACTTTTCTTTTATTTACATGCTCGGAGGGGGGGTCATGTCCTACACGTTTACTATTTGCACACAATTTTATTGTAATAAAACATTAAAACTTATATATTCCAACTGCTGAGAAAACAGGAATTAAGCATTGTGATATATTGGATTAACTGATTTTATCACTTTAAGAGGTCTATTAATTAATGAGAGAAAAGCTTTGTCTCACTGAAAATGACTGCTTTTGATTTACGAAGTGGCTCGTGCCTCAGTGCCTCACTGATCAGTCACCAGTTCCTAGAGAATTGATAGGCTACATTCTCATAGATATCGTTCCACCAACAAAATGTCTGCCTGTCCTGTCTGTTGGAGCCCTTAACAAGTAAGTAACGTCTCCCTGTAATAATTACTCTCTTCTACAGTGTTTCAAACATATTGCTTAGAAATATGCAGTGTGATAAAATGCATCTCTGAATAACAGCTAAAAAGAGATTCAAGATAGAATATTCTGCAGGGAAACATAAGTGTAAAAGTTCACAGTAATAATACTAATGATCAATGATCCTATAACCGCTCAGTTACACTGGAAACCTCAGTATATACGATAATGTCCTGTAGACTGCAGGAGGGGCCTAAGTTATTGATGATTTCTCCTATGGCCCTCGAGGGAAAGAACGAGTGTATGGACAGAAATTAAACTGTGCACAATTGTAAACATTACTCCTGCATTATAGGATATTAAGGCAGTGATCCCACCAAGGTGCCAACATATAAATTATACACAGCGACATGGACTGTTTGGCCTCTGGTAGAAAGTTTTTAATGAATGAAGAGCGCACTAGAAAATTTTTGCAGAAAAAGGAACATGTGAAATAGAATCTCTTCTTTCAAGGCATGGAAACCTTCACCCCAGATAAAATATTATTATGCGCTGCAATAGTATTAACCCTCTCCAACCACAGGCATTGCATAGTGTTGTTTAGTTTTTTTTTATTATTTTAGTTGGAGAACACCTTTATTCCACAAATAAATTTACATGGATCCATTATTAAACCATTTTGGGAAGATTATGCAAGGTACACTTAGGCACAGTGGAAATTTAGAAGTAGCGGTATGAGAAATGTAATCTGGATGTAAGCTGGAGAGCGGTGGCCATTTTCTTGTAGTTCACCTCCTCCGCATTTATAAAAGAAACAGAAGGTGTGCTCCAAGAAAATGGCCGCCGGTCTCCATCATAGCAGATGTAGTTATAACTAATTTTCTCCCCAGCATATCCTCTGCTTTGGCTCTGCCAACAGCTTCTTCCTGGACCAGCTTCAGAGAGATTGCTAGAATCTCCCAGGGGTCCGGGAGATTATCCACCATTTCGGGAATTTCCCAGACATCCGGGGAGAGTCAGCAAATATGGTGTAGACACAATAGTGCAGCGGGAGGCAGGGCAGTCAGGCGCCGTCTCCGCACTGTCACTAAGTGCCGGAGACAACCATCTGCCTTGCCACGATCATTGCGACCTGCTGCCTAGCAACGGGACACTTCCTGTTTCCTGCTCGGGGTCACGCTGCGCGTGCATGCGCAGAGGGACATGGCGTCTCAATTGTTAGGCAACGAGATGCCTCACTTGCCTCATCTGACCGCCGACTCCTCGCACACCAATCAGGGCTCTCGTCTATCTATATTAAGCAGTCTCTGGCACCACTAGGGTGCCAGAGTAGTGCCAGAGTATTGGTTCCATCCTGCTCCAGCACCTTTATTTGTATCCAGAATCTGCTCCTGTTGTGACCCCGGCTATCTCCTCTGCTCTTTCTTTGGATTTCGCTTTGGTACCTTGCTGCTAGGTCTGTTTTCCTGACTTCTGGATTGTCTTTGACTATTCTTTGGATCCCTCTTTGTACCTCGCTGCCCGGTTGGTTCTGACCCGGATTGATTGAGTACGCTCCGTCCACTCTGTCACTATGCTGGTGGCTGACTCGGAGAACCGTGACCTGCGCATCATCTTGCAGTGAAGCCCAAACTCCCTTGCGGGGGTTCCTAGTGAACACCAGGGGTGCGTAAGACTCCGCGCCTCCCTGCTCAGCAGCGCAAATACCGGCTAGTAGCTATCTTACAGCTCGTGACACAGGGCACTGAGCTGGTCTAAGCTGCCGCCATACCCAGCTGCCGTCTGCACGCCACTACTCGCTATTCTTGTGGGAAACGTCAAAGTTCAGCCTCCTCCCTCTTTAGGGTCAGCCCTCCATTATTTTCAGCTTTTACATTTCTCTTCTAAATTACTGTTAAATTTATCTTCATTTAGGTCTTACATTAATCATGAGAGTGTGTGGACACCAAGACCGTCTTTATTACACCAGTCCGAGCCACAAGGGCTGAGAGATGACATCAAACACGTGGAGCAGCCCTCTCTCCGAATCAGATCGAAAGTTTGAAAGGCTACCAGAAATTCTAGAAACTTTAGATCAATTAAAAGAAAAAATCAAGCTAAATTCGAGCAACAGGTTGAACCATATTGAGCCGCCTCAATCATGTGGAAGCTGCTTTGTACACATTTGAGCTGCTTTGAACATGTTAAAGTTTAAATTTATATATTTTAACTGTTTTCAATGCAAAACCTACGACCAGGGGCGGATTGGGAACTTAAAGTGGCCCTGAGAAAAAGTCTGAAAGTGGCCTCATGTGGGTGGGGCCAAATAAATGGTAGGCGGGGCCCAGTATGCGTGTTTACCCACTGTGTCTGTCCCCGTATGTGTGTGCGCTCACTGTGTCTGTGCGCCTACTGTATGTACCAGAGTATATGTGTCCTGTTCTTGTCGCTTTCCCTACCTGTGGCTGCTGGTGTCTTTAGCTTAGTTGTTGCTCGTCTGGATCCTGGAATGTTGAGAGTAATATCTGGAAAAAAAATGGGTACATTAAATTAAGAAAACGCCAATGAGCCCCGGCGTTAGCACACACGTTTAATAATTAGGCCTCCCTCTAGCTCCATTAAAATAAAAGTATTTACATTTGATCAATAGATCTATTTCCCTCCAACCAACCCCAACATTAAATTAATAGTATCCGCATTTAATAAATTAACCTATTTCCCTAAGTCCAAACAGGACCAGCAATAAATAGAATTTACGTTTAATAAATATAACCATTTCCCAAAATCATCCCTTGCCTTAATCTATTATTATTCACATTTAATAAATAGCCCTACTCCCCAAAATCAGCCCCACATTGAATAGCCCCAAGCTAGCATTAAATTAAAAGTCCTGCCTCCTCATCTTAAATTGTTAGGCCCTCCACTATTAAACTAAATTGCCCCACCATCACCCATTAGTCACCACCTAACTCACATCCCCATTTCATTGCCATAAGCCCCCCTGCCCTCACCCCCATTTCATTGTCATATGCCCTCCTGCCCTCACCCCCATTTCATTGTCATATGCCCTCCTGCCCTCACCCCTTTTTATTGCCGTATGACCCTAGTCCTCACCCCCATTTTATTGCCATAAGAACCCCTGCCCACACACTATAGTGACATAAGCCCTCCTGCCTACACACAATATACTGACATTAGCCCCCCTGCCCAAACACACAATATACTGACATTAGCCCCCCTGCCCACACACAATATACTGACATTAGCCCCCCTGGGTGCGCGTCCCATGTGACCTTTGTTTATTACTGGATAGGACAAGGACGCGGCCACGCATGGGGGCGGGGTTTATGATAAGTTCCGCGGCCACAACGATGCTCTCCTGCTGGCACCTCTGATTCAGGGGGCCTCCGCTGCCCCCTCTCTCCCCCCCACCAATCCGTCCCCATATTAGGCTGGCACTGATTGTCTGCCGGCATCTATGATAAAAATAAAAAATAAAACAGATTAAAAAATAAGATGTAATAAAACAAAAACTTCAAGCAGCCGACGGTCGGCCTCATCATGTCCCTGGCCTACCGGTAAAATTCCCGGTAAGTCCAATGGCCAATCCACCCCTGCCTACGACAATGAACAGAGAAATCCGCACTTGGAACACGTTCTCTGTTCGAATGTAAAAGCAATTAAGATAATTTTTATTTTATATGCGATGCAAGTAATATTTAAAAATAGAAATATTTAAAAACACTCATTTTACATGAACAAGAAAGAGCGACCTTCAAGTACAAACACAAATGACAAACCTCAAACGCAAACTGCGAATGGCAAATTCGAGTCACAAATTTCACTCAGCAAAGTAGAATCGGCGTATATTAAAGATTTTACCATGAACATATCTGAAGTGGTGAAATTCGATTGAAATTCCTAATAGTTTGAAATTTTTTGAGCTTCTATTTACAACCTACATAACACTGGAACTGTTACTCAGTCTTGTCGTGTGATAATCAACAATGTGTCCTGTTAGTGAGATTACTCCTAGGTATATTGCGAGTTGTACACAGACTTGTGAATTAAAAGTTGGGTCCAAATGTGAATGCGCAGACCCTGACTTATATCTCCTAAAAAGGAAAAGTGGAAGTGTTGTCCGTAGAGCAACCAATCAGATTCTAGCTATCATTTATCTAGTACATTCTAGACAATGATAGCTGGAATCTGATTGGTCGCTATGGGCAACACCTTTACGTCTCCTTAGTAGAAGTTTTAGTAAATCTACCCCTAAATCTTTATTTAGCCCATTATACCCCCCAAGGGGATAAATAAATTATAGGGCAAGGTCAGATCTCAGTCACATCAGAAGATATTGGAAATGGAAGTCCTTAATGTGGGTGGAGGGGAATGTTGTGAGCCCTCTCAGAAAACATGGAACTGTCCATTATATACACCTTTTTATTTTATTTAAATTATCTTCCCCACTAGTTTTACATGTGGTGTATAATTAGGCGCATTCATGTGCTTAACCTCTGCTGTCAAAGAACCCTCGAAGCTCCTCCATCTTGGCCCTCACATCCTTGTGCTTCAGCAAACAAAATGGCTGCCTCTAATGTGTGTGAGGGAAATTCTCTTAACTAGAGATGAGCGCACTCGGATTTTGTGAATCCGAGCCCACCGGAACGTTGCCGATCCGAGTCGGATCCGAGACAGATCCGGGTATTGGCGCCAAATGAAAACCTGAAACCGAGGCTCGGAGTCATAATCCCGCTGTCGGATCTCGCGATACTCGGATCCTATAAATTCCCCGCTAGTCGCCGCCATCTTCACTCGGGCATTGATGAGGGTAGAGGGAGGGTGTGTTAGGTGGTCCTCTGTCCTGGTAGATCTCGTGCTGTGCTGTTTAGTTCTGTGCTGTGCTGTGTTCTGCAGTATCAGTCCAGTGGTGCTGTGTGCTGTGCTCTGTCAATTTTGAGTTCAGTGGTGCTGCTGGGTCCTGTGCTGTGTCCTGTTCAGTCCAGTGGTGCTGTGCCCTGTGCTCTGTGCTTCTAAGGGCATAGTTATTTCCCCATTATTTCCAAGTGTTTAAAAAATTAAAAAAAAGTTATAAAAAAAAATACAAAAAATTAATTACAACAAAATTTGCAAAACCAATCCTGCAGTATAAGCCCATTGGTACTGCAATATTACAAAGTTCACACATTCTGCAGTATCAGTCCAGTGGTGCTGTGTCCTGTGCACTGTCCTTCTGAGTTCAGTGGTGCTGCTGGGTCCTGTGCTGTGTCCTGTTCAGTCCAGTGGTGCTGTGTCCTGTGCTCTGTGCTTCTAAGGGCATAGTTATTTCCCCATTATTCCCAAGTTTTTAAAAAATAAAAAAAAACTTATAAAAAAAAAATTCAAAAAAAAAGTAATTATAACAAAATTTGCAAAACCAATCCAGCAGTATAAGTCCATTGGTACTGCAATATTACCAAGTTCACACAGTCGGTCATCTTCCCAGAGGAGAAGTCGCAAGACCGCTAAGTCTTTCACAAAACAATTGACCGTCCAACAGTCGTTTGCCATGACCACAAAATACGATAGTAGTCACCCTATTGCAAAGCGTATAACTGCGGCTGTAACAGCTATGTTGGTGTTAGACGTGCGCCCGGTGTCCGCCATCAGTGGAGTGGGATTTAGAGGGTTGATGGAGGTATTGTGTCCCCGGTACCAAATCCCGTTGAGATTCCACTTCACTAGGCAGGCGATACCAAAAATGTACAGAGAAGTACGATCAAGTGTCCTCAGTGCTCTAAAAAATGCGGTTGTACCCACTGTCCACTTAACCACGGACATGTGGACAAGTGGTTCTGGGCAAACGAAGGACTATATGACTGTGACAGCCCACTGGGTAGATGCATCCCCTTCCGCAGCAACAGCAACAGCTGCATCAGTAGCAGCATCTACAAAATGTCTGCTCGTGCAAAGGCAGGCAACATTGTGTATTACAGGCTTTAATAAGAGGCACAACGCTGACAACATATTAGAGAAACTGAGGGAAATTATCTCGCAGTGGCTTACCCCACTTAGACTCTCATGGGGATTTGTGGTGTCAGACAATTCCAGTAACATTGTGCGGGCATTAAATACGTTCAATTTCCAGCACGTCCCATGTTTTGCCCACACCATTAATTTGGTGGTGCAGCATTACCTCAAGAGTGACAGGGGTGTGCAGGAGATGCTTGCGGTGGCGCGCAAAATTGCTGGACACTTTCGGCATTCAGCCAGTGCCTACTGCAGACTAGAGGCACATCAAAAAACCATGAACCTGCCCTGCCATCACCTCAAACAAGAGGTTGTGACGCGCTGGAACTCCACCCTCTATATGCTGCAGAGGATGGAGGAGCAGCAAAAGGCCATTCAGGCCTACACAGCCACCTACGACATAGGCAAAGGAGTGGGGATGCGCCTGAGTCAAGCGCACTGGAGACTGATTTCCGTGTTGTGCAAGGTTCTCCAGCCGTTTGAACTTGCCACACGAGAAGTCAGTTCCGACACTGCCAGCTTGAGTTAGGTAATTCCCCTGATCAGGCTGTTGCAGAAGCAGCTGGAGAAAGTGAGGGAGGAGCTGGTAAACCATTGCGATTACACCAAGCATGTAGCTCTTGTGGATGTAGCCCTTCGTACGCTTTGCCAGGATCCGAGGGTGGTCACTCTTTTAAAGTCAGAGGAATACATTCTGCCCACCATTCTCGATCCTCGGTTTAAAGCGTATTTTGTGTCTCTGTTTCCGGCGGACACAAGTCTACAGTGGTGCAAAGACCTGCTGGTCAGGAGGACCGTGACATGCCAACAGCTCCACCCTCATTTTCTTCCACATCTATGGCTGCGTAGAAAAAGCTCAGTTTTCCTAAAAGAGTCGCTGGCGGGGATGCTGATAACATTCGGTCCGGACTGAAGGACCTGCCAACCATTGCAGACATGTCTACTGTCGCTGCATTGGATGCTGTCACAATTGAAAAAATGGTGGAGGATTATTTTGCTGACACCATCCAAATAGACATGTCAGACAGTCCATATTGTTACTGGCAGGAAAAAAAGGCAGTTTGAAGCCCCTGTACAAACTGGCTCGATTTTACCTGAGTTGTCCCCCCTCCAGTGTGTACTCGGAAAGAGTTTTTAGTGCAGTAGGGAACCTGGTCAGTGAGCTGCGAAGGAGGTTGCTTCTTCACAACGTTGAAAAAATGATGTTTATAAAAATGAATAATCAATTCCTCAATGAAGTACAGCACTGCCCTCCAGATAGTACAGAGGGACCTGTGGTTGTGGAGTCCAGCGGGGACGAATTGATAATGTGTGAGGAGGAGGAAGTACACACTGTAGGGGGAGAGGAATCAGAGGTTGAGGATGAGGACGACATCTTGCCTCAGTAGAGCCTGTTTAGTTTGTACAGGGAGAGATGAATTGTTTTTTTGGTGTGGGGGCCCAAACAAACCAATCATTTCAGCCAAAGTTGTTTGGTAGGACCTGTCACTGAAATGATTGGTTTGTTATAGTGTGCATGTCCTATTTCAACAACATAAGGGTGGGTGGGAGGTGGGTGGTAGGGCCCAAGGACAATTCCATCTTGCAACTCTTTTTTTGGCATTATGTGACCATTCAACAGTCGTTTGCCATGTTCAAAAAGTAAAACAAAATGTCAACAAATTTAAAAAATTAAACCAAAAGTAAAATGCCCTGTCATTATTTAAAACAAGAGGTATTGACGTGCTAGAATTACTGTAATGTTTATATGTTATAAACATTACACTTGGAAGTTGGAGGAGGTATTGTGGCCCCGGTACCAAATTTAGTACCGGGGCCACTCCACTATGCAGTCCAGATAGAGGTGTATCAGATATTAAACAACGTTGACTGTTGCTGCAAAATTTTTAAATAATATTGTGGGGAACACTATACTATGCAGTCCATAAACTTTTTTGGTGCGATTCAGACCAGTTGAGGGTTTTTAAATTATATTGTGGTGACCACTCCTCTACGCAGTCCAGGTACAATTTTTGGTGTAATTAAGACCAGTTGATGGTTTTCTTATTATATTGTGGTGACCACTCCTCTACGCAGTCCAGGTACATTTTTGGGTGTAATTAACACCAGTTGATGGTTTTCTTATTATATTGTGGTGACCACTCCTCTACGCAGTCCAGGTACATTTTTTGGTGCGATTCAGACCAGTTGAGGGTTTTTAAATTATATTGTGGTGACCACTCCTCTACGCAGTCCAAGTACATTTTTTGGTGCGATTCAGACCAGTTGATGGTTTTCTTATTATATTGTGGTGACCACTCCTCTACGCAGTCCAGGTACAATTTTTGGTGTAATTAAGACCAGTTGATGGTTTTCTTATTATATTGTGGTGACCACTCCTCTACGCAGTCCAGGTACATTTTTTGGTGCGATTCAGACCAGTTGAGGGTTTTTAAATTATATTGTGGTGACCACTCCTCTACGCAGTCCAGGTACATTTTTTGGTGCGATTCAGACCAGTTGAGGGTTTTTAAATTATATTGTGGTGACCCACTCCTCTACGCAGTCCAGGTACAATTTTTGGTGTAATTAAGACCAGTTGATGGTTTTCTTATTATATTGTGGTGACCACTCCTCTACGCAGTCCATGTACATTTTTTGGTGCGATTCAGACCAGTTGATGGTTTTCTTATTATATTGTGGTGACCACTCCTCTACGCAGTCCAGGTACAATTTTTGGTGTAACTAAGACCAGTTGATGGTTTTCTTATTATATTGTGGTGACCACTCCTCTACGCAGTCCAGGTACATTTTTTGGTGCGATTCAGACCAGTTGAGGGTTTTTAAATTATATTGTGGTGACCACTCCTCTACGCAGTTGTCACGGCCACTAGGAGGCTTTACCCAGAATCACCCGCTGATGGTCTTATCAGAGCAGTAGAGTTGGTATATGATACTCTGATGGCAGGGTGATAATGGAACTGGAAACAGCAGATGGTTAGAGAATGCTCAGAAAGTCTATGACTAGCAGCACTGGTAAACAATAGGTAACTGAACACGAGGATCTGGATGGACAAGGGCACGTGAGGGTAGTCAGTGGTCTGCGCACGGCAAGTTGTACCACTGCTATAGTGAGAAGAATGTCCAGGAGTAATAAGGAGGTGGAAGTCAACGGTCTGCGTATAGCAAGTTGTACCGCTGTCTGTAGTGAAGGAATGGAATCCAGGTGAAGGTAACGGGGAAGTCAGTGGTCTGCGAGTAGCAAGTTGTACCACTGCTTATGTGAGAGGATATATGCAACTGGTGACACAGGGAAACAGGAATCAGTGGTCTGCCTCTAGCAAGTTGTACCACTGAATATATATGTGAGGAAGGACACGAGGAGATAAATGCAATGCAGAGTCTACACGGGTACACTGAACTTGATCCCACGTTGAACTGCACACAATGATAATAATGAATGAACAGCACTGCACAGATAAACAAAGTCACTCAAATAGTCCAGCAAAGGAAACACAGTCAATAATAGCAATAGTCTCAGAGGATGGAAACTCCGGAGGAGAACAACTCAGTCCAGATGGATATGCAATACACCAGCACAGTCAATGAGAAGTATGCATACCGTGGTTCAGATGAGCAGGCTGTTAGAGATAGCTGCAGGGATACCTGAGCGGCCGGGAACAGACGAGATGCGAAGTCCTTGCAGAATGGAAGCGGCAGGTAGGTGCAGCGCACTGTAGGTAGGCCAGCAAGGACGACAAATACTCAGGAAGCAGTAGTATATTGAATAGAACAGCAGGAGACCATGGGAGAGTTGAAGCGATGTAGCAAAGCTGGAAGCCGAGGAGCGTAGACTCGATGCAACAGGCGAGTTGACACAAATGGACACACTGTAGAAGCAGTAGGCAGCGGGTCAGCTGACGGCAGGTAGAATGCAGACTGGAGCGCTGAGACGAGCAGACTCTGTAGACACGCTGAAGTGGCAAACAGGAATCAGCTGGAACAGTAGTGATGTAACTCAGGAGAGTTTGCAGTAATCTAACTGTAGATATACGGAGACAGCGGATAGGAATCAGCTGCTGGAGTCACGAAGAAACACAGGAGAGTTTGCAGTAATCTGTAGCTGTAGATACACGGAGGCAGCGGATAGGAATCAGCTGCTGGAGTCACGAAGAAACACAGGAGAGTTTGCAGTAATCTGTAGCTGTAGATACACGGAGGCAGCGGATAGGAATCAGCTGCTGGAGTCACGATGAAACACAGGAGAGTTTGCAGTAATCTGTAACTGTAGATACACGGAGGCAGCGGATAGGAATCAGCTGCTGGAGTCACGATGAAACACAGGAGAGTTTGCAGTAATCTGTAACTGTAGATACACGGAGGCAGCAGGAAGGAATCAGCTGCTGAAGTCACTAGGAACACGAGGAATAGAAGTGGTCTGGAAACCACAAACGGCAAACAGGAATCAGCATCAGCTGAACACACGAGGAGGCACTGGAACACCTTCAGAGACTCATGAGGAATGAGACTCCAAGATCAGGCCACGTGGTATTGACCACAGGTGCTTAATATAGGGAGTGTTGCCTGATCAGCCAATTAAGTTAAAGGAACAGAACTGAAGGTTAAAAGGGACTACACATGCGCAGTACCTCATAATAATGGACGGACACGGTTCCTAGCTGCCTTAGAAGTAGCACTCACAGTCCGGTGAGTGACAGCAGTCCAGATACAATTTTTGGTGTAATTAAGACCAGTTGATGGTTTTCTTATTATATTGTGGTGACCACTCCTCTACGCAGTCCAGGTACAATTTTTGGTGTAATTAAGACCAGTTGATGGTTTTCTTATTATATTGTGGGGACCACTCCACTACGCAGTCCAGAAAGATACCTCGTTGCAACGTTTTGGACTAATAACTATATTGTGAGGTGTTCAGAATACACTGTAAATTAGTGGAAATGATTGTTATTGAATGTTATTGAGGTTAATAATAGCGTAGGAGTGAAAATAAGCCCAAAAACTTGATTTTTGAACTTTTTATGCTTTTTTCAAAAGAAATCCGAATCCAAAACCTTAAATCCGAACCAAAACCTTTCGGCAGGTGTTTTGCAAAACAAATCCGAACCCAAAACCTCAAGAAAATCTGAATCCAAAACACAAAACACGAGACACCAAAAGTCGCCGGTGCACATCCCTACTCTTAACCACTGTTATTAAACTTCCCCTCACCGTGAGGGAAACCACAGCTATTTTCTCCCACAGCTATTTTCTCTGAGCAATTAATGAATGCATAAACATTTTAAAAACACATGGTATTAAATGATCATATAACAAACACAGACTTTCAAAACAACACGCTGCGTTCTATGTCTGACATCTGTGGACGTTTATTACACATTGTAGCAGCAACAATAAGGCATAAGGTGGGTCCTTGTTTAATGCACTATTTTCTAATGCTTTAATCCCACCTGGGCCCGGTGTTAGCGTTCATTGTCGGTTTCATATAACATCTTAGTCTACTCGTTAAATATACAATAAATCTGTTTTTAAAGGCGCCTCTCAAATGTTTAGGGATTGTAACAAGAGTAAGTCAGAACTGAGGGCCATCTGTTGAACAGTCGATTGACGAGAGTGAGGGGGAGGGCAAACTTATGGCGGAACTAGTTAATTCTCCAGCCAATTTATCACAGGCCTGCATGGATGGACGTCTCGTGGTTCAACACTCTCTGGGTTTGATGCAAACGTCCGGGGGCTAAAAAACATTCATTCAGAGATGTATATTTCTCATTAACAGGGAAATTGAGTGTAATTTGAGTCTGAATGGTGAATGCATTGACTGCCAAGACAACATGATGGAAACTCCAGTACAGACATATACTGCAAATCATCAATAACTGAGAGATGAGCAGCCATCTGTTCTGCTATATGTTGATGCCTGTCCAGTCGCCAGAGACGTGACCTAGAGATATTTTAAAAAGCTTATCTTCAATAAATGAATAACTGCGATCATTTCAAGAAGCTGCTGGACAGGTATAGCGTGACGTCTTTCTGAACATTTTCTATTTCCGGTGACAACTCAAGAAGCAAAAATCCTTAATTCTACCAGCTTCTCTTTTGCATTATGACATGGTCACAAGGGATCTCATTTAGGATTCGGAGCAAACTCAGCCAAAGGATGCAAATATATACCCGGACAGACCACGTTTTTTTGCATGCAGGTAAATACTGTCTGCTTGTAGCACACAAACACTATGTACCTGTATTAGAGCAGTGTGAGTTGGATTAGTGCTAGGACATGCCCCCTCCCAAAATCAAACCCACTATCACAATGTAGCCTCACTCTATCAGTTCATCCTCTTCTCTTCCTGTGATTGGCTTTGAACCGCAGAGCAAGACTCCAACTCCAACCAATCAAAATTGACAAATTTCTGATGGCTGAACATAACAATTGTTGTTTGTGTCTGAAGGTAGCAGCCATGCCAAAACTCAATTTTAATGTTTCTTGTACCATAAAAGGTTCTTTTTACTGTGTGCAATTATCCTGGTTCTTTCACATCCAGTATGGTAATATAAATCCTGGTACCCGGTAGTGAAAACCAGTCATTGGTCACACTCTCTGGTACCGGATGACCCCTCATCAACCTTCGCACACGCTGCCCTCTCCTATAACCGTTCCCTGTGTAGCCAGTTCCCAAGAGAAATGGTTTTGCCTCGAAATAAGGGAGTTTTGTAAAGATATTTGAGGTTTAACCAATGTCAATATTCAGTTTTCAAGTCAATTCACAAAACTCGGAATGCAGTGCTTCATATTACAGAATGAAATCAATGAAAATCAAATGACAGTGAGTCCAAAGCAACGGATCATTAAGAAGAGAAATATTAATGTTATATAATATGTTTCCTGGAGCTGTCAACCTAAAGTCCAGGGTGGTTGAAGTTACCTTCTAGGGGCCTGATTCATTAAGGATCTTAACTTAAGAAACTTCTTATTTCAGTCTGCTGGACAAAACCATGTTACAATGCAAGGGGTGCAAATTAGTATTCTGTTTTGCACATAAGTTAAATACTGACTCTTTTATTAGCAATTATCAGGATGGTTTAAATAATGTCAGCAGTGGCTACAGCAAACATATCCAGTAAAACCTTCACAACTCTCCCACAGCCCTACGTCTGGCGGAACAGTAGTTCCTTCACTACTAGCCGGCCACTAACTGGCATCGGTGGCCCCATCCACAAATACAAACAGTGGGCCGGATTCATTAAGGTTAATTAGGTAAAAAAAAATTGAGTAAGTAGTCTCCTGGACAAGACCATGTTACAATGCAAGGGTTGCAAATTAGTATTCTATTTTGCACATAAGTTAAATACTGACTGTTTTTTCATGTAGCACACAAATATCAATTTTAAATTTCAGTGTACAAATAAGCTATCAAGTATTTGTGTGTTACATGAAAAAACTGACAGTATTTAACTTATGTGCAAAATAAAAAACTAATTTGCACCCCTTGCATTGTAACATGGTTTTGTCCAGGAGAAAACTTACTCAATGTTTTTTACTTAACTTTCCTTAATGAATCAGGCCCACATGTCTTTATCCTCCACTCAAGCACTACAAACAAATCACAGCAAAAACAAATCAATTATACCCATGTTAAACACCTGTGTGTATGTGATGAAAGATGAGCTCAGGGAAATTCAATCCTATTTTCTTACAATATATATATATATATATGTTTACCTGCAGATAAAATTGCCTGGTGTAATATCTGGCATTTCCCGCAGTAAATTTAGTGGGGATATATTCCAATCCCCAGTGCTTCTTTATCCATGAATATGTTAACATACAATTTTTCAGGGCTGCCATCGAAAACCATTCTTTGAGTTATGAATGAACCATTTAAGAAAAGTAGCTGGAGAAGTTTAATAAGATGCATTATTCATCGGACCACTCTTCATTTATTTTTGGCACCAAATATCTTGAAGCCTGTGGAGCTCCTGCCAATATGTAATCATTACTGACAGTACGTCGTTACAGCCTGTGACAAGGAATCAGAGCAGCTTCACCACCATTATCATTTCATTGCATTTGAAAGCACCCAGTGAGATGTGCCGGAGAGACGTGACATTGTGGATATAAGCAAAGCTTTAATATATAACCCATCAAGTGACACGGAGCCCAGTGAGGTTCTTTAGAAATTCACTCGCTACCTGTCCGAGGTAAATATTTATTTTCACTGTCTCTATCTCTCTTCGTTCCTCTGATTTTTTACTTTCTGAAAATTGTTTACTAGGTCCTAACACTACATAACTGGTCCCAGAGCAAAATTGTTGAGGACACCCAATTCATCATCATCATCATTTACTTATATAGCGCCACTAATTCTGTAGCGCTGTACAGAGAGCTCACTCACATCAGTCCCTGCCCCATTGGATCTTACAGTCTAAATTCCCTAACACACACACACACACACAGACTAGGGTCAATTTGATAGCAGCCAATTAACCTACCAGTATGTTTTCGGAGTGTGAGAGGAAACCCACGCAAACACGGGGAGAACATACAAACTCCACTCAGATAAGGCCATGGTAGGGAATCGAACTCATGACCCCAGTGCTGTGAGGCAGAAGTGCTAACCACTGAGTCACCGTGCTGCCCAATTCTGCTCTTCTGATCATGGTGAGATATAATAGTGTGTGCGGGGAATGGCGTTACTGCCTGCGCCCACTATTAATGCAGAGTGAGTTTATTGAAATGAAATAAAGCGCTGGAGAGGACACATTTCTGTTGTGCAGAAGAGATATTTCTTGAATTTGTACTAGATATGAGTTGGTGGAGATTGGATCTTGTCCTATACTTTTATTATTTTATTATTATTATTAATTTTTATTTATAGGGCGCCACTCGGTGTCCGTGGCGCCGTTCAGGGACAAATGAATTACAATACGAGGTGAGACAGCACAATAACTCAGAAGCTCAAAGCACAGCTAGGGGCGGGGGAGGGGAGAGGGGAAGGTCCGCATACGATGGAGCCAGCCCAAGAGGAAGGGCGTGGAAGACAGGGAGACCCCAAGAGGGGGGAGGAGGGAGCGAGAGGGGACGGGGGGTGGAGGGTCCTCGAGGAGGAGGGCTAAGCAGCTGGAGAGCAGAGTTAGAAGTGGTGGAAACAGGAGGAGAGATGGCCCTGCTCAGAGGAGCGTACAATCTAAGGGGAGGGATGGACAGACAGAGAGACGCAGGGGAGAGAGGGAGAGTAGGGGGACGGAGGCAGGGAAGGGGAATGAAGGGGAAGAGGCAGAAGATAAGGTAGGAAGTTAAGTGGGAGACTGAAAGGCTTTAAGAAAAAGGTGGGTTTTTAAAGCCCGTTTGAAGCTTGCGTCTTTCAGTTGCATTTCAGTAAAGGGGAGGTTCTAAAGTGGTTGGATTTTTTCACTGTGCTCCTCTTCATATTTTTACCCCTCTCGGCACACCATGACACACTTGTAGTTTGCAGATCCCAAGAGCAGAGACTAGGCGTGCATCATAAGACTATCTCGGTGCACCACTGCGCCATAGTAATGAGGTCCGACACCAGCATAGATACATGTAGGATTTTTTTCGGCAATATTTATATCTTTATAGATTATAGAAACTGCGCTAAATACTTATCAGGGAGTGCAAATTTATTATTATTATTATTTCTTATTTATTTAAGTTTTGCATGCAGGGAACATGCAATGTAGCACACAAATATTGGGCAACTTTATTTTTAATAAATTAATTAATTTATTTTCATGCTTACCCTGCAATTTAGAGTTGAGCTAGAACAACTCGAAATCTGTCCTCATATTTAAATCCCCCCCCCCCCCCCCCCCACAGAGCAAAGTTTCAAAGTTACATGCTATACCGATTAAATACACTAGGTGGTGCTCTTTGGCTAATAATGTAGGAATTCTTTAAATAGACCACCACAAGATAACAATACAGCACCGTGTTTATTTTACTCATTAGAAATGCCATATAATTCACAACACAATTGAAAAACATGAAGAAACATGGAATGTAATTTTGTTATTCTATACATTTGAATAATGAATTGGAACTTATAGATATTGTACATAAAGTGTTATGGAGTATACCAACACTATGCAACTGAATGTTAATAAATGAATATATGTATTTTTGCACTGGTCTCTTTATTATACAGAACAGTTGTGTGATCTCTTATTCAGAAAACTGAAACAAATTTCTCCTCCCTTTTGTTCCTATAGTCAGAAGCACTACTCAACAATGTAATGAGGAGGTAGATGCCAGGGGAAGCCTGGGGGGTAATTTTTAAACGTGTTTAGTAGATGTTATGCATTGTGCTCCAAATTTAAGAAATACACTTTTGCGGAAGTCCCTACTTTTCTGGAAAATGGATCCCATAACTGTACATTAGATAATTGTGTCTTGTATTTCATGTTTGAATTTGTGCCATGAATTCTGTGTCTGGGGGCGTGGCTATAATTTTAGACAGTGCTTGGCTGCTCTCCAACTCTTCCTATCCCCATAATATACATGGGCAATGCTGCGTGCACTACTGTTAGGTGCACGCAGCTCTCCCTTTTCAAGCAGAGCCGTGTGAAGCAGGAGCAGGGTCCAGCCACCTCAATTATACAGTGCCCCAGGCTTGGAGGGGGGTTTCCAGGCACTAGTAACCCCCCCCCCCTCGGTTTGCATATGGAATATGTACCATTCTGGGATGTTGACAGCTGGCTTATGATATCCTTATAATATATAGTAGAGCAGTGATAAGCAACATGATACACATCAGGGGCCACGTGGTGTGGCCCCCTAACCATCACAAGGGTCGCATATTACCCTTAATCGTAGCAATAAAACAATACATTTAATCGAAGAAAGAGACATCTATCGGTAATAACATATCAGCAGCATTTTATACAAGTGTTACAAACTATAACAAATACATCTGACAAAAAAACTGGAAGGAGCTGGGGCCGCAGGTGAGGGCTTGGAGGGCCACATGTGGCCCATCACTGTGTTAGAGACTACGGTCCTCTCTCTTTATACTGTCACTTTATTATACAGACCCCAATCGCGTTATACTAAGGGTTGACGGTGGCTCAGTGGTTAGCACCTCTGCCTCACAGCGCTGTGGTCAGGAGTTCAATTCCCAACCATGGCCTTATCTGTGAGGAGTTTGTATGTTCTCCCCGTGTTTGTGTGGGTTTCCTCCGGGTGCTCCGGTTTTCTCCCACTCTCCAAAAACATACTGGTAGGTTAATTGGCTGCTATCAAAAATAACCCTAGTGTCTCTCTCTCTCTGTGTGTGTATGTGTTAGGGAATTTAGACTGTAAGCTCCAATGGGACAGGGACTGATGTGAGTGAGTTCTCTGTACAGCGCTGCGGAATTAGTGGCGCTATATAAATAAATGGTGATGATGATGATGATGGTATTATATATGGAATCAGTACCTTTTTGTGCAGAGACTATACCTGGTGGGGAGTGAGGAAGCTGTTATATAACATTATGTCATTCCTAATAATGTGTAAATTATAGTACTGAATACTTGATGTTAGTATAGAATGCGACATTCTATCTGATGAATTATACAATTAATACAATCTATATAACGCACACTCCTGAGACGTCACTGTACACTTTCACATGTGCCAATCATCGCTTAATCTGCCAATAAACTCTGTCCGTTGTCCTCCAATCGTGGCCTAGCGATATGCGAGCCTGGGAATGTGGCCTTAAATCAGCGTTATTCCTCCCTTATACCATCGCAGAACTCCTCGTTGACATTAATATCCTTATAATTTACACTAGGAGGTGTTATAACAACTATAATATAAATCGCTGCATATTTTCCACTGGAGCCAGCACAGAGGAAACATATATATTTTGCCATTTTGTTCATGAAATAGTCCTATAAGAATTTATTAAAATAGCAGAAGAGGTGAAAATAGTTCCACAAGCACTGCAGTGTCATTTCCACTTGTTATATTTATACAGTAAAAGTCGGAATGAATTCACTTCACTTTCCCTAGAAATAACAACTAATTCACACCACACGTCGGCATCAGAGAGCGGTTTCCCTGGTGTGATACTGCCCTCTTGTGGCAGTTACTAATATTTACTAGGGATGTGCTCCGGCCACTTTTGGTGTCTCGTGTTTTGTGTTTTGGATTCGGATTTGCTTGAGGTTTTGGGTTTGGATTTGTTTTGCAAAACACATAAAAAGTGTTAAAATCAAGTTTTTTGGTTTATTTTCACTCCTACGCTATTATTAACCTCAATAACATTAATTTCCACTAATTCCCAGTCTATTCTGCAGAATCAGTGAACTTTGTAATATTGCAGTACCAATAGACTTATACTGCAGGATTGTTTTTGGATATTTTTTATATAACTTTATTTTAAAAAATTTCGTTCTGTTCTGTTCTGTTCTGTTCTGTTCTGTTCGCATTGTTATTTCCCCAGCACAGAACTCAACAGCACGAGATATAGCAGGACAGAGGACCACCTAACAAAACCTCCCTCTACCCTGATCAATGCCCGAGTGAAGATGGCGGCGGCTAGTGGGGAATTTATAGGATCCGAGTATCGCGAGATCCGACAGCGGGATTATGACTCAGAGCCTCCGTTTCAGTTTTGCAATTGGCGGGAATACCCGGATCTGTCTCGGATCCGGCTCGGATCGGCAACGTTCGGGTGGGCTCAGATTTCAGAAATCCGACTGCGCTCATCTCTAATATCTACATTACAGTCAGGCGATGGAAGGCTTTGTAAATCTAAAAAGGAAGTGCATGATGGGACTAGTAGTTCCACAGTAGCCAGAAAATCACAGGTTGTCTAAATGATCTAGACCAGGGTTGTCCAACCCGCGGGCCGCATGCGGCCCAGCACGCCTGTAAATGTGGCCCAGAAGGAGTTTTGACTGTGGCAAGGGGGCAGCGCTGTTAATGGGAAAAAAAAATCCTGCAAAAAAAAAGAAAAGAAACTACTTACCTTGCGGTCACGTCAGCTGTTACTCCGCCTTCCTCCCTTGTCTCCTCCTCCGTGCGGCGCTGGCAGTGAATGTCGGGCATGATGTCATCACGCCCAACATCCATTGCGGAGCGCAGCACAGAGGAGACAGCCGCGCGAGAAGAACAATCAGCAGCACAGAATTGGAGAAAAGAAGAGAAGAGGACAGGAGAACAAGCCGATTAAAAGGTAAGTTAAGGGGGATTTTTTTTATTATTTCAAGGGACGCTGACAAGTGAATAAAAGTCACCTGGTCCTGGAGCATCATGGACCTTATCTCCATGCTACATACATGTACTTGTATTACCAATGGGCATAGCCAGATTAGGGGGGGGCACAGGGGGCACGTGCCCCGGGCCCCCCTCTCTCTGAGGGCCCCCCGCCGCCGGCCGCCAGCCGCCATCTGATCGGATCACCTGTCAGTTGGTGATCCGATTCTGTTGCTTTTGCTTTGCGGCTGTGGGGCCCCCCTGACGCAGGCGCACCGCCCCCCGCAAAATTTGACAGCTGTCCTGATGTACAGCAGTCGCGGTGCTGCTGTACATTAGGCTATTCTAAGATGGCCGAAATGGAGCTGCTGCGCATGTGCAGCAGCAGCTCCTCTAATGCAATACCAGTAGAGACTGTCTGGGATGCTGTGCTGAACGTGGGTTCCTAGGTAAGTCCCACTTTCACTTGGAGTATGTATGTGTGTATTTATGTGTATATGTGTAATATATATTATATATATATTACACATATACACATAAATACATATACAAATAAATACATATACACATAAATATATATATATATATATATATTATAATATGTGTATGTATATGTTAATTGATCCTTTAATAGAAGAGGCATAATTACTTTAATAATTAATGACAAAATAGGGGATCCCATAACATATTTGTTGTGTGTGCCTACGTATATACATATATTATATATATATATATATATATATATATATATATATATATATATATATATGTAGATAGATAGATATATCAAACTTATTGACATGTTATAAATGTTTCTTTTTTTTTAATGTGCGGCATCATTGCTCTTTAAGTATGTGTATTTATATGTATACATATATATACATTTATACACATACACATACATAAAGAGCAATGATACCGCACATTAAAAAAAAAGAAACATTTATAACATGTCAATAAGTTTGATATATATATATATATAAGTTAAAACTGATGTAATTTTATCAGTGTTTTTTTTTTTTTTTTTTTAATGTGCAGTATCAGTACTATTTTCTGAGGCGGGCTGGGGCGGGAAGAATAAAAAAGACTATTTTGGGCCGGTCCCTGCAATGGCCCAAGTCTCTATTACTTGGTGGATGGCCCCTTCCCCGAGACCAGCCACGTTCTATAATTGGCTGCAGATTCTTACAATCCGTTCCCCCCTTCCCCTATGTGTGGCTGCTATTGTTGTCAGGGACGTGCACCACGTGACAGGTGCCGTCCCATTTGTGAAGAGAAACAAGGCCATACAGCGTGCAGATAAAACAAAGTTAGTGGGGGTAGTATGTTAATATAATGTGTGTGTGTGTGTGAGGGGGGTAGTATGTTAATATAATGTGTGTGTGAGGGGGGTAGTATGTTAATATAATGTGTGTGTGAGGGGGGGTAGTACGTTAATATAATGTGTGTGTGTGAGGGGGTAGTATGTTAATATAATGTGTGTGTGAGGGGGGTAGTATGTTAATATAATGTGTGTGTGAGGGGGGGTAGTACGTTAATATAATGTGTGTGTGTGAGGGGGTAGTATGGTAATATAATGTGTGTGTGTGAGGGGGGTAGTATGTTAATATAATGTGTGTGTGAGGGGGGTAGTATGTTAATATAATGTGTGTGTGTGTGAGGGGGGTAGTATGTTAATATAATGTGTGTGTGTGAGGGGGGTAGTATGTTAATATAATGTGTGTGTGAGGGGGGTAGTATGTTAATATAATGTGTGTGTGAGGGGGGGTAGTACGTTAATATAATGTGTGTGTGTGAGGGGGTAGTATGGTAATATAATGTGTGTGTGTGAGGGGGGTAGTATGTTAATATAATGTGTGTGTGAGGGGGGTAGTATGTTAATATAATGTGTGTGTGTGTGAGGGGGGTAGTATGTTAATATAATGTGTGTGTGTGAGGGGGGTAGTATGTTAATATAATGTGTGTGTGAGGGGGGTAGTATGTTAATATAATGTGTGTGTGTGAGGGGGTAGTATGTTAATATAATGTGTGTGTGTGAGGGGGGTAGTATGTTAATATAATGTGTGTGTGAGGGGTGTAGTATGTTAATATAATGTGTGAGGGAAGGGGGTTTTTTAATATAATGTGTGAGGGAAGGGTTTTTTTTAATATAATGTGGGAGGGAAGGGGGGTTCTTAATTTAATCTTGGATTGCAGGTAGATGCTAATTATTTAATGGGTGCTATTTTATTTGTGGAGTGATGGTGGGGCAATTTAATGTAATAGTGTGGGCTATCAATTTAAGATGGGGTGATTGGACCTTTAAATTTGATGCTGGGGTGGTTTGGAAGATCATAAATGAATGTGGGGCTGTTTGGGGAAAATTAGGTCTGTTTATTAAATGTGGATATGAATTATTTAATGCAGTGGATGATTGTGCAAAATGGTTATAATTTTTAAACATAAATGCCATTTAATTTATTGATAGGGCTGTTTCGAGGGAGGGAAATATGTTTATATATTAAATGGGAATACTATTGATTTAATGCTGGGGTTGGTTGGAATTTTCTAATTTTCATGTACCCATTTTTTTTTTCAAATAGGGCCCCCATCATTCCAGTATCCAGACAAGCAGCAACTGAGCTAAAGACACCAGCAGCTACAGGTGGAGAAAGTGACAAGAACAGGTAGGAGAGAGCAGGGCATTCTGCCAACTGTCCTGAATCTGGTCGGACAGTCCTGAATTTGGGTGACTGTCTCAGCGTAGTCAGGATTGGGTCCGACTACAAGGACAGTTGGGAGGTATGTCCCGCTTCACCTTGTACTGCTTGTGAAGGCAGAGCTGCGTGCACCTAACAGCAGTGCACACAGCATTGCCTGTGTGTTTGTCTAAAATGATAACCATGTTACATCATAGGGGCCCCCCTGCCTAAAGTGCCCCGGGCCCCCCAGAGCCTTAATCCAGCTCTGCTAATGGGGCATTATATATTATTCTCTTTGGCCCATTATAAGTTGTTATCCCTTAACTAACATAGTGGTGTAATTAGCAAAACAGGTGACAATTTGGGGTCACAGTGATGTATAGGTCAGGTACCGCAGGCCTGGTCAGGGCACCCTGATATACAATGCCTGGCTTAAATGCACTTTATTGATATTGCATCGAAA
This sequence comes from Mixophyes fleayi, assembly GCF_038048845.1. Lineage (NCBI taxonomy): Eukaryota > Metazoa > Chordata > Amphibia > Anura > Limnodynastidae > Mixophyes > Mixophyes fleayi. The sequence continues at coordinate 270,763,285 of NC_134406.1, forward strand.
CAATACAAAAAGTGATTATAGTATAATAACTAGAGAGGATTTTTTGAACAGGGCGATTGAAAGGTAAGTATAGGGGGATTTGAAAAAAAAGTGATATATATATATATATATATATAGATAGATAGATAGATAGATAGATAGATAGATAGATAGATAGATATATATAAAATATCACAAAAGAAGGGGCGCTTCCATGGTGTATTATCCAAGTTTAAAAGTTTTATTTCAAACAATAAAAATGCACGTACCAGATGGTAAAACTATTCAGGCATAAATAGTATAACAGCTCAAATCTGATATCCATATACGAACAGCTCTATCTGCAGCAGCTCGAAATCAGAGAGTCCTCACGATCACCTCTACGCGTTTCATCCATTAGGACTTCATCAGGAGTGTGGATTATTACATCACAACTCACCTATTTCTAGGGAGTTCATTAATTGTTTCACAGGTGAACCACATCACACTTATTCAATATAATTCTCAGTATTTGCACAAATTAACAATCTCTTTAAAAACTTTTATATACAAGGTATAACCTCATACATACATGATATAAGGTTTAATATTTAATATAAAAAGCATACAACAAATAAAAGATGACAGCAGAAACAAAACACGGAGAAAGGCAGAGGCAGAAATCACAGAAAGAGCGACCACATTAAGTTTAAACCTTTTATAAAAGGGGGTCACTTCGCATCCTACATTAAGTCCCCACGGTACAAAAGTATTGAGTGTGTAAATCCAAAATGTTTCCCTTTGGGATAATTTTAACAATAGATCTCCTCCTCTAAGATTCATTTGAACATGCTCGATTGCCTTAAAACGTAATGACTCAGGATTAGCACCGTGACAAGTTAAAAAAGGTCTCGGTATACTATGGTTATCAATCTTGTGCTGGATGTTATGTAAATGTTCGAAAACTCGTGTTTTTACTGCTTTTTTGGTTTTACACACATATTTTTTCCCACATCCACATTCCAACAGGTAAACCACATATGTGGTATTACAGTTCATGAAAGATTGGATCACTCTTTCTTTATTGTTAGATATATCGGAAAAGGATTTATGGTTACTATGTACATATTTGCATGCTTTACAATGCCCGCATGCAAAAAATCCTTTTGTTGGTTGTAACCATTTATTTTTATTTATACTTGATAACTCCTTTAGATGTGACGGAGCTAACAAACCTTTTAAGGTCTTAGGTTTTTTTAAAATAATGCGGGGTTTCACGGGTAACACACTTCATAATCCTGAGTCTAATTTCAATACTCCCCAGTGTTTCTCCAAAGTTTTTATAATCTGTTTATTAGCCACATTAAACGTGGTAATAAAGGCACAATCAAAAGTATTAAAATTCGCCTCTTGTTTTTTATCTTTATACGTTAATCATTAGCTCCTGTCATATTGTCTCCGTGCGGCGCTGGCAGTGAATGTCGGGCATGACCTTATTCAAACTTTCTAATAAGAGTTTTTCAGGGTAACCCCGTTCTAAAAATTTTTTAGAAGAACTGAAGCCTGCTTTTCAAATGTATCCAAATCTTGACAATTCCGTTTAATCCTTATCAACTGAGAGACGGGTATATTATCCTTCCATCGTCTCATATGACAACTCTTATAATCTATATAGTTATTACTATCAACTTTTTTAAAAAAGGTATAAGTATCAATGTGATGTTTTTCTTCAAATGAGTTGGTATCTAATACTAAGTCCAGAAATTCAATCTTATCTTTATCGATGACGGATGTGAATTTTAATTCAAACTCATTAACATTAATTTCCTGAACAAACGAATGGAATTCCAATTCAGTCCCTTTCCAGATGATTATTATATCATCTATAAAGCGTTTAAATAGGACAATCTTCTCCGTGTAAACTGTATTTGCATAAATCACTTTACTCTCCCAGTATCCCATATAAATGTTAGCATAACTTGGTGCGAAGGAACTGCCCATCGCAGTCCCTCGCACCTGATGGAAAAACTGACCCAGAAAAGTGAAAAAATTATGTTCTAAAATATACTTAGTAGATTCCAAAATAAATTCACACTGTGATATATTCAAATTTCCGTCACTAGACAAACATTCTTTAACAGTTTGTATCCCCTTAAGATGTGGTATTGCCGTGTACAAAGACTGTACATCTATAGTACACCAGAAATAATTGGTGTTCCATTGAAGATTTTTTATAATCTGCAATATTTGAGTAGAATCTTTAATATACGATCTCAAACCTGATACATATTTTTTCAAATGAAAATCTATGAATTCAGACAAATGTGCAGTCAGGGAATCAATCCCCGAGACTATAGGACGTCCCGGGGGATTCACCAATTGTTTGTGAATCTTAGGTAGATAATAAAACGTAGCAATCCGTGGGTGCTTATTCAGAATATAATCAAATTCACTCTGATTAAGAAGTTTATCATTATATATATATATATATATATATATATATATATATATTTATTTATATAAAATCGCTTTTTTTCTCATATATTTATATGATAACTATGTTTTCTATGGTTTTTTGGATGATCAGCTATGGTTATTGTTAGTGTATCTTATGTGCGGCCCAAACCAACTCGTCGTCTTCCAATGTGGTCCAGGGAAGCTAAAAGGTTGGACACCCCTGATGTAGACAGAAAGTAGTACCTTTCTTTGGCCCAAAATTCTAGTTTAGCCATCATTATTATTCTTTAAAATAACATTGTAGATAGTTGGACCTTCCATCATTTCACCTGCATCATAATCCAAGAAAATCTCATAGGCAGAACAGACATCATAATTATCTTATTTTGTGACCGGCGAGAGATTCGATCATATAACAAAACTACATGATGTGAATTATTTGTGGCCCTGTGGATGGAGACTGAATACCGAAAACTCAGTTTATTATTACAAAGAGGTAAAGAGGAGGAACAATGGGTTGAAATGGAAAGTATAAATTGTGAAACGGGAGCATAATTTATTAGAAAAGAATGAACAATTCATAAATTGTAAATGTAGATTTTTGTTTGTTATGGACAAATGAACATTAATATTATCATCATCATCATCCTTCATTTAAGTGCTGACATATAACGCAGTGCTGTACAGTGAGGCCGTCATGATACAAATATATAACATAGAATCGCATGAAACAAGGCCCTGGCCTAATGAGCTTACAATCTAAGTGGTGCATGGAGCTGAAATCCGCTCCGGATCATCACAGTGCCTATAATAACCACCAAAAGGTGAATGTGGGGTGTATTGTACACCATCCACCAGAGAATAAATGTCTATACTGTACATTAGCCACCAGGAATAGTTTGTGTTTTTATCTAGCCACAGGTGACAGAGACAGATTAAGATCCTTTTTCTGGTAAGCAGCCAATATACCTGTCTAGGATTTATAAATATATGTTTTTATTATTATATCCAATAAAAATCCTTAAAAGGATAATGCACTATGGAATTTTTATTTCTCTTTTTTACATATGATGTGATGAGGATCTTGAGGATTTGAAGAGGATACTACATGATAAATTGGATGTCGGTCCACACCACACATAGATGTCCCATAGGAACTTCATTTATATGATTTGGGGACATATGGATTTTACTATTGACATTCATTCTCTCAATTCCTTTCCTCTTTCTGGATATGTAATTAAATTTCTTTTGAGCCTTAACGGTATTTTAGTCTCTATCTTGTGTGTATGTCACACAATAATTTTTTATAAAGTCATTTTATTTTACTATCTTATGCATGTCATACACCTCTATGATTTAACATCAGCGCCTATAGAAAGTGTCATTCTGTATACCAAGATTAAGATCCCGTAGGAGCCCGGTTCATGGCATGAAAAACACAAAGATGCATTGAATGAAGCAGAGCTGTGCTCAGCACAGGTGTCACAATCCCTGCGATAGTCTCAGTGCTGCTTCCGGCAGTCCCGTTATTTGCTCATAGTGCTCTGTTGTCTTATCCTGCTCTACGCCCAGCACACCGGCATCCTCACTACATGCCCCGACAGGATCCCATTGGCTTACGTCTTTCTCAGCACATGCATACAATATACCCGTTTATGTGCCGTATATATACACCTATTGTAACAAAGGGAGGCATTTACCTGGCAATCTGCAGAGAAAGGACGCAGATAAATTTACACATTTGTGCAGCAGTGCACCTAGTTTAAAGATAAACAGGTGGAAGACATCTGTGTGACAAAATAATAGTTTAAAGTCTGGTTTAACTTACATGGTTTGAAATGTCTTTTCCCACAGCAAACTGAAGGGTCTGTCTGAGTCAGCGCAAACAGAACCACTGATGAGAGCTTTCTCTTAAAGGGAAGGTGGGAGTATCACCTGCCCATCACACTAGGGCTGCAGGAGAGGCATGTCAAGTATAAAAACCTGTTTGTTTCACTGTAGTGTGACTAATGCTAGACAAGCTGGCCGGTGACTAGAGAGCTGGTCTCTCTTTATTTAGTGTTTAGGAGCACAAGAAACTGTGGAATCTTTATGTTGTTAAGTACTTTTACCATCCTGACATTAAAACAAAGTAAAAAGCAAGAAGTTGTTTGCGTGTGTTTCACCAGAAATGTGCTCTTTCTGCACTATATATTGGGCTGTATTACTCACCATAATCCTCACTCCCGAACCAAAATGAACAGGACAAGTGGGAACAGGTTCCTAGAACTGTTTCACCTTATTGAGGACCTATATCGAGGTACAGAGTACATTTTTTTGGTCTAAGCAAACTACAGCTCACTTTGGTGACCATTTTTTGCTTCACAATTATGGAAGCCCTACCACTTAGGCAAATGAAAAGGGCATCCGGGGTAACAGGGCAGCATACACTTTGTTCTGACGTTTTGGGTTTTATCTCTTTTCCTTTTAAAGTCCTGGTTTTAATACTTATCCCTGCCGTACCAAACACCTATTTTGCCAAATATAAAAAATGTAATGGATATCAGCGCATGTGGGGTGCAGAATTAATACGTTGTCATGATAAATATGTGTCATGTTGGTTATACCACATCTAGGGAACTTCCTAGAACTTCGGAGCGGTGTAGGGAAGAGGGAAGGAGAGAGCGGGGGAGGGGGAGTGGGAAAGGAAGAGAGGGTCCTCATCTGGAATCCATATACGATGTAGCAATATTGTAGAGAATACTACACAAATGTTCCCTATTGTGATCACCATGTATTAATTGTTTAAAGTGTTGTGTTTTTTTAAGTCTTGTTTTATATTGTGTAAAGTCAGAAACAGCAGGAGTTAACCTTCTCCATATATATATATATCTCCAAATAATTGTGTAATTATAGAATTGTGTATTGCAGATACAAAACAGAAAGAAAAGGTTCCCATTTACCTGCTATCTTCACCGCGGTCTGATAGGGGACAGGGGTTCAGACCACAAGATAGAATTGATTAAATCACAAGTTTTACATTTATAACAGGAAGCTGCGGTGACATTAAATACTTTGTTGCAGACTGAAGTTTATGTAACAAGATTCTTTGTAACCTCATCATGTGTGTGATATTTCTATACTATAAAATATTGACACTGGAATAACAATAAGGCTCATACATAGTTGGCCAATCCTGTCAGTAAATGTATTGACAGTCAGTAAAAAGAGATGCATTTTCAACCGTCAGTAAGAAAAAAGTTAATGCCAGTAAACCTGGTCCCCTCGTGACACAACAAAACACATGAAAGTATTATAGGACACCATTGAGCTCTTTACCTACCTCCCCATAGATCACCCTTTCCATTTTGGGCACATTTTTATATTGTATGATAATAACTCTACACAATGCTAACCGTCAGTAAGCTCTTATAAAGTGGTTCGTAAAATAGGTTTTCAAAGGTTGGAGGCCCAGGAAGAAGACACAGGATAATATATCTACTGAGGAAACCATCCTGGTCTGTGCGGATAATAGACATAATAACACAGAACTTTGTACATCACTACAGAACAGCTCGGTGATGATAGAAAAATAATTTATTTCATTTTAAAAAAATCCTCCCCTTTACCTGACAAACAAGGATCTTTCAGTTCATCATTATAAAAGCCTCTGGGGAGTATAATGTGGCAACATCACATGCCGACTAAAACATGAACGATAAACAGCGCATGCTAAATAAATACAGCGTAAACACAGACATTTTACAACGCATTTCAAATGACAAGTTTTGTTTCTTTGGAGAAAGATTATAAAAATAAAAAATTGTTTGGAATCTTGCAAATTATTTTAAGAATTTCCAATTTATAGTTTCATTTTGTGCTTTTAGTGATTTTGCTTTGTACTGCTGCCTGTATCACTATGTGCCACCATTCCAGAGAAAAGATCATACACATGGCTGGTTCCATTATGCCCTCATTTCCTCACTGCAATGGAAGGCTGAATACTGGAAGTGAGGGGAGCACTAACAGGGGGAGTAACTGCTCCCCCCATAGGTCTAAAAACAACATAAAAACCACCTGCCTAATATTGTGTAGGTCCCCCTCATGCCACCAAAACAGCTCTGACCCGTCGAGGCATGGACTCCACAAGACCTCTGAAGGTGTCCTGTGGTATCTGGCACCAAGACGTTAGCAGCAGATCCTGTAAGTTCTGTAAGTTGTGAGGTGGGACCTCCATGGCTCGGACTTGTTTTTCCAACACATCCCACAGATGATCGGATTGAGATCTGGGGAATTTGGAGGCCAAGCCAACACCTCGAACTCTGTCGTGTTCCTCAGACCGTTCCTGAACATTTGTTGCAGTGTGACAGGACGCATTATCCTGCTGAAAGAGGCCACTGACATCAGGGAACACCAGTGCCATGAAGGGGTGTACTTGGTATGCACAATGTTTAGGTAGGTGGTACGTGTCAAAGTAACATCCACATGAATGCCAGGACCCAAGGTTTTCCAGCAGAACATTGCCCAGAGCATCACACTGCCCCCGCCAGTTTGCCTTCTTCCCATAGTGCATCCTGGCGCCTTCTCTTCCCCAGGTAAACAACGAAGACACGCCCGGCCGTCCACTTCACGTAAAGGAAAACGTGATTCATCAGACCAGGCCACCTTCTTCCATCGCTCCATACTTGTCCTAACCTACATAACACTTACAAAACAGATTTAGCAGATTATGGATTAATCCACGGGAAGTTTTTCGTATTGCGATGAACAACAGACGCCGTCCAGTCCTCAGACCCCGCAGTCACCGCGTCTGTCCAGCGGTTTCCTAGTCACAATTTGCTGAGCCGCAAGAAACGCTACAAGGACATGGAAGAGAATCTGCCAGAGGTTGCGGAGTCCGTACAAGTAAACGTTACACAGACAGATCGTTAGGAACAGTCCCGATGCCTTCAGCTTCCGTGCCGGGCAGTAGAAGAGATACAGGTGACACTGAAACACAAAATATTAGCTATAAGAATCCACATATATAAATGTGTAGATGTTGTGTTATAATATCCCTTACTGCATGGTGACTGACCGCTGTACATACATTATACTATAGCAGGCTTAGCTTTGAGGTTGTCGTGTTGCCAAGCTCTTGAAACTCTGAATTTGATTATGGATTCATCGTTTTTCCCAATGGGAGATTTTAGAAGCTAATAGTGTCTGGCATAAACTGAAGCAGCGAACAGGGCAGTTTGTACTTAGAAACATTTAAACCTTAAAAAAAAAAAATTGTATTTACTTAATTGTTCCCAGGTCAAGAGGAAGGATATGCTAAACAACATATTATGTCAGGCCTGGTTAACCTGTGGCCCCCAGGTGTTGAGAAACTACAAGTCCCAGCATGCCCTGATAGCCAGCTGATGGTTATCTACTGGCAAAGCATGCTGGGGCTTGTAGTTTCACAACACCTAGAGAGCCACAGACTGGGCAGGTCTGTGTTATGTGATCTCTCAGGCTATGTGCAGTCTTATAAGTATGTTGCAGCCAAACCTCTTTGTTTTCGGTCATATTTCCATACCTTTGTGTCTATCCACACCTCAAGTTATTGTATGATCACACATAAGTAAGACTGACAGAAGCGCACTGGGGGGAGTGACAGGGATATGACCTCTGCTTGAGATGTGAGTTTGCGTTGTGTCCATAAAGCCTAGAGAAGATATCAGACAAACTCCTGCAACATCATCATTTTCTTGCACTCATGTTTAGACCGTATTACATACACACATTAAGTACTAAAAAATGAGAGGGGTAAAAATGTTTTTAAACCAAATCATTGGTTTTAAAGGATAATGCTTCTTCACATATACTTCTGTCTACCACTCCTATCGAAATGCTCTGGACACTGCAAAACAAACATACTTTCAATCTCTTATCTATGCTCAGGCTTCTAACCCCAAACGCCTTTTCAATACATTTAATCATCTTCTCAATCCTCCCACCCCAAACCCTCCATCTACTATCAGTGCTCAGGATCTTGCTTCCTACTTCAAGGACAAGATTGACAAGATCAGACTAGAAATGGTATCCTCTTCCTCAACAAGCCATCAGCTCAATTCCCTACCTCTACCCTCTGACACCCTCTCTTCATTTGACCCCACAAATGAAGAGGAAATTTCTACTCTCTTCTTATCTTCCTACTCTACCTCCTGTCCTCTTGATCCTATTCCCTCGCAAATTGGTAAATCCCTGTCTTCTGTGCTCATTTCACCTCTAACTCAAATCTGTAATCTCTCGCTCTCTACTGGCATCTTTCCATCACTATAAAAGCATGCAGTGATTACTCCTATTCTAAAAAACCAAAACTCCGACCCAAACTCTCTCTCAAATTACCGTCCCATCTCCCAGCTCCCTTGCCCCTCCAAGCTTCTAGAGAGAATTGCCTACACTCGCCTCACAGGCTTTCTTTCCGCAAACAACCTGTTGGATCCTCTTCAGTCTGGCTTTCGTTCTCAACACTCCACAGAGACTGCGCTGACCAAGGTTGTTAATAATCTGATCACTGCTAAGACTGAACGCCATTACTCTCTCCTAATTCTCCTGGATCTCTCGGCTGCATTTGACACCGTTGACCACTCTCTTCTCATACAAACGCTGCAATCCCTAGGTCTTCAAGACAGAGTTCTATCCTGGTTCTCATCCTACCTTTCTAATCGCTCTTTTACTGTTAATTTCTCTGGAGCCACCTCTGCTCCGCTTCCCCTATCAGTTGGAGTACCACAAGGCTCAGTGCTAGTTCCTCTGCTGTTCTCTATCTATACCGCTTCTCTTGGAAAGCTAATAAGTTCCTTTGGCTTTCAGTATCATCTCTATGCGGATGATACCCAAATCTATCTATCCTCTCCTGATATCTCGACATCTGTGTTGTCCCGTGTAACCGACTGTCTTTCTGCCATTTCATCTTGGATGTCCTCTCGTCAACTCAAACTTAATCTTTCTAAAACAGAGTTAATAATATTCCCACCCACCAACAAGAGCATACCTGACATTTCTATCTCTGTTGATAACATGACCATAAATCCCACCCCACAAGCTCGCTGCCTAGGTGTAATCCTTGATTCACGCCTATCCTTTGTTCCCCACATTGACTCTATATCTAAATCATGTTACATACATCTAAAGAACATTTCCAGAATCCGCACATATCTCACACAAGACACTGCTAAAACCTTAATTCATGCACTAATCATCTCCCGCATTGACTATTGCAATTCCCTCCTTACTGGTCTTCCCAAAAACAGACTCAAACCCCTAAAATCTATTTTGCATGCTGTGGCAAGACTGATTTTCCTTGCAAATCGTTATTCCTCTGTTGAATCACTCTGTATGTCTCTACACTGGCTGCCTGTCTTCTACCGAATCAAATATAAAATACTTTTACTAACATACAAGGCCATCAACAAAGCTGCACCAACATACATCTCCTCTCTTGTCTCAAAATATCTCCCAACTCGGCAACTCCGTTCTGCAAAAGATCTGCGTCTCTCATCCACCCTCATTACATCCTCCCATTCCCGGTTACAGGACTTTTTTCGGGCTGCACCCACTCTATGGAACTCTCTCCCTCGCACAATAAGACTCTCCTCTGGTCTACAAAATTTCAAGCGTTCTCTGAAAACCTACCTATTCAGACAAGCTTATAATATTCCTCAACCACCCTCTTAACCTCACTACCTTTAGCCTGTTACACAATTTCACACAAGACAACTACCCCCGGACCAACATTGTTGTGTGACAGGATCATTTAGCTTATGAGTCACTTTTACCTTTGCAGTCTGGCTGGGCCACGATGCAAAATGTATACTTAACCTCATGTGTCAATCTCCCATTGTCCCATAGATTGTAAGCTTGCGAGCAGGACCTTCTCACCTCTTTGTCTGTTTTACCCAGTTTGTTTATTAGTTTATTACGTTTGTCCCCAATTGTAAAGCGCTACGGAATATGTTGGCGCTATATAAATAAATGATGATGATGATGATGATAATGCTAAATAAACTTTAAAAATGTAGTATAGAGCGGAGTTCACTAAGGAAACATCAATTCCTCTAATCCAGAAGTTCCCCAGCGCCACAATTCAATCTGTCATACAAAAGAATAGCAGAGTTATGCTGTTAGGCTCCTCCCCTGTGAACTCCCCATCTGCATCGTGGGAGGGGCATTGACAACCACTGCCTGTTTGACAAGCGGCAGTAACACAGCAGAGAGCAGAACAGATCCACTGGGGACCTGCCAGATGGGGGAACGCAAAAGAGAACTACAAGTGTGTATTTTATCTTAGTAAACCCCCCATAAAATATTAAATGCAAAATTTTGAGTGGAACCCTGTATAGAATTAAATGAGGAAGAAGGGAAACAAAGTTACATCTATACTCCAGTCTCATAATGATATTAGAAAGACAGTTTCACTATGTACCTGAAATCAATATACTGAAACACCACTAAACACAAGATCATATATATTTTATTCAACCCACTGTCCGAAATTACCAGCCCTCCCCCTCTCTCAACGCAGCGAGGAGCCCTGCAAGGGAACCACGAATACCCTATAGTCACAGGGAGGGAGCCCATCTTTCGGACGAAATTGCCATTCCAACTTTCATACCAGAAGGGCGTCATTTAGTTAAATCTTCCCAACTGGCTTTCTGCCCCATCCCTTTGCTGAAAGCAGCTATAAATAGTGTGACAAGAGAATGACCTTCTCCATCTGGTTTCGATTTGTACAGAGAAATAAAGGTTTGTAAAGATTGGTGAATTAAAGCACAAGAACATCACCAGTAATATCCCTGTAAGTGTGTAAGGGAATTACTGGCAGGCTATGCTTTGCTATTTGAGACTTTTGTTCCATACGAGCACCCTTTTAGAATGTGGGCACAACCAGTAAGAGCTGTCCTCTGTTTGTATTAGAGGATATACTCCATGACACTTCATGTTTTCACAAACCTGCAGTGGAACGTCAGAGTAAGCCTATATAGTATATATATCCTGATACTCTTTGGCGTCTGTTGTCCTTTGACGTACCTGTAATATGTTTGCAGTAAAGGCTGTGAGAAAAGCCAACACTCTTCCTGCATTTTCATATCCGTCCTATAAACAGAAGAAATAAAATAGCCTGTAAGTCCCTTGTATGTACTCACTCAGGTCATATCCAGCTGAGGAGCAGAAGCAGCCATCTTGTGGGCGTAGTCATATTGATTTTGTGATACATCTTGTTCATACCTCATTGGGGGCTATTAATATGCCTTATTTGCCACCGAAAACTGTAATTTGCTTTATTGTCTTTTCTAAACATATGAAGTTTGTGTGATTGTTCTATTCATCGAACACTGTTCAACCCTACATATGTCACCTAAATACGCTGTCGGCAGCCATATTGGGGGCTGGGCTGATGGTCACGAGAACGTAGCCTATTAACTCGCTACCTCGTGATCATATGGCCATAAAGCATCCCTGTGATGTCACTAGTTCCCAGGCTGTAATCCCACAAAATGGCTGAACCAAAGTTTGAAAATCACCAACATGGCTGCCAGTAACTGTAAAACACAAAATAACCGATACTACAGAAAGTCTGTGAAAATATAGGGTTGGGAGCTCCATGCTGAGATACCCAGAGGTTTAGGCCATTAATCCTGAGAATGTGCCAAAAATGGCTGTTCTGAATCAGTTGCTATAGCTACACTCAGCTCGTTCCCTGAGAAACCAAACACAGAGTCCTTTCATGACCTTCACTCACTGTCTGTTACGCTCGGCCCCCAGGGGCCCGATTCCTCTTACAATGAACAGGAGGTGTCAGTTTGTTTAAAATGCTGTTGAAAGTCTGTAGAAAGTTTATTTTGTGGTTGTTGAAACATATTTTAATATTTTCTGTGGACAAATACAGATTAGTAGCAGATTTTGTAGTAAATGACACCTCTGATGTATCGTACTGTATTGTGAAGTTAGATAATCATTTGTTCAAAAGCCACAAAACCTGCAATATCCTGGGAACAGTATGAAGAGAAAAATGGCTGAACAGAGTGTGTCAGAATGGCGGCATTATTTTCCTCAGAACATGTTGTATAAGTACTTTGCAGTTAACAATAATGGCAGATAGACTAAAGAACGACCAAAGAAGAGCAGCCATTTCGTAAGCTGTCCCAATACTAACGAGACGTTTTCAGTTATTGCAGCTTAAAAGTGAATAGTTATCATCTGCACTATTTTAAAACGTTTGGTATAAATGGTGCAGTGCAAATGTTTAATGCACAGTAAGGTAAGAAACCCAAGTTGTAGATGTTAGATGCAGTGTGACAGGAGACTCACATCACTGCGATGTGCTGCTGGGGGACCCTGCTCCTTCCCCTATATAACTCTCAGTCTGTGGCTTCCTGCTGCCTCCATTCCTCTCCTCACATCATGTCACTGCCCCTGTCACATGCAGCCCTGTCCTCACTAACACATCACTCATCTCCTGATATACTCTGTGCTACTGGGGGACCCTGCTTCTTCCACTATATAACTCTCAATCTGTGGCTTCCTGCTGCCTCCATTCCCCTCCTCACATCATGTCACTGCCCCTGTCACATGCAGCCCTGTCCTCACTAAGACATCACTCATCTCCTGATATACTCTGTGCTGCTGGGGACCCTGCTCCTTCCACTATATAACTCTCAGTCTGTGGCTTCCTGCTGCCTCCATTCCCCTCCTCACATCATGTCACTGCCCCTGTCACATGCAGCTCTGTCCTCACTAACACATCACTCATCTTCTGATATACTCTGTGCTGCTGGGGGAACCTGCTCCTCCCACTATATAACTCTCAGCCTGTGGCTTCCTGCTGCCTCCATTCCCCTCCTCACATCATGTCACTGCCCCTGTCACATGCAGCTCTGTCCTCACTAACACATCACTCATCTTCTGATATACTCTGTGCTGCTGGGGGACCCTGCTCCTTCCACTATATAACTCTCAGTCTGAGTCGATACGTAAGGTGCAGTAGTAAGATCAGGGGACAGATATGATTGTGTTTAAAACACAATCAGAGCAGCCGGGCAGCACATTGTCACTGCCGAGCGGACCTGCACATATTGTGCAGCAGCCGCCGGCAGCCTTGAAGTCAAAAAGGGGGCGGGGCCTAAATCCCCCCCCCCTTAATCGCCCCGGGTAGGATACTTTTCTAGATCCGCCCCTGTGTGGAAGTTTATAGATATCTATATGTATATAATTATATATTCTATATTTGGCTCCCTCTAGTGTACAAATCTTAGTACTGCAAGTGTTGTCAGTGTCCCTATACAAGGAAATGATCTACAAACTTTCAGTAACACAATGGTTAAATAATAAACCTGTCAAAAACAATGTGATCACTACAGGATACCCAGTAAACGAGGTAAGAAGATGTAATAAGAGGACCGCTGATCAACGCCATCGTCTTAGGTAATCTTCTAGCGGCACTAACGGGGCCCTATAAGATCTGCAGTTATAAACCCGCTTGGCCACAGGGGGCAAACAGTTGGATATTTTCCAATTGAGCCACTGTGGACGTATAGCCCACTGGTCCTGTGGCATTATTGATGGATCCACATGACACTGCTCATAAACATTAATACACTCAGTAAGTATTCTAATAGTATACTTGATGGGCACAGGGGTCTCTAAAGTATTCTAATTATGACTGGCCGGAGTTTCTGAAGTATTGGTACCTTTTGTTCATTGTTCTGTATGGTTTCACCCTGTATAGTCTACTGTTAGTACTGTGTGCGGCGCTGCGGATACCTTGTGGCGCCTAACAAATAAATGATAATAATAATAATAATAATAATAATAATAATAATAATAATAATAATAATAATAATAGCAGATAGGATACGTCGGCAGAGGACGGAGGTTACCTGGAAGGAATTCTCGGCCAGGTGGACTCCGCGGATGAGGCTCAGGGCGCTGCACATAATGCTTAGCGTCAGGGAGAGGATTCCCAGCGCGCTCACAGGGGCCAATCTGCAATTTGGTGCTACGGACAAGTAAAAGACAAGTCTCAAAACAAAAACAAAAAAAAACAAAAAAAACACTTCTTCCGCTCTCTCTCCCGTTCCAGGTCTCAGACACAGAAAGTCCTACACCCCACACAGAAGTCACCTGATTGCAGTAGAAGTAACAATAACATTTATTAACCATCAGCCGTAAATACGGTCAACCTCTCGGCCACCACTTGTGTCAATAAGCAGGTAGGTAAAAACAATACTAGCCAGTGTGCTACCTATGTCATGTCACATTGAAGACCACCAGCGCACAGAAAGAGGCGCTTATGCTCGTAGCAAGCAATTAGATTTCATCAGTTTTCCAAGTGCAAACTAGAAAATAAAAGCTAATGTCTGACTGGTTACTAAAAGTAACAGTATATTTTATCTGTGCACCAGATTTCATAAATGTCCCCGATTCTGGTGCTGGTTCTAGTATATATTCGTTCCTCGCCTTTGCGCCAAGTCACTCTCCGGTTTAACTCATCTTATCTATTTAATTAACCTTAATAGCACCGGAGTCCTGGAGGACAAAAACTTGAATTACTATTACAATAACTTGGGGGCATGGCCTAGTACAGTGTTGGCTAACCTGTGACATTCCAGGTGTTTGTGAAACTACAAGTCCCAGCATGCTTTGCCAATATACAGCAGCTTATTGCTGGAAGGGTATGCTGGGACTTGTAGTTTCACAACACCTGGAGTGTCACAGATTAGCCAACACTGGCCTAGGAGCAGGGGATATGTGTGACATCATTGTGGGTGGGGCATGTTGTCACTGGGGGAGTGGTCAAGTCCAGTAAAGACCAAATACTTGATGGGTACCAGGGGTCTCGGGCACAACCCCTTGCAGAGAGGAATAACAAAACCATGTTTAGCGTATAAATTCCCCTGTTCGAGACACAATTCAGTACAAACCAATCTGGATACAGCTCCTTTACATTGTTTTGTTAGGGAGTGAGTGGAATATCTGCATACAGTATAATATAACTATTATAGTCACGTACACACAGAGGATGCAGATATTTGGTGGGTTGAAACATTATTCAGCCGATCCATTCACCAGGAACTAGCGATATCTATCACAAGGTCCAGAATTTCTAGTGAACCGATTGGCTGAAAAATGCTTCAACCCCCTGTACGCGACGGGTCCCCCTTATAATAACACGCAGGACACCAACGATGAGACAATATTTTACCCGAGTGCACTTGTGTGGTTGTGTGCCCGTTTGCGATGCCATTTGCTTCCGCTACATCTTCCAGCTTCACAAAGACCGGAGGGGGGCAGGGATCCAGGCGGACCGGGGGTCTGTCCACGAAATTAAAGTTGTGTTTCACGCGCTGAATAACACTGTCTGTATAGAAGACACAGGGCGGACAAAAGAGATTTTGATAACAATTTTCTTTAAAGAACATGTTAATGTGTATGATAGATAGGTATATACTATACCGGCGGTTCCCAAAGGGGTGCCGCGGCGCTGTCACTGGGGTGGTGTGGGCCAGGCAAAAGAGGGTCCCAGCGCCGCGCGGATTGGTAAGTTTCTGTTTGCTTTCTTTTTTTTTTTGCCTGGTGCGGGGCAGAGGGAAGTGGACAGAGGGCAGAGGAGGAGGGGGACAGAGGGCAGAGGAGGAGGGGGACAGAGGGCAGAGGAGGAGGGGGACAGAGGGCAGAGGAGGAGGACAGAGAGCAGAGGAGGAGGACAGAGAGCATAAGAGGAGGACAGATGGCAGACCAAGAGGACAGAGAGCAGAGGAGGAGGGCAGAGGAGGGGGACAGAGGGCAGACCAGGAGGACAGAGGAGGGGGACAGAGGGTAGAGGAGGGGGGCAGAGAGCAGAGGAGGGGGGAAGAAGGCAGAGGAGGAGGACAGATTGCAGAGGAGGAGGGCAGAGGAGGGGGAGAGAGGGCAGAGGGCAGAGGAGGGGGAGAGAGGGCAGAGGAGGGGGGTCGGCGTGAGAGATGGCAGAGGAGGGGGCCAGCGTGACAGAGGGCAGAGGAGGGGGCCAGCGTGACAGAGGGCAGAGGAGGGGGCCAGCGTGACAGAGGGGGCAACGTGAGAGAGGGCAGTGTGTCTGGATGCAGAGGGGGCAGTGTGCCTGGTTGCAGAGGGAGTAGTGTGCCTGGTTGCAGAGGGGGCAGTGTGCCTGGATGCAGAGGGGCATTTTTGCATACAACTAAATAAGTATTTCTGTCGTGACCTAAATACTTATTACAACTTTTTGACCCAACTACCTCTAAAACAGGACTGTTCAGTAATTATTTTGGAGGGGTGTCTTGAAAAAATTTGGAGACTCTAAGGGTGCCGCGAACTGCAAAAGTTTGGGAACCACTGTACTATACTGTATTATATGTGTGTGTGTGTGTGTGTATACTATACTGTATTATATGTGTGTGTGTATGTGTGTGTGTGTATACTATACTGTTTTATATGTGTGTGTGTGTGTGTGTGTGTGTGTGTATGTGTGTGTGTGTACACTATACTGTATATCAGCGTTACTGTGTTACCAAACAAAATAAAAGTCTTTATGCTTCACTAACTAGAGTTGCCAACTGTCAAGGCCACTTTCTGCCCCATTCCCTTGGTGAAAGCAGACACTCGTTATAATGTGCGCTCTGGAATAGGCAAAGGAGGATCGTACACAGCAGCCGGACTGCATTTAAACAGATTTGTGGATTATTAGAAACAGGGGATCTGATTCATTAAGGAATGCAAATGCCGATATGTGAAGTATTTCGCGTTAAACTGCACCGCACATGCCCAGAAATGGTCCATACACTAGTGAACGCAGCAACGTTCAATTCGTTTTCTAATGCAAATTACAGTTCCAAAAGCCTACGATTTCATGGGCGGAATGGGGAGAGCAATGGGCGTACGCACTTAGTCAAGGTACAGTAAATACATCCCAACCTTCAGCGCACACAGCAGCTTCTGATTCAACTCTGGGCGTCTCTAAGGAACGTGATTTTCTGCCATATCACTTGCACCAGCTACAGGTCAGGTGTAAGTGCTGATTACTAGTGATGACTAGTGATTACTTTGTTTTGTCATTAATCATCATCATTTATATAGCGCCAACATATTTCGTAGCGCTTTACAATTAGGGACAAACATAGTAAACTAATAAACAAACTGGGTAAAACAGACAAAGAGGTGAGAAGGCTGCTCGCAAGCTTATAATCTATGGGACAATGGGAGTTTGCCATATGAGGTTAAGTCTACATTTTGAATTTCGGCCCAGCCAGACTGCAAAGGTAAAAGTGACTCATAAACTAAATGATCCTGTCACACAACAATGTTGGTCAGGGGGTAGTTGTCTTGTGTGAATTTGTGTAACGGGTTATAGGGTAAGGTAGTGAGGTTAAGAGGGTGGTTGAGGAATATTATAAGCTTGTCTGAAGAGATGGGTTTTCAGAGAATGCTTGAAAGTTAATTAATAACCATTATTAACAGGTGACAATCACTGAAAACATTTTTTTGCCTTACAAGTAATATTACATGTACAGCAATGATTTGTGTAAGTCAATACGGCAGGTTCAGAACAGGCCGAGCGCACCTAGACGTTTTTCAGATCAGCTTGTAGTTGAACACGGGCGTATGCCTGAATTTCATGCATTTATTAAACAAAATAAATAAATAAAAATCAGGCCCAATGAGCGACATGATTATATATTTTGTCTCTGTCTGGATCAACACAATTATAATTTATGAGGGAATGAATATCATGGCCCTGTGTCCTTCTTCAACCTCACTATGTGTCCAGTAAAATACATCCTCATACTTGGGGACTAGTGATGTCACTCCTGTACAATATAACACATATATAATGAGCAGTGATGTCACTTGTGTCCTATGACTCACTGAGAAAGTGTTTCCGTGACGGATGTATAACGGTCAGTGTAGATAAGACACAGGTAAGTCATAATAATGAATAATATATTCTCTACTGTATAAATAATAAAGGATATCAGAAATCTCCAGAGTTCAGTTACTTCTACAGTCACAGAAGTTCTCGGGGTTTATGATATTCTATATTCACACGGGATACAATACTTTCATAATTTCTACTATTTGTGCCTGTAGGTACCGCCCCCAGGGCCTGATTATCCAATAGGCTCACTAGGCAGCAGCATAGGGCGCCAGGCATTTTTTTTTTTTTTTGGGGGGGGGGGGGGGTGCAAGCTGCGGAAGGTGCAAAACTGTGATGGGGAGATTTATAAACTGAAATTTATTTTAAAAAATAAGATAATAGTTGTTCTCCAAAGTAAATAAACATGAGCGCAAAATGCAGTAAGGTTTTAATCTTGACATATTCCCACTGTAAAGGCCGAAGACGAGGACTTATCCTTGGGCGGCCGTATGAGTATTAGCGAATAAGAGACAAGGATGGCGACAGCCGCGGGTGAGACAGCCCATCAGTAGCGCTCGGTCCTTCTCCATTCTGCTGTACGGTTCTGAATTTAATAAAATTACATGAGTGATAAAGAACTCGGTGACTCTTTTAAGAAGCCAAGTGGAGGGAGAGGTTAAAAAAAAAACACTGGAAACATAATTACTGGCGCGAGTGGGGAATGGAAGTTGGACTTTAAAGGAAGGACAAGTTAGTTTTTACATTCCATATATGAGCCTGGTGTGACAGACGAGGCCGTTGCCATGTGTGCATCAGCCTAGGGGGGTGTGAACCGTTAATCAGGCCCTGACCGCTCCCCTCTGTCGCTGGAACGTGGACAATCCTGCTTGGAGCACTCTCGTTTATAAATATGTCGGCACGAGTTAGCTAAACAAACTGAACCAGGTTTCACATGTCCCCATCTCTCTGAGAACGTCGCTATTAGTTTGTGCCGCTGCGGTTTTCAGCAAACACCACAGGTCACTTGAGAATTACGCAGTAAACAGTTTCCGAAAGGTTGGCTAGAAGTTTCATAGGTTTATTCTACATAAATTAAATCTAAAAATGATGTTAAAAATGTCTGATTAAATGACACTGTATTTATTAATTATTATTTATTTTTTTTAAATCCATCATCTTTAGTCCTTAAAAAGTAGTATTTATAGTCTGTTCTATTCAGGAAGTATTATTCCTTTCACGTAGAGCGCGGATTCAGCCAGAAATATTTTTTAAACAAATGACTACGTTAAATGATCCACGCTTATTAGTTATGGTGATATAACTTTATACAGTTAGATTACAATGGACAATCATGAAGACGGGTTAAGGTGAAATCTCCAACCGCACAGTCTATTTCTACAAAGCAAGAGAGCAAACCTGTCAGTCACTCTGTGTCTGCTCTCAGAGGAGCTCCTCCCTCCTGACACCACAGCCTGCAGCAGAGGAGCGACAGAGACTTCATCTACTTCATGTGCATTATTCAGCTCAGTAATACGGTGGATGCTGGTTTTACTCGCTCTCGAAAGCTCTGGTCCAGGACACGGACCTCTGCCGCATCTATTCTAGGGATGGAGGTGAAAGAGCGGATGGTAGATTCAATACAATAAGGAACTTACCAAACTCCAGGAAGGCATAAGGTCTGGAAGCCAGAGCAATAGCGGGGCTGTTGTAGGATGAGGAGAACTCCCAGATCAGCTCCTCCAGGAAGCAGAAAGCCGCCGCGGACGGATACCCGCTGGCACATACCGTCAGCGAGGAAATGTCACCTGACGAGCGGAAACTGCGGAGACAGGAGACGAGGGCCGTAATGAGACAATATGTATACAGCACACGTACAGTGATGGAGGACAGAGCCTAGAACAGGTCCTTTAATAATTCCTGTGATTGAAAGGACTTTATATTACAATGCTGACAAAAAAGTTGTTACAATATCCCAACACCAAGAGATACATTGTACTATCCCTGAGCAACAACCGAAGATCACATCATACAACTGTACCAAGCTCTACACTACATACACATGGGTTACCGGTCACCACCACGTCCATGTTCTGTGTGAGCTGCTGTGTGTCAGTATTACAGGACTTATCAGGGACCCTCCCCCCATGTGACGTTCAGTAGGACCCTACAAGATCCCTGGGCGCACACTGCGAGTTTATGGTGGGTTTGAAAAGTGGAGATGTTGCCTATAGCAACCAATCAGATTCTAGTTATCATTTATTTATTACATTCTTCAAAATGACAGCTAGAATCTGATTGGTTGCTATAGGCAACATCTCCACTTTTCAAACCCGCCGGAAACTCTCAGCTTGATACATTTTTTCCTTCAAGTCAGTTGTTTAAGCGGCTCCTGAGTGGACTCCGGTTCTGTCCTTAAGGAGCTTCAATAATTTATATGCAGAGCTTGTACTTAAATTTCTGCCCAGCTCTACCTAACAGCGCTCAAGTCTCACGGCTATCGGTGCTGTTAACCATCGGGTAAAGGGCCCCGATCCACTGGAAGAGCACACACCAGGAGACCAGGCTATCCAGCAGGGGTGGCACAGATGTGGAAAAAGAGAAAGAAAATCATGTGCTAAATACAGATGGTTTTAGGTTGGACTTGCAATGTGTCTGGCAAAAATCATTTTGCAATGTCTGAAACTTTACAGCATAGCTGCCGATTCTCCCGCAACATCTGGGAGACTACGAATTATTGCGACACCTCCTGGTAGGTCACCACCATAGTGGGCAGGGATGTACCGCAATGACACAAATCTCATTACCACCCATCGCCCCGCCCACTTGATAAAGCAGGTGGCGGCATTAAGTCACGCCCACCTCTTCCTTTATAAAGCCCAGTCATTGGTTTCTTTCTTATCCTATATAATGATTTTATATATAAATACATTTCATCAGCAGTTCTGCAGCCGCTCTGCCTCCCTACATAAGATAGATTATGCCCTAAAGTGTTTACACATAATAGTATTTTTTTTTTCCACTTGGGCTCACATTAATTTTCATTGTATTTTCCTACAAATGAAAAAAAAAAACTGTTTTAAGGGTCAAAAAAATTAAATACATAAAAATCTATGAAGAGTAATGGCACAGCGTCCTCTTGTGGTGGTCATAGAGAACAGCTGGACACTTCAGTGGCTCAGTAAAGAGAGAATTTCGTCCCTTATAGAGGAGAAACGGGTCTTACTGTATGCTGAGGTCGCAGGCTCGGACGGTGCCCCTTGCCGGTCGTTGGGACAGGTTCAGGGATAACCTCTTCACCCATCTCTTGCACTCCAGCAGCTGCTTGTTCGGGTGGAAATCTGTGGAGGCCGAGAGCGGGAGGCCGTCCTGTAGCCTCACGACGCAGGCGTAGAGGATCATGGGGATTTGCCGCTGCTTGACTCATGAAGTTTACATCTGCACATAATATATATTCAGCTCTGTAAGAGGCATCAACTTACTGGGGAAAGACACATATTACAGGAGTGATTGTCATTACTAAGGGGGTAGTTATTCTAACGTCCCCGCACGCTGTGAAGAAACATTTGGCAGCTTTCTAAAACTGTGGTCACCCTGTAACAAAGTAAATTTGAGGATAATTTTAATTAATGGACAATTTTATCTGAAATTATTATATCCACTATTATAACAATTATATCCAGTGTGATTTGTGCTATGAAATGTAATGCAACACTGAAGAAATTTAACTGAAAGAGGAAAACCCAAAGTTTTAGAACCCCCCTGTATCTCAAATGAACCCCCCCAATATACCGCACCCCCCATATCATCACGTTGCAAGTGGAAGATATCTATCCTGTCCCTCTATTCACCTCCACAAGAGATTACTTTCCAATCCCCCATATTAGTTTTTTCTTGGAGAGCTCCCACGGCACCCAAATTTCAGTACTTACAGTCAGGACCACTATCCACACGGGGGGGGGGGGCGGGAGTTCCCCAGTGGAAGGAAGACTTATCCCTCCAATGGTCTGTACCAAGCCTGTACCTATGAAGGAAAGTAGATATGTTTTTTTTACACACTCGCTTTCTACAATGATTATTATATCATACTCTTATTGCTGTCATTTTATTATATTTATATATCGCCAGCATATTCCATGGTGTTTTACAATTGGTTTATGTTGTAAAAGAACTAAATGATTTGAACCATTTATCACCTTATGGTGTTTTATAGATACATATACACCTATAATACATGTATTTTGTTTGCATCACTTAAGTCATAATTATTAATGACAAGGTTTTTGCATTTTTTGTTTAAATATTAAAATAGATTATTAACTTTTATACATTCGTAGGAGAGCGGTTAGACCCCCAAGTCTGTATTTTTTCCTTCTTGTGACTTTCCCTGCATCAAGAGTCTAAATAACGTCGGCAGCACAGTGGCTCAGTGTTTAGCACTTCTGCCTCACATCACTTGGGTCATGAGTTCAATTCCCAACCATGGCCTTATCTGTGTGGAGTTTGCATGTTCTCCCCGTGTTTGCGTGGGTTTCCTCCGGGTGCTCTGGTTGTCTCCCACACTCCAAAAACATACTAATAGGTTAATTGGCTGCTATCAAAATTGACCCCAGTCTGTTGGTGTGTGTGAGTGTGTGTGTGTGTGTTAGGGCATTTAGACTGTAAGCTCCAATGGGGCAGGGACTGATGTGAATGAGTTCTCTGTACAGCGCTGAGGAATCAGTGGCGCTATATAAATAAATGGTGATAATAACGTTATTTTAATTATACATTCTCTGGCACCTGTGTGTGCTGGCTTTCAAATGATCCACTTACGAGGTGGCGTGGCGCTGGGCCTTGTGTTTAAATCCAACCAGGGTGCCAGCTGGGTGTAGTTTGCGGAGGAAGGATGTAGTGTTCGCTCTTACAACTCAGCGCAGTTTTCTCCTCTGTATAGAAGTAAAAAAAAAATACATTCTCACATTACTCAGTGTAACGATGTCTCAATCAACAATTGTTAAATATAGTTTGAATCTTTACAAGTATGGTGAATAATAACACTGTCTGTAATATACAATGTCCGTAGCCTGTAAGCTCCGTAGTGCTGTCTGATGTAAGACCCCTATTAGTGGCCATAGCGGGGATTCAATTGCCAGCAAAGTGACGTGTGGACATCGCGCCGGGCACATTGGCAGCAATTACGGTAAAAATCTCTGCTCATTTTCCCCTCTCACCTCTACAGGGTTTTACAGAAATCTCCGCCACAAAGTGTCACACGAACATTCCGGAGACTCTTCGGGGCGTATTCAATTGTTAGCGTTAACGCTAACAAACGAGCGCTCGAAAAATCTTAGCGTTAATACAGTAATTACTCGCGGAATTTCAGCTCGCTGCTCCCTGAGCTGCGAGCTGAAATTCCGCGAGTAAACTACCGTATTAACGCTTTTCGCGCGCAATATTACCGTATAAACGGTAATATTTTTCGAGCACTCGTTTTTCAGCGTTAACGCTCACAATTGAATGCGCCCCTTCACGTCTAATTGGATTTCCCCCTGTAAAAGTACATGACATAGGGCAAGAAACAGCGAAACTGCTCACATACCCCAGATATCGGTCGCTCATCCATGATGCCTCTTGTTCATAACACTGCAGTTATTGTACTTCCTCCTAGCAAGAAGAAGTTTGATCTAGTCCCAGCCAACAAGGATGTGTCTAGCAGTGTATTCATGTGTAACGCTGCTGTCTATGAAGCTACATCCGTTTTATGTTTAGGATTTGTGCTACAAATGCCCCATTCATTTTATTTTTATTTTATTTTATACAAACCACAATAAAGAGGATTTAAATTTGTTAACAAATAAAAACATACGGTCTCTGACACTAGTGCCCTTTGCATCACGGTGGCTCAGTGGTTAGCACTTCTGCCTTACAGCACTGGGGTCACGAGTTCAATTCCCGACCATGGCCTTATCTGTGTGGAGTTTGTATGTTCTCCCCGTGTTTACGTGGGTTTCCTCCGGGTGCTCCGGTTTCCTCCCACACTCCAAAAACATACTGGTAGGTTAATTGGCTGCTATCAAAATTGACCCTAGTCTGTCTGTGTCTGTGTGTTAGGGAATTTAGACTGTAAGCTCCAATGGGGCAGGGACTGATGTGAGCGAGTTCTCTGTACAGCGCTGCGGAATTAGTGGCGCTATATAAATAAATGATGATGATGACGATGAAGATCTGCATCAAGAATGCCCTGGTGGCAGACGGGTAGAGCCACAATCAATGTTGTCATTTGTCAGCCAGCTCCTAGAGACAGCATTGATTGAGCAGAGACACTACCTGCCCAGACAGTGAGTCATACAAGGCTAGACTAGAGTTACATACACTGTATATACACAACAAGACATGCAAAAAGGAATATTGTAAAATAAATATTCTTGAATACACCCATACAATTATATGAAATATGCACAGTCAATCCAGAAAGCACCTATCGGTTTCAGAGGTGAATTCGCAATTAGCCAATCAGAAGCATTAGCTTGTGCTGGGGATCGTCATAAGGATGTATATGCCCCAGCCCCAAAGTTGGTACAAATAAAACGTCCATAAAAGGTGTATTTGCATCTGTGTTCAGGTGCATCGATTTGCAAGTCCATGAACACGTCCTGATTGTATAATATATACACAGGGCAGTCAGGGACAGTTATATACACAATATACACACACACACACACACACAGGGCAGTCAGGGACAGTTATATACACAATATACACAAACACACACACACACAGGGCAGTCAGGGACAGTTATATACACAATATACACACACACACACAGGGCAGTCAGGGACAGTTATATACACAATATCAGGGCCGTAACTAGGGATGTGTGACAGGGGCAATCGCCCAGGGGACAACGCTGAAGGGGGGCACAATTTAGGAATAGTTTAGGTTCATTTGGTTAAAATTGAGGGCTAGGAAGGCGGCATTTCTCTTTCTCGCCCCAGGTGCTAGAATTCTAAGTTACGGCTCTGCACAATAAACACACGCAGGGCAGTAGGGGACAGTTATATACACACACAATGTATACACACATGGTACTCAGTAACAGATATACACACAATATACACACACACACACACACAGGGCAGTCAGGGACAGATCTATACACAATATACACACACAGAGAGCAGTCAGGGACAGATATATACACAATATACACACACGGCAGTCAGGGACAGATGTACACAATGTACACACACACACAGAGCAGTCACGGACAGATATATACACACAATATATATTCAGAGTACTCAGGGACAGGTGGATACAATGTATACACACACACACACACGACAGTCTGGGACAGATGTACACAATGTATACACACAGGGCAGTCAGGGACAGTTATATACACACACAATGTATACACACAGGGTACTCAGTAAAAGATATACACACAATATACACACAGTCAGGGACAGATCTATACACAATGCACACACACACACAGGGCTGTCATGGACAGATATATCATATATACACAATATACACACACAGAGAGCAGTCAGGGACAGATGTACACAATGTATACACACACGGCAGTCAGGGACAGATCTATACACACACACACACACACACGGCAGTCAGGGTCAGATCTATACACAATGTATACACACACACAGAGCAGTCAGGGAATGATGCACACACAATGTATATTCAGAGTACTCAGGGACAGATGTACACAATGTATACACACACGGCAGTCAGGGACAGATCTATACACACACACACAGGGCAGTCAGGGACAGATATATACAGACAATATACACACACAGGGCAGTCAGGGACAGATATATACACACAATGTATATCCACAGTACTCAGGGACAGGTGGATACAATGTATCGCCAGAGACTGGATACAATGTTGCAGCCTGTATGACGTCAGCGGGGTCCCCACTACCTGTCAGTGCGGGAGTTCCAGCTGGATCCTGATGGGGCAGCTGCAGTCAGATCACTGACACTCGGGGCCTACAGGCTCTCACTGAGCATGCGCAGCTCGCAGGGGCTGCTCTTAAATGAGCAATACCACCTAGTCTTTGCTTAAAGGGGCAATACCCTGCTGTCACCATGCAGTAGAAGAATAAAACACATTGCTACTAGGAAAGCCCAGAATACCATAACATCAGGGCTCTTATGTCATGGATTCTGATATGTAGCAGGGTTTACTGATTGGGATATACATTATTAATCAGATGGATGTGCACAGAGCCCTCTGCAAATATCATCATAAATTGCCCAATACTCAATAATTAAATAATAGACATTATATTATATGTCCCTGCTTTATAAGAAACAGTGTTATATCAAAATTATACTATATTGCCAAAAAAAACAACAGTGGAGAAAATACACATGAACTGTAAATGAATACAAAGGACATTAACGTAATTGGCAGCGCAGATGTACTACTTCCATTCATGGGGACATAGTATAGCCAAATACATTCATATAAAAACCATAATATTAAAATGTTATCAAAGAAAAACTCTTAGGGGTATATTCAATTGATGGCGGGATCGCCGAAAATCCAGCGCTCAAAAAATATTACGGTAAAAATATTAACGGTAATATCTCGCTGGATTTCAGCTCGCAGCTCCCTGAGCCGCGAGCTGAAATCCAGTGAGTAAATTACCGTATTAACGGTTTTCCCGCGCAGGATTACCGTAATAACGGTAATATTTTTTGAGCGATCCCGCTATCAATTGAAAATGCCCCTTAAAATATTACCTACTGTCAAATGGACTATTGTGTAAATATCAATAGAAGAACAAAGTGATAAGCTCATAGTATGGGACTAGTTACAAATATACAGCTGCCACTAATACCAAAATAATGGGTCCTGCAACGGTTTCCGCAGTCCATCAACGCTCTGTCGTCCAGGAGACTGAAATAAGAAGTTTCTCAAGTTAGGATCCTTAATGAATCAGGCCCAAAGTTTGGGCACCTCTGACTTATGCATTCTACTCAAATCTGGGTTTTTGGGGGGGATGGAGTTGGAATAAGCTTTTAAGCCTAAATGAATATTCACAGTTTCATAGAGTAATGAGTAGAGCTCCGTGAGTAAGTCCAACCAGTTATAAATTTTATTGAATTTGCTCAGTTCGATGGCTGTGAACCTATCAGCTTTACAATCGTTCCATCTGGTTCAAATGCCGCCCATCCATTCTGTCCTCGAACAGCAAACCTTGTACTTTCATTGGTGGTCTGCAGTTTGCAATTCCTAAAGACTTTAAAACAAGTTATAAAATTTCACAGGTTTGAACTCTAGGGGCCTATTTAAGAACATGCAGTGATAGCGGTATTCTTTTTTTTTTTATTCGCAGCTATAAATAAAAACTTATTGCCACAATTTACCAGTTATCTCGTCAATGCAGCTGAGTGGACCAGAGCGGTAAGGGTTAACGTACCGATTTGCTGGTTCAGTCCCAGGGAACGTGCTTAGCGAAACTGAAAGACAAGACCTGGCCTTTCAGTTTCATGTAGTAAAGAAAGGTAGGGATGTGCACCGGCCACTTTTGGTGTCTCGTGTTTTGTGTTTTGGATTCGGATTTGCTTGAGGTTTTGGGTTTGGATTTGTTTCGCAAACCACCTGACGAAAGGTTTTGGTTCGGATTTAAGGTTTTGCATTCGGATTTATTTTGAAAAAAACATAAAAAGTGTTAAAATCAAGTTTTTTGGTTTATTTTCACTCCTACGCTATTATTAACCTCAATAACATTCAATAACAATCATTTCCACTAATTCCCAGTCTATTCTGCAGAATCAGTGAACTTTGTAATATTGCAGTACCAATGGACTTATACTGCAGGATTGTTTTTGGATATTTTTTTTTAATTTCTTTTTTTTATAATTATTATTTTTTATTTTTTTTTATAACTTTTTTTAAAATTTCTCGTGCTGTGCTGTGTCCTTCTAAGGGCATTGTTATTAACCCAGCACAGCACAGCACAGCACGAGATATAGCAGGACAGAGGACCACCTAACACAACCTCCCTCTACCCTGATCAATGCCCGAGTGAAGATGGCGGCGGCTAGCGGGGAATTTATAGGATCCGAGTATCGCGAGGACCGACAGCGGGATTATGACTCAGAGCCTCGGTTTCAGTTTTGCAATTGGCGGGAATACCCGGATCTGTCTCGGATCCGGCTCGGATCGGCAACGTTCGGGTGGGCTCGGATTTCAGATATCCGAGCCCGCTCATCTCTAAAAAAAAGTAAAATGTAAATGAAATGCGATGCTTGTTAACCAAACTTCTCTCCGGTGACACCTGGTGAATCTTTGTGAAATCCAGCAGCTATTTTTAGGGACTTGCGCCCATTTGTAGAGGTTAGAACTTAGCTTAGTGCAACAAGATGACAGTATCTGCAGGAATTATATATCTGGAGTTGGGCGGATTAGTGTGTCCTCTGCGGAATGGAGACTAGGGGATATATTTACTAAACTGGGGCTTTGAAAAAAGTGGAGATGTTGCCTATATCAACCAATCGGATTCCAGATATGATTACTATGTACAAATACATTAAGGGTCAATACAGAGAACTTTCATGGGAACTTTTTACCCCAAGGACTGTACACAGGACACGCGGTCACCCCCTAAGGTTAGAGGAGAGGAAATTTCACAACCAGCAAAGGAAGGGGTTCTTTACAGTAAGGGCAGTCAAGATATGGAATTCATTGCCAGGGAAGGTTGTGATGGCAGATTCAATAGATATGTTGAAGAAAGGGTTAGACAATTTTTTTGCGGAAAAGTGTATCCAGGGATACGACCATTAATTAAAATGAAGGATAGTAGTGGATATAGGGTAAAAATAGGACTGTAATATTGGGTCTGGGGGGATTTTCACAATTGAAACAGATTGGCGGCTGCTTACTCTGGATCAATTTCAAATATAAGTGCAGGATCGCAGGAGATCCAAAATAGGTTGAACTTGATGGACTGGTGTCTTTTTTCAACCTCATCAACTATGTTACCATGTTATTATGTATATATTTTGTAGAATGTACTAAATAAATGATAACTACTATCTGATTGGTTGCTATAGGCAGCATCTTCACTTTTTCAAACCTGCAGCTTAGTAAATATACCCCCAGGTGCAGGAAATTGTCTCTTACCACTCATACATGGATACAGAAGATTTCATGTGCCAGGTTATGACGCACCAGAAACTGGAAATTGTGTATTTGTGAAGTTGCGGATTCTTCGGAACACACAGAACAGCCTTAATGTTCCTTTTCCTCTGAGGCGGATTTTTTTTGCAACAACCAATCAGCAAACGTTCTTACTGCTGCCCCTGAATGCTCACAGTTAATGTTATAACAACTTTACAATGTACAAATATGACACATGTAATTAGATGTAATTGGGATTACAATGAGCAGTATTTTACAAAACAAAAAAAATTGTTTTCATTAATTGGAGTCCAAACGTGATAGTAGGGAGCACTTGGAAACAGACATCAAGTAGAACAATCTGTGGAGATGATAGGACTGGAATTAGTAGTCACAAAACTCCACCCTTTACCTAGAAATACGAGTGATACATAGGTGTTACATAAAAAGTAATTGTAATTTTTTTTTTAATAGATCATCATTATTAGTACAAAATGTTGATTACAATTAGCTTTCCAGAGTAATGTGTCTGGAATCACACACCCCTGAACATCTATTCTGCAGACCAGAGGTTCCCCCCTCCCCCCTGTCCCCTGACTCTCCTACGGATTGGGTATTTAATATGGTCTGCAGGCTCCAGGCTGACAAATAGCAGCTAGTAGATGCTGGATCAGAGTATTCAGCATTAATGACACACAGGGAGCCGGGGACTTACCTGTAATGATTTTCAGATAGTTGCCTGCACCACAGAATCCTCCACCTGCAGACTGACGACTGAATGTCAGGACTGAGCAGGAACAGGAGTGAGGTTATTCCCAATGTACAATAATATATCAGTCTTACACAACTCAGCCTCCTATGTACACAGTCTAAAGTTTACACAGAAGTCAAAGAATGCGCTGATCAGATGACATTGGAGAGCTGTGATTACAAAATACAGGAGGACTTATTTTTTTAATTTTTTTTTATTGGTCTTGACATGAAAGGTTACCGCTGGCAACAGCGCTGCTGTATACAAAGTATCACGGTGATACACAGTGAGGCGGGGCCGTTATGATGCAAATTGTTGGGGGGAAAAGAAATAGCTAATGGGCAGCCTAGCGGTTTGCAGCTCTCTGGGAGCGTGACCACGCCCCATCATGTCTTGGCCATGCCCCCTTTCCCACTGCCGGGGACAAACATGTTGGGAGGCATGTAATGCCCTGAGTTGTCAGGCGGAATTTTGGGCCTGGCATAGCAACTTCTTGGAGCCTCTTCTATAGCTGCTGAAGGGGGCGAGGCCACACCAGTTTGGTGCATCCTCCCACTACACAGGCAGGTGAGGGCCCCCATGCAGGCCCTGGTACTTCGTATCTGCCCCCCACCCCTCTGGGCCCCTGACTTTGCCCCAGCCGCTGACATGGAGGGGCAGCAGATAGCAGCTTCTCACCTGTGAGGCTGGTGGTAGCTGCTGGATCTCCTCACCTCTCCTCTCCTGTCCCGCTACTCGATCCTCTTTCGATTGATCCCAATGTGCCGCCTGTCTGCTAGCCCTCCCATTAGAATGTAAGCTCTTACGATCGGGACCCTCTTCCCTCTTGTCTCTCTACCTATTCTTCTCCTCCAAATCCACTGTGCCAGCTATGTTTGGCGCTATTAAAGTACTGGTATTTTTTGTTTATTGTTCTGTACTGTATGGTCCACTGTCTGTATTCTGTATGGTGCTGCGGAAACCTTGTGGAACCTTATAAAGACTAATTAATAATAATAATAATAATAATAATAATAATAATAATAATAATAATAAGAAGAAGAAGAAGAAGAAGAAGAATGGATTGGGAGACATAGGGCACTACACCTCCCAACATGATAGGACCACTGCACATGATCTATATATTATAGTATAATGATATTAATAATAGTTGTTAGGTTTATGGTTTTGAGGTTATTGTAATGCTTGTATATATTTTATTTTTTAGGTTTTTGCTAATACTGGGCATTTGGTAGAGGGTGACATTTACTGTTAAGTTGGAGTCAGGGCTAGTTTTGTCTTCCCAGGTCACACTTGTAAGATTATTGCAGTCTGCATTGTGCAGTCTCCGGAGATTTGGGGTCTGTATTATCTGGAATATATGGACAATATAATAGATGTCATAGAGTCTTCTTTGCTGGAATTATCAGATATATTTGTGGATCGTGCCCATCACACAGCTGCCCGCTCTGGGCACCATTATATTTAGAAGCTCGGTGCGGTGGTTGAGATGTGTCACTCAGCACAGTGCACGGTGCCAGCTGCTGCCGCCCTCTGGTCTGACAGCTGACACTCTGTACCTTGTACCTTGGAATGTGACACTCTGTCACGATGATGTCACACAGAAGCTGCTTCTATATATTTATAATCCAGCAGTGGGGAAATCATAAGTTTATCTGGCTGGTAATGACTATGTATTTTAAACTAAGTTCTTTATAAGACACTGACATTGTGCCAAAAAAAAAAAAAAATTAAATGAATGGAAAGTTAATAGAATAAAAGATAAATGTTGCAATCTCACATGTTCTGTGTGGCTGTATTATATCAGACTGGCTGAAATGCTACATTGAATTGTATTAGGAATTACGCTTTGTAAAACGTAAGGGTATATTATAACCAGTTTTGATTTGTAGACCTTCAGATATATTCATCCCAGAGCTGTTATTAGTCATAGACAATAACATATGAACTGCGTCACACTTAATTGCGTTAAGCAGCAATACATGATGATAATTAATGCTGTGTTCAGCATTGATAAATAAACCAGTGATAAATAAACCACTTTATTATAAATACTCGCCTATTCCCTCTTTATTCCACATCTAAATCCTTAGGGATCTTCTTTTCTTCTTCCTCCCCTAAAAGCCGTGGCACGCAAAACAGCCTGGGTGCTTGTCCACAACTATCCAATCAGAGTGGCTTTGCTCCAATCGGACAGAGTATGAGGAAGCAGTTCTGATTGGTTAAAGAATAAGAAAGACACTCTGATTGGCTACTTGTGCATAGACCCCTTGTGGGCTGTGAGTGAACTGCAATATACAAACTTCATTGATACATTTTGTAAATGAACTTCACGACCAGCTACAGGTCTGGTGTAAGTGGCGAGTGATAGTGATGATGGCTGTGTATACAGCTAGAACATGTGTATACATGCTAGAACATGTGTTTGCACTCAGGAGCAACTGGAAAATTTTGTTTCTTGTGCAGTAGACATTAATAACATAAATAAATGTATTTTATGGAAAAAGAGAAAGCCGGTGCCGGACAGGCTTAGGGGCCTATTTATTAAGGGCCTCATATGCCCCCCCAGTTAAATATCATCCCTTATCACAATGATAATGGATAATATTTTGAGGCTATTTATTTAAAACTCATCAGCGCCTCCGATAGGAGGGTCTCACGGCGGCGGCTTTCCTTACTTCTCCACTCCGGGAGTCTGTACTGCGCACTTGCGACCTTAGATGCGCTCAGGCTCCAAAGGACGAGGCCTTTTGGAGTTTGTTAAATTTCCCCAGACTGCAGTCTGCATTAAAAACGATGGGGACTGCGGTTTAATGCGAAACTTAGCCTAATGCAGGCGATACCTTTGTTATCGCTTGCGATTGGCTTTTGTTAGATAGCTAGGTAATTTAATAATACCTAAACTATGTGGAAAAGGCAGTTTCTGTGTGGTTTATGGCTTAATAAATAGGCCACTTACCCGTGGAGGAAACATAGGATAAAAAGTAATCCAATTACAGCTTGTGTGCGCCGTGGGAACAAGTTTTTAGTGAAGGGGTAGGTTTAACCCCTTGTTTCACCACAGAGACACATTGGGAGAGAGATGCAGTGATTGGCCATCTCCTTCACCCGACAGTCAGCACAGAGTTTAGATGAAACTGTGGCTCCGTGGCCGCACTTTGAAGCACGAAATCCTGTTTGTGGCTGACCGCGGGAAAACCAGGGGTTACACCAGAGCCAGAATGGAACCAAGACACGTACGCCAACACAGAGGCCACTAAAACTGCAGAACCCAGTACCTTGTACCACAACACAAGCTCACAAAGGGTTACATATACATTCACATTAAACCTGGTGTAATAAGATAAGATGTTCCGGGCAAATGAACAATATAATTATGTGTACACTACTGACAAGATCCAGGATACAGACAGCTAAATAATAACCCCACATCCTTGTCTGGCGACTTTGTGAAATGTCAGAGCTTCTTCGCTGTGCACTGAACGACAGCCAGAATGTCCAATTATGATTTAAATGCCTCCGAGGGAACGCAAAGTAACTGGCACCAGGTCAGCAATGTCACACGTTTTAAGGCTGACGTGTTTAAGTGAAGTCTGGGTGCTATGTAATACCGTTGGAACAAATGTTCCGAGCACAGTAACTCATAGCAACCAATCAGCATTTAGCGTTAGCTTGGTGAAAGCGTCTGATTGGTTGCTATGTGTTAATGCGCTGTGCAGGTTTATACATACAGGATGTTAGTAAGTAGCCAGTTTTCTAAGTAGATCAGTTTCACCTTATTTTTTGTACAGATTTTTAATCTGAAAAGTTAGTTAGTTATCGATAATGCAGGTTCTTGTGAACTAGGATCATGTGAGAACTTTTCAGGGATTGTGTTATTGTATTATTTGCTTTTATGCTCCTCTTATCCTAAATTAACCAGATTGGTTGTTCTGTTCTAGTCGGAAAAACATTGTTCAGAAACAAGACTGTTACTAGTTTATTAGCGCCCTTTGAGTCCTATGCAGAAGTCATTGGTCCACATCCTGCACTGATGAGCTCTATTATTATTATTTTTTATTATATTACGCAGAGCTGTACAGATAATATGTAATCATTCACATCAGTCACTGCCCCATTAGAGATTACGGGCCTGATTCATTAAGAATCGTAACTTAAGAAACTTATTTAAGTCTCCTGGACAAACTGTTTTTTTCATGTAGCACACAAATATCAACTTTAAATTTCAGTGTACAAATAAGCTCGGCAGCATGGTGGCTCAGTGGTTAGCACCTCTGCCTCACAGCACTGGGGTCATGAGTTCAGTTCCCGACCATGGCCTTATCTGTGTGGAGTTTGTATGTTCTCCCCGTGTTTGCGTGGGTTTCCTCCGGGTGCTCCGGTTTCCTTCCACGCTCCAAAAACATACTGGTAGGTTAATTGGCTGCTATGAAAAAGATGACCCTAGTCTCTCTCTCTGTCTGTGTGTATGTTAGGGAATTTAGACTGTAAGCTCCAATGGGGCAGGGACTGATGTGAGTGAGCTCTCTGTACAGCGCTGCGGAATCAGTGGCGCTATATAAATAAATGGTGGTGATGATGATGAAGCTATCAAGTATTTGTGTGCTACATGAAATAGTATTTAACTTATGTGCAAAACAGAGTACTAATTTATATCCCTTGCATTGTTACATGGTTTTGTCCAGGAGACTTAAATAAGAAGTTTCTTAAGTTAAGATCCTTAATGAATCAGACCCTACATTCTACATGTCATCTTCTGATCGCAGACAGGCCCTACCAGAGGCGGGGGGCTAGAGGAGAAATTTGAAATTTCCCTGGGCCTCTGACTGGCAGGGGGACTCCAAATTTTCTGACTTACTCTTTTGTGTGCCGAATTTATATATATATCAATTTGCTAACTTGGCAATTTCCAAGTAATACAAGTTCAAACCCAGCGCCTAAACATGTTTTGGTTAATTTCTTTCCCTGTTTGCGCTTATTGCTCTCTCTGAGCACACAATGCATCTATCCGCAGACACATGAGAATGTCTCTTGTCCTTGGGATTAGCTGGGGTCAGTGACTCCCAACTTCACAAGGGAATAGGTTGCTTATAATTAAGAACTATCATCCCTCAAATATGGGGCAAGAGCGATTGAATGGGCTGGCCATGCTCAATATTATCTGTGATGTGGCACGAAATTTGGATTTCTCCAAATTGATTGCTGCGTTTGCAGGAAAAAAAAGCTAGAAAAGCACTTCTAATTTTACATTTCTAGTAATCTGTATCTGTATACAGTATTTTCTTTGTAAATTTTAATAGTTAAGCATTAAAATCTATTTAAAATACATTTTAAATGCATTTTTACTGGGTTTTTTTTAGGGGTTTTTTTTCAGAAAGAGGGAGTTTCTTTGGTTTCTCCAGACCTCTATGAACCTCTGGAAGGGCCTAATCGCAGTAACAGGCTCCAGTCATAGCAGAAGTTATCTGGATGTTTGGCCTGAGAAGCCGAATCTTGCCCAATTTGCCCACCCGTGTAGACAGATCACTGATGCTGTGGTCAGGATTGGCCAGCACTTGCATCCACCACTTACTCATATAGTCTGGAACCAATAAATAAGACACACTGCCGAGCTAGTAAAGGTTAGAGAGAAGGAGAGAGCGCTACATACATTCAACCCACAGAAGATGCCAAATAGATACACTCTGCTAGAGAGTGTATCTAACCATCAATTAGAGATAGGATTAGGGTTATATCAGTAAAATAGACTCACTGGTCCTGTGCCCATGTACTGGGGGGTTGTTTTGCGGGCGGGCTCTGGGCTGCTCCTCCTCGTTGGTGGGGGGAGCAGGGTAGCAAAAAAATATACCGGTATATATATTTACTCACCTGATCTCAGCGCCGGCGTCCCTCCTTCCTCTCTGCTCTGTTAATGCTGAATGACAGGTGTGACATCATCAAGTCACGCCTGTCATTCAGTGAGGAGCAGCGCGGAGAGGAAGCAAGAAGAGAGAAGACAGAAGAGAGGAGAAGAAAAGAAAAGCTAATAGAAAGGTAAGTGAAAAAAGGGAATTAAGCAGAAAGGCAAACTATGAGGAAAAAGGAGATGAGAGAGGCACAGTAAGGAAAAAGGAGATGAAAGAGGCACAGTAAGGAAAAAGGAGATGAAAGAGGCACAGTAAGGAAAAAGGAGGTGAGAGAGGCACAGTAAGGAAAAAGGAGGTGAGAGAGGCACAGTAAGGAAAAAGGAGGTGAGAGAGGCACAGTAAGTAATAAGGGGTGGAGAGAGGCACATTAAGGAATAATGGGAGAGAGGCACAGTAAGGAATAAGGGGAGAGAGGCACAGTAAGGAATACGGGGAGGAGAGAGGCACAGTAAGGTAAAAGGGGGGATGGGAGAGGCACAGCATGAGAAAAAAGGGGGGAGATGCACAGATTGAGGAAAAATGGGGAGACAGGCACAGTATGAGGAAAAAGTGCGGGGGAGAGGCACAGTATAAGGAAAAAGGTGGGGAGAGAGTCACAATATTAGGGACTATTAATTTAAGATGGGGTGGTTTGGGGGTGAGTTTGGGGAGAATGAAGTCTCTATTAAATGTGCCTATGAATTATTTAATGGCAGTGACAGGTTCGGGAAAAAGGTATATTTCTGAAATGCAAATACTATTCATTTATTGCTGAACCTTTTTGTAGGGAGGGAAATAGGTTTATTTATTAAATATGAATACTATTATTTTAATGTTGGGGCTGGAGGAAGGCCTAATTATTAATCGTGGGTGGTATTGATTTAACCTCGGGGCTGGCTGTAATTTTCTAAATGTACCCATTTTTTTTCCAAATAGGTCCTCCAACATTCCAGGATCCAGACAAGCCGCAACTAAAAAAACCTGCAGCACAGGTGGTGAAAGTAAGAAGAACAGGTAGGAGAGAGCAGCAGGGTCTGTGAAACGTTGTGATTCTAGTGGGACAATCCTAATTTTTGGTGATCGTTCAATGGTGTACACAACAATGCAGGTTTTTTGGTCTGTAGGAGGGTGCATCAACACACCCATTAGCAATTTTGAATAAATATTGAATAAAATTTTAGTACATTTTATATATATATATATATATATATATATATATATATATATATATTATTTTTTATGCTAGTTATAATGTGCGGTATCATTGCTAGTTTTAATGTGCATTATCAATGGTATTTTTAATATGCGGTATCATTGATAGTTTTAATGTGTGGTGTCAATACCAATTTTAATGTGGTGTTTTGATGATTGTTTTAATGTACAGTATTTTAGTTTGTGGAAACAATGATATTTCTTATGCAGACAACCTAGACGAGCCCTCTGGGAGAGCTGTAAGTGTCATACTGTGGGCTGTAGGTGATGTAATGCAGCATCTGTCACTATTCCCTTAATTTTAGATCTTAGGGGCCCCCCTGTCTTAAGTGCCCCGGGCCCCCCAAAGCCTTAATCCAGCTCTGTGTGCGGCTGCTTTACATTTTTACACCTTGTGCACTGCAGCTTGCCCTGCTGGCCTGGACAACGATCCCAAATCAGTTTAATAGCTCACACCGGCCTGGCTCTGCTGTTCTAAGCTGTGCAGGGCTGTTCAGGCTGTCAGTCATCCTGTAAGCCCCACCCTGCCTCCCTTGTTCTTTGCAACGATTGGCTCCCCCTACACGTGTCCTGAACGCACAACAGACTGTGCAGAGGAGAGATGCGAGAAGAAGATCCAGCCCAGGGCAGAGGCCGCGGAGCCACCATCAGCCATCACGCGGCAGCGCAGAAGAGCAGAGCAGACAGGCAGCCCGGGCCGGGAGTACGGACATTACTGGGTCACTCACCGTCGCCGACCGTCGGCATCTGGGGTGAGTAACCGTGATGATGCTGATGTGCTGAGCATGTCACTGCAGGTCTTATCGGCCTACCGCTGAAGGAATGGAATCCTACTCCTACAGTGCAAAGATGGTTAAGGGTAAATCACACAGCTGAAGATGCTCGGATAAAAGCAAAGAAAATTGCAAGTGAGGACGCCAATCAAACAGCAATATGGAAATATCTTCACTAACTGTTTGTGAGGTATTTAATATTAAAAATCTTCCGTTACACATAATCTAGTTGTCTTTACCTCTTTTACTGTTCTTATTGCATTATTTAATGCGTGAATTGTTAGACTACCTTTCGGTATATCTTTTGATATAGTTAAAATGGTCATTAGGACATAGAACCTGTTGTTAATTTTTTTGAAACCCACCACTGGAGAGGTCCATTGTGAGAGGCCAAAGGAGGTAGAAAGGGCAGGAAGATTGCTGGACGTTGGGTCTGTGGGATTATCAATGAGGATACTAAAGTCATCTAAGATGATTGAAGGGAGGTCTGAGAAGAGGTAATGGGAAAGCCAGGCGTCAAAATTATCAAGAAATTGGGAAATGGGATCGGAGGGGGGGCAGTAGATGACTCAGAGCCGGAGATGGATGAGGTAAAAGAGACCGATAGAGTGGACTTCAAAATAGGAGAATGAAAGGGAGGGCTCAGGGGAGATAACATGAAAGGTACAATTGGGGTATAGAACGATGAAAAAGAGGCCCCATAGGAGATAGCAGCAGGAGAAGCAAAAAAAAGTCAGGTTTCTGTGATGGCAATAAGGTTAAGAGTTGGAGATGAAGAGGTCATGGAAAGAGGGCAGTTTGTTGTAGATCAATATGGAATTCCAGAGAGCACAGGAGAGGGAAGTGTGGAAGGATGACATTGGCAGGGTTACTGGTGCGTGGGGGGTGGGCTGATTCTGGGATGGAGTTGAGGGTAGAGGGTGAGGATGGGTATTGGATGGGAGCAAGGAGAAAGACTAAGGGAGTAGGGAGAGGAAGGATAGATGTGGAAAGGATGGACTAGCAAATGAGTGGGTGAAGAGTGCAGGGGTACTAGGAACTAGGAAGAGGATATGGGGAAGAGAAGTAAGACAGCAATGTGTAAGTAACTGACTGAGTGACGTGTATATAACTGACTGATGTGTGTGTGTATCTGACGTTGGTGTAACTGATGTGTATGTAAGTGACTTATGTGCACGAGACTAACCGTCATGTATGTAACTGACTGACACAGTAATGTTTAAACTGTATTGTGTGCAGGGGTGGAACAAAGGCATAGCTGGGCCCTAGAAGATAATTAAAGGGGAGGGCCCATGATAACTGCTTACACATGCCCCCACCTCCAAGGGCCCCACCATGCTCTTCTGAGTGTGGCGCTCGGCTCTGACTTCATAGCGCCACACTGACATGGAGGAGCAGCTGCTGGCTGCAGCTCCTACATGTCACCACCCAACGCTCTGTGCGAGAGCACCGCAGGGGCATTACACCCCCCCGGATGAATGACATGTCCCTCATTCAGTGTCTCAGGCACCCCATAACCATTGGCACCCTAGACAACTGCCTAACGGTAGCG
This sequence comes from Mixophyes fleayi, assembly GCF_038048845.1. Taxonomy (NCBI): domain Eukaryota; kingdom Metazoa; phylum Chordata; class Amphibia; order Anura; family Limnodynastidae; genus Mixophyes; species Mixophyes fleayi. The sequence goes on from NC_134406.1 coordinate 270,802,880, forward strand.
TTGGCCCTGCACGTAGTGACCGCACCAGTCCCACAGCCAATATTACACCGTGCAGCTGGCGACGCAGCCACGTAACGCCACGGTCACTGCGTGGGTCAGGTCTACAGAGCAACTAATACAACCCCAGCCAGAAGCTTCTGTTATATGTGTGTTATATGTGTGTTATATACAGCATTAAATTGTATTACTGTATAATACTCCACCACAGTTATAAACCCCACAGAGGGGAGATGGCATCCAGCAGACTGATCACACTATATGTACACTGCACAGTTGGATATTATAATACAGAGATGAATGGGGGGGGGGGGTCACACTGAGCACCCAGATAACCTGCAGCTCTGTGGCCTCAGGGCATCCTGGGACTTGTGATTCCCCCCCCAGTACTGCCAGGTCGGGACTCTGCCACGTAATAATGCCGGGATTCCCGACAGGCACTGGACAGGGCAGCCCCGTGACGTCACACATACCCGGCATGCAGTGCGGCTGAGGCCCCCAACGCCCCGCCCACTCTGCAGAGAAGGACGTCGCGCAGGAGGAAGAGTCAGTGGTCGCAGCTCTGCCCGGTAATTACCGGGGACCCCCGTACCCCCAACAACACCGCCCCCCCCCGTCACCTGAGACAGCCCCCCTCTCCCCAACATGGAGAGTGACCCCATCACCCCCGGCACTGTGAGGAGCCCGGCGCCTGCCCATCCTCACATACCCTGCACCTGTGTGTGTGTATATATATATATATATATATATATATATATATATATATATATATATATATATATATATATATATATATCATATATATACATACACACATACATACATACATACATATATACACACATACTACACATACATATCTGTATATACTTATACATACACATATATATATATATATAATATATATGGTACAGTCACGTATACACTGACAGCTATATGAATATATACATATACACACACACACACACACTACAGGCTTGTACACACTGACAGCTCCCACTGCCCATATATACACGGTACAGTCACGTATACATTGACAGCTCCCACTTCCTATATATACACGGTACAGTTATGTGCACACTGACAGCTCCTTCTCCCCATATATACACAGTACGGAGTCATGTATACTCTGACAGTGCTCATTTATTCAGGCATCATATGAGCTGTATGTAATGAATGTTAGCTCTTCAGCCCAGGGCCCGTCCTCCCTGTGTATATTAGATTACTGCATTTAATGTATATTGTACAAATTTATCTTCGGTCCTCAAAGTCCTTTCTTTCTGCTCGTGATCAGATATCAGCTCAGTGACTGAACCCCTTTCTTGCTGTACAGCTCTAAGTGTTGCTCTGACCTGCGCTCCTGTCTATGTCACCTGCCCTGTGCACTTCTTAAAAGATCTCCATTATAAATGAGCAGAAATGAACGTCCCTTGTACAGAGATTGCAGCGTGTTGCTCGGCCTATTGCGTCTGATTCTGTCAGATGTTGTTACTGAAGCCTAATATTGGTAGGTGGGCCCAGCATTACACTCCGCTGCAGGTTCTTTCATTTTGAGGGCTGATTTTATCAATATTTCCCATTTTGCAAAAAAAGGACCCCACCATTTGAGTGCAGGGAATAGATCATTAGTAAACAGTGATATCCTTTTACCACCAGCATACAGGGCCTTCATGCCATTACATGTGTTCCAGTAGTTTATCCATTATACATTTGTTTTGTTTCCCTAATGTACTGCGCTGCAGAATTTGTTAGTACTTGTGCAAGATGCAGCCAGCAACATGGTCCTATCAATGACGCAGTCACTGACAATGGGGTACACAGCTAATTTAATGGGACATGAGGAGAAGTGTCTGTCTAGGTGACTTTGTAGCTGCAGTTTACAATGTTCCCTGTGTGATAGGAAGAAAATGTGCTGTGAAACAATGTTTATATATGTACAGGACACTATCGAGCAATATTGTAGCAAACGGCCATTGTCGTCGCTACATCAGTTACCTTTGTACAGGATTTCCTCCATTCTACTACTGAGTCTTATTATTATCAATGTTTATGTGGTGCCAGCACACTTTGCAACACTTTACAGTTGGGCACAAACACAGTAATACAACAAGATGGAGTATTGACAGAGAGACAACAAGCTTAGCTTACAAGTCCGCTATCTATAGTCTGATGTCTATTTTGTAGGAGAGTCAGACTTGGATGAAGGCAGAATTGGTTGTTTCAGATTTGTTCCAGTAATCAATCATACGATCACTCCAAATACTGAAAAGCGTCTCTCTGTTGTACAGAAAGTAGTTGGCTCTACTGATATCTTAGTACAATAATAGAGAGGGCGCAAATAAAAAGTGACTACGTATAATGTTTATAGCTCTTTCATGAGAAAGTAAGTAATGGATGCACACGGGCAGTTACAGTTTTGCAAATAGCAATAAGCCAAATGAAAAAAACTCTTACCCTACAATACCCTAGAGAAGTCCCGGGACTTGGTGCATTTGTGTCCTCCGTGATGGCTGTAATCTTTCCTCCGTGTAGAATGTGTTAGCGGCGTCCCGCTGCACGTCTAATGCGGGAGTTCAGATTCCGAGATAGAACTATGGTGGCTGTGAATGTTCAAAAAGCAACCAACGCGTTTCATCCAATAATGGACTTTTTCAAGGATGTTGTTCAGTGTTTAGTTGAGCTTATTTATAGGGACAGCTATCCCTTCATTGGCTAAGTAGATGAGATAGCTGATTAAAACCCAAAAAATGCATTTATTAGGTTTATTAAGTAAAAAATCTTATTAGATGAGATGTAATAAAAGTAAGGATATATATTATATTATAACAATATAATATAAAAAAATATAAATAAAAATAGAATGGAATAAAAATGTAAAAAGATTAAAGTTTTAAAAAGGATCCCAAATCAAAATCGCTGTTAAGACCATGCGGTATCAGAGTTTTGGCCATGTATATCCACTTAGTCTCTTGTCTTGATATATTTGATATATAATCACCTCCTCTCCAAAATTTGTTAACTCTTTGTATACCTAAAAATTTGCGTTTTCTGGGGTTACATCTTGAATTATTCAGAAAATGATTAGAGACGCTGTGTGTTTTCAATTTTCTTTTAATGTTATATAAATGCTCTGCAATCCTAATTTTTAAGGTGCGTATAGTTCGTCCTATGCATTGGAGGCCACATTCACATTCCAGCAAATAGATGACGCCTTCAGTATTACAGCTGATTGATTGTTTAATGTTGAACAATTTCTTATTAGAAGTAGATTGAAATGTTGTAATAGCATTGGTTAGACTTATATTCAAATCTTTGCACGCTTTACAGTTTAAGCAATAATGAAAACCTTGTGATATAATTAACGATGGTTTTGTTTTTTGAATTGGAATGTAACTGCTGGTAAGGATTTGTTTTAAATTTCCCGCTTTTCTATATATAATATGTGGTTTAGTGGGTAATAATCCCTTGATGTCTTGGTCCAATTTCAAAATAGGCCAATGCTTTTGGATGATTTTCTCTAAGGCTTGTGAATTACTATTATATTGAGTGATAAATATAATGACTGGGGTCTTCTTTATTTTTTGACTGTGATGTGTTATCATGTCTCTCCTTTCCAAATTCCTCACCTTTTCAAGTGCAAGATCAACCAGTTTAGCATTAAATTTCCTTTCTAGAAATTTCTCTTTTAGATCCATACTTTGTGTTAAAAACACCTTATCATCGGTACAGTTCCTTTTTAATTGTCTGAACTGTCCTGCTGGTATATTGTGAATCCAATGCTTGTGATGGTTACTGGTAGCCAATAGGAAAGTATTTGTGCTTACTTCTTTAATATAATTTTGAGTTTGTACCACATTGTTTTCTATATATATGGTGAATTGATTTTATAAGGACTAAATTCAGCTGTAAATTCCATGTTTAAAGTATTGTTGTTAATGTACTTTAGGAATTGTAAGAGACTCTCATCTGACCCTTCCCAAATGAGAAGTACATCATCTATGTACCTATACCAATGGATGACCTGCTCAAAAAAGGGGTTGTTTTTCCATATGCAGTCATTCTCCAATTTTGCCTCAAATAAGTTGGCATAACTTGGGGCAAAACGCGTCCCCATTGCAGTCCCTGATATTTGTTGATAAAATTTATCGTTATACCAAAAATAATTGTGTTGGAGAATGTACTCCATGCTACTCATAATGAAGTTGATCTGTTCATTCTCCAGGTTGGTCTCATTGCACAAATAATGATAAGCATGTGCGCACCCATCTGCATGGTTAATGCATGTGTAAAGGGATTTCACATCACAAGTGACTAGTGTATAAGAATCTTTCCATACCAATTTATCCAAAATGTTTAAGATGGATGTGGTGTCTTTGAGGTAGCTTTTTTGTTGTGTCACTACATTAAACAATCAATCAGCTGTAATACTGAAGGCGTCATCTATATGCTGGAATGTGAATGTGGCCTCCAATACATAGGACGAACTATACGCACCTTAAAAATTAGGATTGCAGAGCATTTATATAACATTAAAAGAAAATTGAAAACACACAGCGTCTCTAATCATTTTCTGAATAATTCAAGATGTAACCCCAGAAAACTCAAATTTTTGGGTATACAAAGAGTTAACAAATTTTGGAGAGGAGGTGATTATATATCAAATATATCAAGACAAGAGACTAAGTGGATATACATGGCCAAAACTCTGATACCGCATGGTCTTAACAGCGATTTTGATTTGGGATCCTTTTTAAAACTTTAATCTTTTTACATTTTTATTCCATTCTATTTTTTATTTTTATTTTTTTTTTATATTTTTTTATATTATATTGTTATAATATAATATATATCCTTACTTTTATTACATCTCATCTAATAAGATTTTTTACTTAATAAACCTAATAAATGCATTTTTTGGGTTTTAATCAGCTATCTCATCTACTTAGCCAATGAAGGGATAGCTGTCCCTATAAATAAGCTCAACTAAACACTGAACAACATCCTTGAAAAAGTCCATTATTGGATGAAACGCGTTGGTTGCTTTTTGAACATTCACAGCCACCATAGTTCTATCTTGGAATCTGAACTCCCGCATTAGACGTGCAGCGGGACGCCGCTAACACATTCTACACGGAGGAAAGATTACAGCCATCACGGAGGACACAAATGCACCAAGTCCCGGGACTTCTCTAGGGTATTGTAGGGTAAAAGTTTTTTTCATTTTTCTTATTGCTATTTGCAAAACTGTAACTGCCCGTGTGCATCCATTACTTACTTTCTCATGAAAGAGCTATAAACATTATACGTAGTCACTTTTTATTTGCGCCCTCTCTATTATTGTACTTGGATTGTTTTTAAGAGGTGCTGCATATATTTAAGAGAGCGCTTTCCTCTTTTTATTCTACTGATATCTTACCACTTTGATGTAGCAAAAAACAGGAATTTCACTTTTTAAATTGTGTTTTTGTACTAAAGTCTGTATTATATGCTATGTACATACCTCTGTAATTTGACCTCACTTTATGGGAGCTTTGAGACCTTTTCATTAATGAGTTTATAAGATTAGCAGGATATGTACTTTACGTAGCACTTTGACAGGCATTTCCATAAAACTCCATTGTATTTCAGCAAGCGTCACTTTTTGCAGCATACACAGTAGTTGTGTGTACAGGTCTATTTGTAACATTATATTTTGGGAACATCGCAGAGCTTAGCAGGCTTTTGTTGGTGCACATTAAATATCCGTTTGACCCATAAGGTTTAAGATACCTGCTTGGTGCTGTTTCCATGTGTGTCACTGCCATTATTATGTAGCCGATCCTGTGTACATATTTCTGAAATGCAGTAATCCCTGCAGCAAGTAAAGTATTATCCTTGAGATATAGATCCCGGAGGCTTTTTGCAGTTGTTAAAAACGCAGATTGAAGTCTGTAGCTTCTCTGCAAAGTTGTATATTAGAGTATGTGCAATGTGCTGCTGTAACACAAAGCAAATAATTGCTTGGATTTATGACCTGAAACAAGTAAAGTTTGAAAAGAATGATTTACACTTAAATCAACAAGTCTGCAGGTGTTATATTGCCCAGTTGTAGATTTCTCATGATTACAGGTAGTATCCTTTTGATGTATAAGTACACAAATAATGATCATTTAAATCCCTGTTATACCGCTTTCATAGTGCCGCCCAGGCAATATCCCGGCTATATGAACCAGGGGTATTGCCGGGGGGTAGAGGCTCCCCCAGAGTCAAAAACCCGGGAAGATCTTGTTCATATTGATCACGGGTCTGCACGCGGTCTCCATGGCAACATCACAAGAGGAGCTCTGATTGGCTCCTCTTGTGATGTTTATTTTTTTACTTTATCATTGTGTCTGGTGAGACCCGGGTTGAAAAACCCGAGTTGCACCATTCATACTGTAGGCTTTCCAGGGCAGTCAAGGGAATTACCCCACCAAAAGACCCGGTGTCTTGTGACCCGGGAATTAGATCTGGGACCATTCTTACTGCACCTCAACCCGGGTCGTCTGGGCTTTGCTCTGGCAAACACCCAGGTTTTTGGTGCAGTATGAATGGGGTATAAATAAAACATTATATCTATAAATTATTAATTCATTTGGCTGCCTAGATTTGATCCTATTGCATCTGTTGTGACTAATGTGTCGATTTCTTCACAGATTTTAATTTTTAACCTACAGAATAATAGTGTACTTTTAGATTGTGTCTGTATTGTCTGAGGACATCCATGAATTCAGTCTACATCTGGGGATAGATTTACTAAAACTTCTAAAAAGGAGAAATGGGGGTGTTGCTCATAGCAGCCAATCAGATTCTAGCTGTCATTTTCTGTAATGTAATAGATGTGCTAGATAGCTAGAATCTGATTGGTTGCTACGAGCAACGCCCCCACTTTTACTTTTTAGAAGGTTTGGTAAATCTACTCTACCTGATACATATTATGTACCATATGGTTATGTGTATAACTTATTCATTGTATTTCGCAAAATCCAACTGGCTAGGGACGCTGGAAGATTAACAGACCGGTACAAAGATCTCTTCACCTAGATCAGTTGACTATAATTATATTTGCTGAATATTTGGCACATTGTTCCCTAGTACAAAACCTGCAGGCAGTCTGTATGTGAATGGGAGGAACAAGCTGACATTTGCACAGGCGGTCCTGTGTACTTTAATCTTAAATATAACATGCCTGTGTCATGCTGTACCCGAGGGAGGGGTCTTTACCTAAGGAGGCAGAACCTGTTGTACTAGATATATTTGGAAAGCAGGTATTTGTTGGTGCTCATTCGGTATCACAGTGCTGTTTTTACAGATTCTTGTCCTGAAATTCGTCTTTTTCCCGTTTGATTTGAAGGTTGTGTCGCAGCCAACATGGGGGAGAAAGCTCGTCCGCAGTGCTATTTTGACATTGAAATTAATCGGGAACCCGGTAAGTAAAACACTACTTACTATGTATCGTTCAAGCTAAAGAAAGCAATCTACGTTGTGTAACTTAATTAAAATTAATATGTTTTATCTGATAGGTTTATTTAAAGCGGGCATATCTATATCTATATATTAATAATCTTCCTGTAGGTACAAATAACTTTCTTTTTTTTTTCTGACTGTGAATGATGTATCGAAAATACATCATAAGGGTGGATAAAAAGTTTACCATGTCTTCTATGTATATTGTTATTCCACTACCTTGCCTATCAATTGTTCTGCACACCTCTTAGATTGTAAGCTCATTGTGACAGGGCCATCTTTTTACCTTGTTTCATGTCATCACCCGATCCTCTCAATGTACAGCGCTACGTCATATGTTGGTGCTTTTTAATCTATTCCTTACAGGTGAGAAGTGACAACCTGTGGTTCTAGAGCTGTTGTAGAACTACATGTCGCAGCATGTCTCGGCAGCTGGAGAGTCACAGGTTACCTTAGTATGCTACATATAGGGGAAAATTCACTTCCCCACGATGTCCGGCTGCATTCATATCTATGTATTAGGGTACCCGAATATCACAGATTTTCCTGCGCTCCTCTATGGGATGTGAGGAAATATCCATAATGTTACACAGCTGCGGGGTTCCATCACTGCCGTTCCGGAGGCACTCCACGGGGAATTATTTCCTCCTTAATGTCTAGAGCTCTCTGAGTTATGTGTATCTCTTACAAGTGATCATCGCACTGTAAGCAGAATACTTGCTGGTTGTCATATCATTGGTCCTATAAACATGATTTGGAATGAGATGATTCTGGGTTTTGCTGATGGTGGTTTTAGTCTGATGGACCCCCGGGAGCAGTCGTTATATTTGCTCTTTCCTGTCACTGCCACATGAGAGGACTGGTCTGTGTCTGTGTCTTGTGGTCTGAGGAAGAGCTGAATATAGCCCATCTGGAGCCAGAGTGACACGTGGCACCTTCTCACTTTAACAGCTGCTGGTTTGGTTATTTTTCAGCCTAAGAATATACCTATACTATATACCACGCTGCTCTTCTTTCTCCTATGATTAACATATCTGTAGCAGGTTCCTGTTATATCCCAGTCCGGTAGACTGCGTATGAAAGAGACACTAAGAGACTGTGCTACAGGACAAGTGAGCTCTTGTTGTACGATTTCCATACAGCGTGATAGACTGATAGCTTCCTGTGTTACGGATATATGATCTGTAGATACTGCCTAGTTACAGATAGAAAACCCTCGCACCTAAAATTAACAGCGAGCCCTCTGATAAGAGGAGGGTATACCGGCATCACAACGTGGGAGTGAGCCAATTGTACTGTATTGTGTATTTAATCAGTTCACTCTGACCCCATCATGCCATATAAAAGCATTTATTAGTCTTCGTTGTACAGGACCACAGTGACGGGTCAGATCTGTGCGCACTGTATCGCGGCAGCGTTATTTGTAACAATGTATCTTGCTGGCAGGAAGAGAAGCATTTACACATCTCCTGCTAATAGAGATCACTGCTCGTTCTTACTATTTCCGGCTGTAGGTCTATGAATAATACAGGACACAAAATAACAGCCTACCCCTCCCTATGGTAGTCCAGTTACTTTTACTGCCTTATATCTCTGTCCAGACCAAAAAACGAACCCCAGCACCCACATCCTGCGCTTCCCTTCCCCCTTCCTGACATTAAGCACAATGTACACACAAAATATGTATAATATATTATTTACCTCCCTGTACATAGATATGAGAGAGAATAACTTGCACTCATTGGGAAATATAAAGTTTATATTTTATAACCCCTCTCCCCCCACAAAAAAATTATTAAATACCCTAATGCTTCGGCCACCTAAGAATCTCCAGCTGTTGTGGAACTACAAGTCTCAGAATACTCCGCATACTGAAGAACCACTAATTGTTTTCTTTTGATGCTCACTATCATTGACTCGTGTTATTGTGGCTGTGATGGAGTTGTTTGCTATCTGTAGCGATACCTATACTATATGGATGACTGAAGAGAGAGAATAAAGCGTTATTAATCTTGATGCAGCTACCACATTGTGCCGATTCAATAAGCCGCAAGCTTTTGACGCACATTTACCGCATTTAGAGTATAGAAAACATCCCTCATTTTTTAGCTCTGAAGTGGGAGCAAAAATGAGCAAAGATTATATCCAATTGTGAAACACTTCAGAATATGCTGTTGCTATTTAAATGCTGATGATATTCAAAAACACCCAGTGGAGAAGCATTGTGCGAGGTTCCTATCACCGTTTGCTGATGATTGAATCTCTCCCACTGTGTTCTACTCATCACATTGTTCCACTCACTCTGATGGGTCTGATATATTTACAGAAACATTTTAATGGATCAGTAAAGCACTGGACTTTCTTTTTGTAACTTAATAAAGCATAACAGACCCCCAATATCTATTTTTCAAATACAAGTGCCTGCCTAACATTTACTGTAACTAATATACAGCATCTACCGGAGTTTATGTAACATTACCGGCAGCTGAAGATCCTTTTCTTGGGGTGGGATTGAAGGGGAATCTCTTGGGATCATCTGCAGACATGTTTCCTCCATCACCATTCCAGTGTCATTGGGCTTGTAAAAACGTATTCACACCTGTGGTCTAAAACCTGCTGCTGGTGAAGACTACGAGGTCTGAGTACAGCAGATCTCTAGTGGAGTCAAGGAATGTATTCTGTCCTTAGCCTTTCTCCAGTTATGTCCATTTACAGACCATCAAACCTAAAATGTAAGTTGTTTTATAAAACACTTACCAGAAAATAAATATACATACTCATTATATATGACGTTATAGCACTATGGAATTAAAAATATATATATATATATATATATATATATATATATATATATAAAAGAACTGTGGATATTGGTGATGTTACAAGGTGTTTTTTATATTGGAACAACTTGTATCTTTGGTTCAGGGACTTCTAAGAATATTTAACTATACGCTTCCTGTCCTCGTGTAATTTACTGTGATTGGTCATTAATACTGAATAAGTACAATGTTTAGTGCAGCAGTAAACGGGATTACTCATATAGGCTCCATCTGATAAATTTAAAGTGTTGGATTGCTGCAAGTTACCCTAATACTGTAACCTCCTCACACGAGTATCCAGTCGTTACTGTGTAACATGCACACTACATAACTGTATCTGGATTCCATGTGTGTAAAACGCACAACTGTATCCTCAGATTGTAACTTCAGATTCCATGAGCAGATTGCGGCATTATCCTTATATTGGTGGAACATACGCAACAAACGACCTGCTGTGGATTATACCATCATTAAAATCTTTATATGCTACGAGGGTCTGCTCATTTTATCAGCGTCTTTTTCGTCTGTCTCCTCTGTTCCGTTTCCTTTGTAAACGGGAGAAGACGGATCCTCAGTGATCCCGAGGGGAAGGAAGAGGAGAAAGTGAATCATGTCCTATTCCCCCTGCTCCGTCGTCCACTTTGAGATGTGCGCGATTCTCTCCATTCACCTGGCTGAAACCAGATCCAGTGGATTTACAAACGGTTATCTCTGATCTTCAGTGTTGTAAACTTATTCTGTTTTTTATGTTTTTCCTCTGTAATATCAGCTGGTGACAGGATGAATGTGGCTTTGTACTTGGTAGAGCTGATTAATAAGGAAATGTTTTCAAATGAAATACCTGTTCTGTCCGTTTAAGAACGTTTGTCTTGTTTTCCTCCCTGCAGCTGGCCGTATTATATTTCAACTCTTCTCTGATGTATGCCCAAAAACATGCATGAACTTCTTGTGCTTGTGTACAGGTGGGTACGGACTGCACCTCTTTCCATATGTTTTACCAATATCTGTACTTATCTTTTTTTAGATGACAGAATTAGAAAGAATGACCCATATGTATGTGTGAGTGCACATAAGACCCCGTACACGTTAGAACATCCAGTGTAAGAAATGCATATTGCCACTAATTCATTTGTTCCTTCTTATTTTGCCCCCAGGTGAAAAGGGAATTGGAAAGGTGACAGGGAAGAAGTTAAGCTATAAGGGTTCCACGTTCCATCGAGTGGTGAAAAACTTTATGATTCAGGGCGGTGACTTCAGTGAAGGTAATTTTGGAGGTGTCCGCAGAGCAGATGTCATACAGGACTAGTTCTGCTTTATTGTTGTTATTTATATACCCGTTTTCTGTCATCTTGATCTTAAGTCTGCAGAGCTTACTTTTAGTACAGTTCCATTGTTTGCCTCTACTACCAGAGCAGTTCTGTCTCTCTGCATTGTGATAATCAGCTGACAATACTCAGGCAGGTGATCTAATGACAAGGTGGGTTATGTTGTAAAGGGGCGTGGCTAGGTCTGCAAATATGACTGTGAGCAGACAGAAATATATTTGCTGAAATCCTACGCAGAGAAGGATATCAAATTATAAATAGCATATACATTCCTCAGTCCCTTAATGTCCCTTTAATGAATTAAAAAATAAAGCCGCTATGGATATTGTGCACTCTCAATAGTGACTTCTACAATACACCTTAGACCAGCACATGGAGTACAGCTAACGTAGCCCCCAAAAAATGCACTAAAAGCAAATATTAGTGTACAGACAAATATTTACATTTTGGGGTGTTCCTGCGCAAAAACCGTTAGCCTACGTAAGAGTGCCACAAATCACAGAAAGCACTGCCGGTGTTGGGTTAAAAAAAAGACAAAGTTCCACTGAGTTCTACCTTTCGGTTGTGATCAGAACCTTGTGGTCCACACGGTGTATTATAGTCACATATATCCAGTCAGAAGCAGCAGGTACAAGATTGCAAGCTCTTCTGGGCTGCAGAGATGATTTCAGGTATCCACTATACAAGGCCTGGCTAACCTGTGGCTCTCCACGTGTTATGAAACTACAAGCTCCAGCATGCTTTGCCAGTAGATAGCCAGCCAATAGCTGCAGGTGTATGCTGGTGCTTTCACATCACCCGGAGAGCCACAGGTTGGCCAGGCTTGTTGTACGCTTTTTAACGTCCAAGTGAACGGGGTCTACACTTGATTCCTGTATGGGGGCGAACTATGGAAGGTGAAGAAGTCATTTGATTATTGTGTGATCCTTTCAGAGCCTTCAATGGCTGACCATAGCATTCAGTAAAGTAGATAACTCTTAACTCCTGCCAGGGAATAGAATCTTTGACCTGTGTGTTTGTGAATGTTCATGTATAATTAACAGCTGATGAGTTCTCTGGGTGAACTCATCAGCTCCTTCGGCCTCAAGTACCACCTTTATGCTGATGACACTCAACTCTACCTTTCTTCTCCTGATCTCTCTCCCTCCCTTCTCTCCAGGGTATCCGCATCCCTCTCCGCCATCTCCTCCTGGATGACCTCTAGATTTCTTAAACTCAATCTTGCTAAAAATAAACTCATTGTCTTTCCTCCCTCTCGTACCTCCTTACCCTCTGACCTCTCTATCACTGTTGCCAACTCCTCTATCTCCCCTGTTTCCCAACTCCGCCTCCTAGGTGTCATCCTCGACTACTCTCTCGCCAAATCCTGCCGCTTCCAGCTACGTAACATTGCCTGCATTCGGCCCTTCCTCTCCCAGGATGCCACCAAATCTCGTCCACATTCTGATTATCTCCCGCTTGGACTACTGCAACCTTCTCCTTATCGGCCTCCCCCTCTCTCATCTCGCTCTTCTTCGATCTGTACTTAACGCCGCTGCAAGGCTTATTTTCCTCTCTCGCCGTTCCACCTCTGTCTCCCCACTCTACTAAGCCCTTCACTGGCTCCCCTTCCCCTACAGAATCCTTTTCAAGCTCCTCACTCTGACTTACAAGGCCCTCGCCAACTCCACTGCTCCCTACATCTCTAACCTTATCTCTATTCACACACCCTCCCGCTCACTGCGATCGTCCAACGATCGTCGCCTCTCATCCCCTCTGATTACCTCCTCTCACGCACATATTCAAGACTTCTCCCGTGCTGCTCCCCTCCATTGGAACAAGCTCCCCCGCTCCATCAGAAATTACCCCAATCTCTCCTCTTTCAAATGAACATTAAAATCCACCTTTTCTTAAAAGCCTTCCAGTCTCATTCCTAACCTCCCACCGGTCGGCTACCTCTCCCTCTTATCACTTCTTCCCTTCTCCCCCTTCCTCGACTCTGTCTCAGTTTCTCCCGTCTCTCCGTCTCATCCATGTGTCTGTCTGTCTTCCCCTCTCTTTAGATCAGGGGTGGGCAAACCTGTCCTCAAGGGCCATATCCAGTTCATGTTTTTAGGATTTCTTTAATCCTGTACAGCTGAGTTAATCTATTTGGCTGGGTCAGTAATTATCCCACCTGTTTCTACAGACAGAAATTCTAAAAACTGGATATGGCCCTTGAGGACAGGTTTGCCCACCCCTGCTTTAGATTGTACACTCCTTTGAGCAGGGCTCTTCTACCTCCTGTTTCCATCACTTTTAACTGCGCTCTCCAGCTACTCAGCTCACCTCCTCTCAGTCCCTCTGCCCTCTGTCTCCTCTCGCTTCTCTCCGCTCCCCTCAGTGACTCTCCACCTGTCATCCGTGCCCACCCTCTTGGGCCATAGTTACCTGCCTGTACTCACTTTTCCCCTCCCTCCCTCTCTTTCATGCTGTGCCTGAGCCCCAGAGTTATAGTGCTTACTGTTACTTGTACTGTGCTGCTTCACCTTGTACTGTGCCATTGTTTGTCCTTGTACGGCGCTACGGATACTTTGTGGCGCCTTATAAATAAAAATTAATTAATAATAATAACTAGTATTTTATGCGTAGTGGCCCTTTAAGTTTTGTCCTGTACTATTATCATTAATAGACCAATGGCACAAGCTGACTATAAGCTTTTATTTCACTTTGTGCAATAAATCCTTAGAAATGTTCTAGAAGACTAAAAGCTTGTCTCGTCCAGTTACGTAACGGCTACGTTTTGTATCCCAGGTAACGGAAAAGGCGGAGAGTCAATATTCGGTGGTTATTTCAAAGGTAAGGCCACGGCTGCATTCCCCCTTCTTATTGTACGTGGACAGGGCTAGAAATATTTAACTGTCCAGTAGTAGATGACTTTCTTGCATGACTCTAATGTTGCATGAACAATCCATGTGCATGAACTGGGCCTAAGTTTTATTTTTCCTAGCTGCTTAATTGTAGAGAGGGACCTCTAACTGTATTGGTTTTAATCAGTGTCATTCTCAGCATGGAGGTTAGGCAACTTTTTCATGAAAACTCCTATCTTCCTGCCTAAAACTGTCAACATATTCTTTTATTTATAGAGAATGTGATCTTTTGCAAAATCCTAAGGTAAGAATCGCAAGTTCAGTAACTGAATAAATTCACTCTTCCTTGCACCTTCCCCAGTAAATGGAGACTCTTCCATCATTTTGGATTTTCTGTAACGCTTTGGGGAGGAATTTAATAATAATAATAAACAATAAAATAGTCATTTTATCCATCGCTGTATTTCTCAAAATTTGTTATATTGTCACCTTTTTTTTTTTTTGTTTCTCTGAAAGACGAGTCATTTTGGTTGTGAAATAGTCACCGCTGCAGACAGTGAGGCCCATTTTGAGAGGTTTAGGCCACTCCGTCCCCCCAGTTCTAACACAAGCTCTGCTTAGATGTAGAAATGCCAATGAGATGATTGCCATGATTTGCGGGTGTAGGCTGCATGCCCATAGGTGTTTCACTGGGATTACTTACTCTAGGTGTGGTAGCGAGGTATAGACATCTGTGCTTCTACACTGCTATAATCATATGGCAAGGTCTGTATCCACTGAAGGCTTTCTTTTTGTTTTCTTTAAACAGTGTACTGAAATAGGTAAGTGCCGACAGCCTGGCCGCTCCTTAGACCTCTTTCCATTCTAGTTTTGCAGATAATGTGATTTTCTTTAACATACATTTTCATTATACACATAGCGCTGTGTCATTCAGCCGTCTAGCTTTACAAAGAAGCCTTTTGCTTGTTTGGTTTTTTGCGGGGTAAGAAGATCTCTACCACCAGACCCGACACAGACGGAGGATCAATTAATATGGTTGTGGGACATTATTGTATATATTAGTTGGTGGGATTGTGACGAAATCATTCTGAAGCAATACACATACTAAGATTTCTGACACATACTGAGATTAACGTTTCTGTCGGAGGTTTTACACCATTCGATACATTTGTTTTAAGAGGGAGCCATTGACCCTGCATTAAAATACACATGAAATAACAAAGCTCTTTACTGTACATGATAATGTAGCGTGTGCATATGTGTTATGCTTTGGGTGTTTGTCTAATCTCTTGTGTGCCAGAGAAGGGTTGAGGCGCTTGCAGTGTCCCGGAGGGGGAGGGGGAGGGGGGGGGGGGGTTCATTGACCGGGAGGGACGTAAATGCCGCTACTGATTTTAGTTATCGATACACTACACAGCAGTGAGGTCCGTCTATGTCTCCACACTTAAGCGCAGGTTGCTAGACACTTATACATGCACACATTTGACCGTTCTGCATTAGCAGCCTTGGAAGTCTCTCTGTATATAAGTTACGCTGCTTAGTCCTTCAGCAGCCAGTAAGCCCACTAAACGTTTCTTGTGGTTTCTTTCCTCTCTTGTTTTTTTTTTTTATTTTTAATCACAGATGAAAACTTTGTTCTCAAACATGACCGCGCCTTCCTTTTGTCTATGGCAAACCGTGGGAAACACACCAACGGATCCCAGTTTTTTATGTAAGTTTGTGTTTTTGACATCACACTTCTCAGGCTTTTTAAAAAGGATTGTTCTGTCTTAGACACCTTGCACTGCTCCCCTACCATTGCCATCTGACCCCTTTATATGTAAATGCAGCTCACAGCACAGCAGTGCTCATCCTGGCCTGTGCAGTATTGCAGGGTAGAAGGGCTATTGATTAGCGCTGAGGGATTGAATCTTCTGCTTTCTGAGCTGAAGCGATTGCATTTCCATAGACAACGCAGCCGACCCCTGGCTGCATGTAACGTCTGGGGTCTCGGGAGGAATCCTAACCTATTGGCTACATGAGGGTTAGTACGTAGGGAGTAGGTTTCCAGAAGTACATAATACGGTACAAATGGCTACGAATTGCAAGCGATAAGATGTCTGATTGGTACAAGTTGATGAAAGCTAAGGTCTGATTGGCTGGCTGGATTGCAGAGATATGCTGGTGTCAATTAGCGAGCATCCATTGTTAGAGCATCCAGCTGTAATTGCTAAAAAGTAACTGATTTACTATTAGAATTAAAACTTTTTTACACTGAGGAGAGCGATTGTGAGAGCAAAGTGCAATGATTAGAAAACAAGGAAACACTCGGCCTTTATTAGAAATAGTCGGCTACATGGATTATTGTATAAATTGAACCCTCCACCACCCTGTCACTCTAGTATTATATAGCTGAGTGTGGTGTTGAGTCTGAATTTAATCATCATCAGCTATTTATATAGCGCCACTAATTCAGCAGTGCTGTACAGAGAACTCACTCACATCAGTCCCTGCCCCATTGGAGCTTACAGTCTGAATTCCCTAACATAGACACACACACAGACACACACACAGACTAGGGTCAATTTTGATAGCAGCCAATTAACCTACTAATATGTTTTTGGAGTGTGGGAGGAAACCGGAGCACCCGGAGGAAACCCACACAAACACGGGAAGAACATACAAACTCCACACAGATAAGGCCATGGTTGGGAATCAAATTCATGACTCCAGTGCTGTGAGGCAGAAGTGCTAACCACTGAGCCACCGAATGTTAATTTAAATCGCTTACAATGGGATACTTTTATTTCTGATAGCTTAGCAAAGCTTTTTCTTGTCCTTCACCGTTGTTCAAGCAGCTTTGCCTGTGCTCATGGTACATTGTGTCTGAGCTGCAGTCAGCACTTGGTAAATACTGTCCAGCTGGCACTGCAAATATAGTGCAGAAGAGCCAATGAAGAACGCACTGGCGAAGCACACTAGCGCCAGGCGGACATGGTGGCAGAGTCAGTGTTTCTCGTGTGTACTGTCAGCGCGTTCTTCATAGGGTTCAATAAAACCGGCAGCGTCGGTTGAGACGGTCTCACTGTACATACCACGGGTGCAGGGAAAGTGACTGCGTGTACGAGCACTTATATATCTTCCCGGGCTGTAGATCCGATCAGTGAGATGTGTAACCTGTTTATAGAAGTTTCCTCTGACATCTTCGTTTTCTTATCTCTTACATTGATTTTTGTTTTTCTTATTTCCTGCTTATTCTCATCTAATTAATCTGTGAAGAACAACAAAAGCAGCGCCACATCTTGATGGGTGAGTTATTTATGCCGTGTTTGCTTTCTATAATATCCTCCTATTTTTATATCTTTACTTGGCAAAATTCACAGCTTGTGATATTGTTAAAAATATATCTTTGTTACCCTTCCTCGATTCTTTACCGCCTCCCCTCCCTTGCCTTCCCCTTCTTTCTTTCTTCTTCCCTTCTCCTGCTTTGCCCCTCTTTTTCCTCTATTGGCGGTTTTGCCACACCGCCCCCCTAGTCTATCTGGTTTATCTCTCCCTGACCAACTTCTCTTTTCTCTGTTTCCTCTCTCTTCTCTCCCTACAGTTAAAATTTGGTCAATATCATGCTTCTGTTCTGTATGATATACACTGAATGTATAGGTCCTTGAACTTGTTTGACTTGATTGTTACGGATACTATATTGGACTGATGCTTGTTTGTGACCTTTCAAAAATAAAACTTTAAAAAAAAAAATATATATATCTTTGTGACAAAATGCTCTTTATGGAAATGAATGAAAACATCACTTATAAAACAGGGCAAGATTGAATAACGCCTACAACAGAACGTGGTCTGAGTGTGACCTGGGGGGTTCCTTGAGATTCATCCACTTAATGAACAAATGATGTAGATTTCATATTGAGAGGCCATATTCATTACTCCATCCTGAGAAGGACCTGAATCTTGAAGGTGGTGTTGTCACTATGTGATGACCGCTGCTTGTGAGGATAGCCAGAATCTCCACGGATATGGCGTATAGAAAGGACAAGAATTTCATGTTAGGAAAATAAAAAACACATCCGTTTATGCCAATTTACACGTCCCACTTGGATCACAAGTAAAAACTGTGGTTACTTTAATGGCACAGCACAACGTCTAAAGAGCTTGACCCTCTCCCTTTACCAATGTAACCTGACTATTGAGAAACGGATACTTTTGTAAAATTTTGACCGTCCTTTTCAGTATTCATGTGGTGTTTGGGCTGGTGATTTCCGGTTTTGAAGTAATAGAGCAGGTCGAGAACCTGAAGACAGACGCAGCGAGCCGCCCCTACGCTGACGTGCGGGTCATAGACTGCGGGTTACCGTTGTCTAAATCCGCCAAAGATGGTAAGTGGCATGTGAGACATTATAACAGTCACATCCACGTGTATAGATGTGTATATTATAATAGTGTATAGATGTGAATAATAATATCATTGTGTCTATCTAATATTATAAGAGTGTATAACTCCAAAAACATACTAGTAGGTTAATTGGCTGCTATCAAAATTGACCCTAGTCTCTCTCTCTGTCTGTGTGTATGTTAGGGAATTTAGACTGTGAGCTCCAATGGGGCAGGGACTGATGTGAATGAGTTCTCTGTACAGCGCTGCGGAAGTAGTGGCGCTATATAAATTAAATGGTGATGATGATGTGTATAATATTATAATAGTGTATAGATGTGTATAATATTATAATAGTGTATAGATGTGACAGTCCCCGTTACTCTAGCAGAGGACGACAACGTGAATTGTAGAATTCCGGCAATTATAGTAACCAAACCTCTAATCTTGATACGTTTTAAGAGGGATGAACAGATTTTGTTAATGTTGATCAAACAAGTAAAAAACTTAAATTTAAAACATTAATCACTAATAAAGTGATATACCGATTTTTATTCTGATACTATATATTTATATCAATATTACTGCATAGGTTTGTTAGAACAGCAAAGTGTTACTAGTGGATTATAGCGGGTAAAGACAGAACGCTAAAATATTATTCTGGGGTGGTGCAAAGCCTCAAGCTAATATGCATACATTGTTTATTAATTCATTTTCCCAATATTTTAATTCTAATTACACTGACTTTTAATTTTTGATCACATTTATTATTATATTTCACGGAGGAGAGCTCCTTATAATATTATTGGATAAATAGATAAATTAATTGAAGTATTACTTATAAAATTTTGGTTTTCATACTTGTCATACTGCTGGGTATAAAGTGTTGTCTCCAATATAAACACTTTCTTTTTCTTTTTTTGTTTAATTTACTGTATATTGTTCTGGGAGAACACTCCTTAAATACCAGTAGTAAGTTAATATCAGAACGACATATCTGGTGCGAATACTTCTCTCTTAAATTTAAAGGATATTTGTAATCTGAATTTGATCATTATCTTCCATTTATTCACAAGTTACTCCTCCTTGGTGATTTTGACTTCAGAAAGGATCAATTCAACTAAAGTCAGCTGCATTGATTAGAATTAAAATAGTGTCCTGACCATGCAATTCTTCAGGCCAATATGACCTCTATAGTACAGCCTGAGCACACCCAACTTATCATCTGCTTGTCCATGGGTGCCCAATGTTGAAGTGGGGGTAGAGTTTATGCATTCAAATTGTCATATAAGTGGTAGCATCTTATAAGCTCATATCTGTGTTCTTTTTGTTATTTTTTTTTGTTATTTTTCGATTCTCATGTTATATTTTATAAAGTCACAGAAAAAATCAAGCAATCTTCATCCGAGTCCGAGGAGTCGGGTTCCAGTTCCAAGTCCTCTTCTCCGTCTCCATCCTCCTCCTCTACAGCGTCTTCCACCTCGGAGAGCGAGGTGGAGATCGAGATAAACAGGAGGCGGAAACGGAAACGCAAAACCAAAGTTAAACACGTAAAGAGGAGACGTAGAGAGAGTCCTCGAGAGGTCGAGGAGGCGAGGCCTGAGAGTCAGCGCAGGTACGTCATCCATGCACAGTTATAACGTGTCCTTTAAACATGTTTTCCCCCTATAGACTTACATTGATGATGTCCTCTACATTTATTACCGTCTTTCAGCGCTCATTCGGAGAAGAACGTTGTGGCAGAAGATAAAGATTTAAATACAAAGAGGGATAAGCCGGTGGTGCGCCCGGAGGAAATCCCTCCTGTTCCCGAGAACCGTTTTTTGCTGAGAAGAGACGCTCCAGTCGCCAACGCAGGCTCTGAACAGTAAGACGCGCACCGCTGACATTAAACGGGCTTTGCTTTAAGCGGTAACAGTCCTGCGAGTCTGACCTCTGCTGCGGCCAGTTATATTCATTACAGCATAGTTCTAACTTGAGCATGAAATGTGGGTTTGAGATTATAGTGAGGACCAGATATCAGCAGCATAATTGGTTATATTGGCTTTATATTATTACACAAATGATGCTAATATATTGGATAGTGCCCCGCCTATTGTAGATTATAAGTGACTAAGAAGTTCCATGACCAGATAAGAGCACAAGGTCATGGCTGAGCGCGTATACAGGTCATGAATCTCTGTGGCGACTCGTAATATATGTAATTTGCCGTAAAGTTATCCTATGTAATATAAGACATAAGTTTTACTGATAAACACTAAAGTGAAGACATCAGCACTCAGATTATAAGCACTGACCTCACTGTTTATACCGATTGTTTAATGGAGTTTGTATAAATATTGACATCACTAGTATATGTCTAAACGGTAGATATCTGTATAAACATTCAGTGACCACTAGGAAAACTTGCGTATTAAGAAAAATAAATTATCAGTGATATTAGACCTCACCTCAGACATCATTGACCTGTATATATGTACTCTGTCTTCCTTACTCATGTCCTGATATGGTCACGGATCTCCACAGCTTATAATTACTAATAATTGTCCGTATTCCCACATATCTTCCTGTGAGTTATAGACCCAACCAATATTCAGTGGTGGAAGTTGCTGATAAACTGCCATTCTGTATACATTCAGATGTGTAGATACCAATTATAATGTGGGCAGCAAGGTGGCTAAGTGGTTAGCACTTCTGCCTCACAGCACTGCGGTCATGAGTTCGATTCCCGACCATGGCCTTATCTGTGAGGAGTTTGTATGTTCTCCCCGTGTTTGCGTGGGTTTCCTCCGGGTGCTCCGATTTCCTCCCACGCTCCAAAAGCATACTAGTAGGTTAATTGTCTGCTATCAAATTGACCCTAGTCTGTCTGTGTGTGTATGTATGTATGTATGTATGTTGGAGAATTTAGACTGTAAGCTTCAATGGGGCGGGGACAGATGTGAGTGAGTTCTCTGTACAGCGCTGCGGAATTAGTGGCGCTATATAAATAAATGATGATCATAATGGCCGAAATAGAGATATTGGGGCCAAATTCATCCAGTAATAGAAAATATGTGAAACCCTCCCCAAATTTAATTCCATTTTTTTTAAATGATTTCATTACATTTTTTTTTTTTTTAAATGATTTAATTAAATATTTCCAGAAAACGATCCCCTGCGATTCCAGAAAACAGCGAGCAGAACAAAGGCTCCATTACAAAATCTGGGAGAAAGATCCGCGGCAGAGGCACCATAGTATGTGATAAGTCGTATTAATCTGTGTTTGTCTTGTCTGTCACGCTCTACGTGTGATTCTATATCTTAGTGACCTTTTCATAGACATTTCTGAGCGTTAAAACCGGTGGTAGTGCGTTTCACGGTACTGACTACCCCGACAGAGGAGACAACGACATGAGGAGTGCGATTCAATAGTACACTGACCTGCCAAAGAAAGTACTTACCGGATTGCAGATTACTTCATATCATGACTTGCTGTGTTGCCGACTGGAGAAAATGATGTCATCACCACCCGCGACTTGGCTTAAAGCGGCGATGGACGGACCTGCATGTCATGTATTATTTTAGGGGTTAGAATTAGGGTTAACCCTAACCCCAATACCCTAACACCTAAAATAATAGTTACGTGACATAAATAACAGGCGGGTCCGTCCATCGCCGCTTTAAGCCTAGTCGCGGGTGGTGGTGATGTCATTTTCTCCAGTCAGCAACAGAGCGACTCGTAATATGAAGTAATCTGCATACCGGTAAGTACTTTTTTTGGCAGGTCGGTGTACTATTGAATCCTCATGTCGTTGTCTCCTCTGTCGGGGTAGTCAGTACCGTTAATAGGTACTACACCCGTTACAACATACCTTTTAGGGTTAGTGGGTTTAAAATAAGTTCCATTTCTGCACAATGTCCTTTTAAAGAGAACTTGTCACCAGGTTCTACATTGGCTTTATATTTGCTTTTTACAAAGTGAACATCGTAATATTACGCCGTCTCCGGTAATAGCTTGAAACATAAGCTTAGACTTCACTATAATCTCGACTAGGCCGGCTCCCCTTGATTCCTGCTGTGAGGTCTGGCCAAAGTCACCCCGGGGAAGGGTAGTTAATCGCTCACCTGGGGGACTGGTAATACAGAGAAACCCTGTTTTCCATATTAAAAGTGAGCTAAAAAATCCATTTGAAAACATGGCGATAGGTCCTCTCCCTTTTCTGTGTAGCTGACGCTTTTCTGGGGTTTATATAGTTGCGCTATTTGAGAAGTCCTTGTAAGACTCATTTGATCTTCTAAAAGTTGTTGGCGTAGAGTTCAGACTATAAATTCAGCATGATTTGTGCAGAATGTCGCCTGAGGTCTGAAACATCATTGTAGTTAGAAGATAACATGAACATCTCACCTCCAGCGATATCACACTCCCCCGCGGTCCAGATCTTGTTCAGAGTCAGATGATGACGGAGAAAGCAGCGAGACCCCTCCTCACTGGAAGGAGGAGATGCAGAGACTGAAGACCTATAAACCACCCACAGGAGAAAAGTGGAGCAAAGGAGACAAGTAAGAGCCATGTTAATAAACTGGTTTGTTCCTCCGTGATTCCCTGTCCGCCTCCAAAAAGATAAAAAGAAGCAGCCACCAATACAGAGGATTATCCAAATATGTGCGCAAATATAGATATATGTAGGAACTCAGCCAGAAATATATATATATAGCGCCATCTTGTGTCCTTACAGAAAGCAAAAATAGCAAAGTATACTTGTTATAACAAACTGAAGGTGTGATGTGAAAAATAGATGTTAAGAATCCTAATTAGCCGGACACATGAATGCAATTCCCTAGAGAAGTAAACACAAGGTGTTCGCATTTTAGGAAGCTATAGGAGTCTTGTGTTTAGGAGAGTTTCCTAATCCGTCAGCTAGTAGAGTACAGGGATTTGCAGGAGAGCTAGACCGATACATGTATGAATCCTGCAATAAACAATTCCCCAGTGATTTCCTGCAGAACGCCATGCAGGTTATCTGTAGTTTGTTACATATAATGCAGCCCTTAAGTGTGGTGAGCTGTTGCCCGCATACTGCCAATCATGAAGTCTTTGAAGGATTCCACAAAATATCCTATAGAGCTAGATCTTTGATTAATATTAATGTTAGAATTCTGGTGGAAGTTTTACGCACCAGATTTAGGTAAGCACATGTATTATTCGTGAGGACCAAACAGGCTTCATGTACTCAGGTAGTAGTATACTCGGAAACTTGTGAGAGAGATTGTATATTGTGTGTTCCTCCTGCTCACACAACCAGCATTAACCCCGTGAAAGGAGGAATACGGTAGTCCTAATTCTACAGTAGGTGGTAGCGCAGTTTTACAAGTGAACTAGGCATGGAAAAAGCTTTATTAAAGAAGGTTTTTTTTATATTGTTTTTAAGGAAAAATACTGTGTAAATACAGGTCTTTCTGCCATTAATGGAATGCATTCTAATAAAGGAAATGCCTACATATTCATTCTCTCCTTATGAGACAAAACTTGGATCAAGCTTCATAATTCACAGTGCAAGCAAACATATTTAAAGACCCAAAACTGATTATAACATTTTCTTTTTCAGGCTTAATGATCGTCTGTCCAGTCGCTGGGAAGAAGGAAGTTTTTCTCAAAGATCAAGTTCCTGGTCGCATGATGGTTATCACTCTGATGCTAGCAGAGAGCGTGTTTCCCGCTCAAAAGCTCGAAAGAAAGACAAGAAGATAAAACATAAAAAGAAATCAAAAAAGGTAAAGCATACAAAGAAACACAACATGTCCAAGAAGGATCAATTATCAGTATCTCACCGGGACGAGTCCTCAAGCAGAAAGACAAAATCTTCAAAGGAACGTGTGAGAAGATCTTCTTCCAGAGACTCTTTGAAAAAAGGCCGGTCTCGATCGGACAAAGAGCGTAGATCTTCGGCTCGTTCCAGCAAAGAATCTTACTTGAATTCCCGATCTAGATCAAGGTCCTATTCTAGAGGGAGTCTAAGATCCAGAACAGCCTCAAAATCAACTTCTCGATCTAGAAGCCGCTCGAGAAGCAGATCGCAAACAAAATCAAGGTCAAGGAACAGAAATGTGTCTGAATCACACTCAAATACGCACTCCCATGCTTCTTCCAAACAAATAAAAACTTCTTCACCATCCCCCCTCAAAAAACCTTTGCCTTCAGCGGGAAGTAAACCAATTGCTAGTACTGAATCGGGAGACTCTGCAGTGAAGCAGACAAGTAAGTCGACCGGTGAATCTGCTCTGGAGTATGCAACTGCTGATAATGTGCGCGTGATTTCCTTAAGTGATAGTCCCCCACCTTCGAGGTGGAAGCCTGGACAAAAGCCATGGAAACCATCTTATGAACGAATTCAAGAAATTAAGGCCAAAGCCTCTAATATTCTTCCTACACAAAGGAAATATGGTGGTAGAGACACCAAAGGGGGTTCATACCGGAAGCGTCACGCAAGCTCGGACAGCGAGCACAGCGATTATTCTGGCAGAAGTTCAAGCTATTGTCGAAGATCGAAAAATCGTTCTTCCAGAAGTAGATCCTACAGTAGATCTTACTCTAGATCTAGGAGTAGAAGCAGTTCATCTCGTGCTAAAGGCGGTTTGTCCTCGTCGTATGACAGTTCCTCGTCTAGCGAGTCTAATGATGGCACGGCTCCTACAGACACTTCTTCGTCAAAGAAGCCCGCTGAATCAAAAGTTACAAATTCGAGAAGCCAGCATGAAAATACTAAAGAGGAACTGGAAAAAATGATTTCTACGAAAAGCCAGAGAAGCCGCTCTAATTCAGTCTCTTCCTCATGTAGTGATGAAGATGAATTAACTAAAAGATTGCTAAAAACAACTAAAGCATTGCTTGAAAATCACAACTGCAGCAACAAAAATGAGGAAGCAGATGACACTGTTGGTGAATCTAAGATGGACCAGCAAAGTTCCACTACTGAAAAAGATTGCACAGAAGCAATCATATCTGACATAGACAAAGTACTAAAGAATGACACGTTAATGGAAACGGTTGAGAAAGTCATTCAAGAAGAATCTGTTTCCAATTCCCAAGATACAAATATTAGAGAAGACACGGTGTCTTCAGGGAAAGAGGAAGGCGAAGCCAGTTCAGAATCTGGCTCTGAAGCTCTTAAACACTCAAAAACAACCCCCTCCGAAACAGCGTCTGTACATGCGTCTGGAAGTGTTTCTGAAAAACTTACCAAGACCCCATCATCTGAGCGCTCGACCCCAGAAACCAATAAGAGCAAGTCCAAAAAACACAAGCGCCGTTCCAGTAAGAAAAGCGCCAAGAAAAGCCATTCGAAGAAGTCCAAGGACAAATCCAAAAAGAAGAAAGAAAAGAAGCAGAAATCTCAGAAGAAAAAACAGTCTTTCAACTGGCAGCCTCCCCTGGAATTTGGGGAAGACGAAGAAGAAGAGGCAGCTGGTGGAGAGCCTGTTGTACAAATTAAAATAAGCGAACACAAAGACTTGCTCCTTAATAAGTCTTCTACTGAGACTAAGGACCGGACCAATGAAACTCTACAGGTGGATAAAACTAGCACAGCGCCAAACAAAAAAGTAATCTCTATATCTACTGTAAAGGTAAAAGAAGCTGAGCCTTTATTCAACTTGGCAAAAAGTCCAGTTGTAACTGGAAATGTGACTCAAGCTTCTGATGATATAAAAACTTTTACTTCCCATCGATCATTGCCCTTGATTAAACTGGAGAAGAACTCTTCAGGTGGCACAACGGGGGGTCCCACTATCAGAAGCTCTGACCAGATTTCTCTTCCATCGACAAGTGTTGCTCCCATCACTGGAGAAAATATGCAAGCCAAGGAAGAAAAAACTCAAAGTACCCAACCACCACCAAGTAATGCGCCAAGTGTGGAAAAAGGTGAGGCTGGCTGTTCCGAGTCGATAGCTGTTGACAATAAATGGAAACCAGTTCAAGGACCTACGGTCACAGTACAAACAGTCAAGCCTACTGAAACCCCTGTAATTACAACTGTAGATCAAGAGAAGAAGCCACAAGGTCTGAGGATTGAGATTAAAAGTAAAAACAAAGTTAGACCAGGGTCACTTTTTGATGAAGTCAGAAAAACGGCCCGTCTAAACCAACGGCCCAGAAACCAGGAGAGTTCCAGCGAAGAAGGGTCTTCAAGCAACGAAGAAAAAAGCCATTCGGGTAGTAAGACCAGGTTTCGAAGCAAGTCTCGCTCTACGTTAAGTCACACGTCAAGATCTCGCTCTTCCAGCAGATCCAGCAGTCGATCTCGCAGTTCCAGCTCTTCGTCCAGGTAAGAAATGCCTTGTTTAGGCCATGGGCCAAAAAATCTTATT
This sequence comes from Mixophyes fleayi, assembly GCF_038048845.1. Classification (NCBI taxonomy): domain Eukaryota; kingdom Metazoa; phylum Chordata; class Amphibia; order Anura; family Limnodynastidae; genus Mixophyes; species Mixophyes fleayi. Next base: position 270,830,043 of record NC_134406.1, read on the forward strand.
CAGCTGTCTTACTCCTGCCCAGGGGGAAAGCACTCAGTGAGTTATGTAGTCAAGCTGAGCCTTTAATCGCAGATACCCAGCTTGACAATCGTGGATTATTGTGAGCGCAGTATGTTGGGGACTGCCTTAATCTAAGAAGGGGGAACCAGGTTAAGAGAATGAAGAGAGCTTGAGAGTAGAGTAGATATGACAGACTAGGTGTAGTATTTTATTACAGCTTGAAGGTGTCGCTGTAGCTGTTGATGAGGTTTGACCTCTGAATAATATGTTTACGTCAACAATATACAACAAATCAACAATATAAGGAATCAATATAACAAAACAACAATATAAGGGAGCATCAGAATAAAGAATGATTGGTATTTTTTGCTGATTTATTCTGGCCACACACACTGTGAATAACATTCGCAATATCTGATAATTGAGAAGATATCGCAGCTCATGTTGCCCCCAATATGACTGCTGCCTGGTAATGATCCTGACGAAATTGATAGGATCTTTATCACGCAGGTTAGTAAATATGGTCGGAAGGTGACCGCTATCACCCTGTGGATAACACCGTCTTATGATGGATGCCGCAAGCTCCAATTCACCACTCGAGCCCCAGTTGACTCGTCCATTTGGCCACCCACCGGTGAGTGGTACAACTGGACAGTTGGCCTTTTCGTGGTGTGTGTGGCCAGCTTTACAGCCATTCTACAGTCATGAAGATCCCTCTTTTATACCAGTTGTATAATGACGGAAACGTTCTCCTCTGATGGTGAATGGGATAACGTGGACTTTTAGAGTTACATTTGGTCTGAACTGATGTTCTCTTTGATCTCTGGTCAAGAAGCTATACCAGGAGTCGGAGCAGAAGACGTTACAGCCGCCACAGGTCACGGACCCGGAGCAGGTCTTATGGGAGTTATAGAAGTTATAGGTACGGCGGATCCGCAAGGTATTTTCAGTAAATGTTCAGTAAGAACCCAAAGAAAATCTGTAGTAGTAACTGAGATCAGACATTCTTGTAGTTTCTGTGAAGTTAAAATGCATTATCCAGGGACACCTACAGAACAGTGCCACCCAGTGGCTAAACCAGGCTTGGACAAGGTGTGGCTCTACAGTTGAAGAGCCACAATTTGCCTCCAGCTAACGGCATGCTGGGGAATTTCACAGCTGCTGGAGAGTTTTAGATTTGCCCAAACCTTGGCTAACCTGTCATGGCAGATGATATGATCGACATTTTCCATTAGCCACTTCTAAATACGGCTTCTCGGACACAGTGCCAACGTTTTACTTTTTTGTTGTATTTGTGCGAGTTGTTTTCCATTATAATAACTATTTTAACAACTGCAGTGAACAGGGCCGCAAAAATGAGCTATAACTTATTAAGAGACTATACGGGAGACCAGAAGCCAACCACACAGACCTATGAAGCTTTAAGCTTCTGTGCACTGCACCTATTTTCCCTGCCCATTCCATAGAAATGCAGTTATCCCTTCCAGCAAAGCTTTAATTAGGAATTTGGATGTCTTGCAAACACTTAAAAGTTACTGCACAGGCTTTGATGCTGTTGTAAAATTGCTAGTTTACATTTTAACAAGAAAATATGACCCTTTTGTTTTTTTAACACACCACCCTTTGATAAATGCCATTTTTACATGTATGTGTGTCTATATGTGATGTTTTTCCTATACGTTTATACTTTAGAACGAATCGATTCTCCACCTGGATATAATTAAATGCCATCCATAGCCTTCATTGTAACGGTTCTTTGGTGGCCAAATTACTATATAAAATGGCACAGACATCTTTCAAACATAAGGGCTGTAGATAGCTATTTTTTGTTTATAACTTTTTGTGCCCTTCCCCTTAATGGGGGGAGCTCTCACACATAATTCATAAATAGAGTTTATTGGAAAAAAGCTACTAATGGATCTAACGGTGGCTTTACCTTCCCTGGGGGTCTTCTCTCCTCTGCTTCTGATGCTCTTATAAAGGCTGAAAAATAAATGGTTGGTTGTTTAATACTATGGGGCTATCACAGCAAACAACCATATTCTAACTACGTTATCCTGGGAATGAAAACAAATGTCTGCTTACTACACATTTCTAAAAGTACATTACTTTTGGGGGGTTTTCTGGACATTCTCTATTACGTAATAAAACAGAAGCTGTGAGCCGACATTAAACAGGCATTTTACTTAACTATAAAAGCAACGTATTTCTGTACAACTTTCCCTGACACTTGTGTCTGAGACGAGCTTTGTCTAACGGTTACTGTTAAGTAAATTAGTTTCATGACAAGTTAGCCAAGAGAGGGAGACACTGTAGCATTGTTGCTTCATTCTACCTGGTCTAAGCTTGGGACTAGGAGCAGACGTAGTCGGACATTTATGGAAACTAGTGCAAAGGATAAAGAGCATAGCAGACTCATTAGTGTCATTATTGGAGATTAGGTTAGAAAATCAAGCATCTGGTTGCTATGAGCAACACTACCTTTTTCTTTTGCACCAGTTTTCAGAAGTATCCTCTGTGCATCATGACTCGTACCCCTGTTTTACTGAACATTTATAATAGAACACACGGCAGGTCCAATGAGATCTTTGACGGCGGTTCTGTTTTCATTACAGTAGGACGAACAGCAGAAGCCGCTCAAGAAGCACCTCATACGGCCGTCGGCGCAGAAGATCCAGGTATTAATCATGTCTATAGATCTAGCACTGGTTTATGTACAGTAGCCGCATTGTATGACTCCCTATGGCTCTGCGCTGAGCCCGTCTGCTTCTAAAACCGGGACACCAAGCTTTCTTGTTAATGAAGGAGGAAGGGTCTTTTCAGCCAGTGCCTTCATGTGCTTATTATGGAGTTTTCCCCCTTCAGTGCTACTAACACCTGTTACTAGTGTGCTGTTCTCTATAGCCGCGATGTGTGAAGCCATTCACATATTACAATGGTTTATTTTCCTGACCTGAATATTCATTTTTCAAGCATTACTTGAAATATTGGGTTGCACAGTTAAGTTGAAATAAAAGCCAAGTCTGTGTACTTCAGCTTTTCCAAATTCTATTCCTGTTGTTCCGTAGGGAGGTAAATCGAAACCCTCAATATGGCAGCTGCCAATATACAATGAAAAGGGGGTTGAACTTCCTTAATGACCACATTGTTAAGTAGTTTGTCGACATGTTGGCTGTACTCCCATTTGTCCACTGGATTTTCCTTTCCTCTCGCGGTCCTCTCCGAAAATGTTGTGTTTGCTGAGTGGGAGAATCGATCGCAAGCCGCAGTCAAGAGGTTGCGGATTGTGACTGGGCCTCCTACGGGCGCACACACACCTCTGCTGGTTTTTAAAGTGGCAAACGGCATTGACTTGCCAGTTCTATATTACAGAAGCTGCAGATCCCTGGGAAAAACAGCAGCATAGACCCTCACCCCCCCTCCTCCCCTTCTGGGGTTTCTGTTAGAGGGAGGAACACATTAGTAGAATTTTAGAGTAGTGAATGTATCAAATATTCTTGTTATTTGAGTTTACCTAGTTTCCACGATGGTGCTAGTAAGTCTACTTGTACATCTTGCCAATCAGTTCAGTTGCCATTGTTTGCCCTTTCTTCCTTATTTTTTTCTCCCAGAGCGCTAGTTTTAATACCATTGAAGTGCAATAATTCGCTCATTATACAATTAGCTTTGGGCATGGTCTAGTGGCAAGAAATAAGTCATGTGGATGTGATATGATGGGCACAACCAGGTCCAAAAATGTGGCAGAGAACAGGCAAAGAAATGTTTAATACAAGTTTTTTTAAGCTTGCTATAGTCCTTTTAAATTTATGTGCTTAACCCCTCTCCATATCTTACAGGAGCCGATCATACGATAGCTATGACAGCCGGAGCCGCAGCAGAAGTCCCGCCTACCACAGATCCCGCAGCTATGACCGCAGATCTAGGTACGTCAGAGCTGCGGAGCCGTTTGATTGTAACGCACAGCGCTCTGTAGTTTGATAAAGGCCTTTTCCTACTGTATCATTTATATGATCGAAACTCTTTTGTATCTTGTCTTCTCCGACAGCAGAAGTCGGCGGTCTTCCTACAGCGGCAGCGATCACAGTTACAGTCACCGCCGGCGTCGCAGCGGAAGAAGTTAATAGACTTTATCTGTATTCCTTTAATTTACCTGAAGAAACCTCATCATACACGTGTCTAGATCCAGTCTCTAGCTGGGTTCACTCCTTCGCCTCACTCCGAACCTGGCGGCTGGATCCCAGCTGGAGTTTTTCACACTGAAATTAAAAGGAGAGCCATATTGTGCTGTGCCCGGTAATAGCGACCGCTATGACGGCAATAGAGAGGTGCGGTCAGTCTTATTTCTGTCCTATCTCTTATGGAACCACCTTGTTACTGTTCTCCCGGACAGGGGAGCTCATGAGAGATGTCCATAATTAGTGTCTCATTTCACTAGATGAAGCTGATGGTTTTAGCCACATATCTTCCGCGTGTCTATCCCCCGCTATAAATATATAGGTGTCTGGTGAAAATTATAATAAAATATTGTCATATAAGTCATGTTGTGCTCAGACACATTGAATTGAACGTTGGCCCATAGACAACAGTGGATAGTTTCAATTTTATTTTATTTTTAAATCTTTATTGATACTTTTTTGGGTTGTTGGGAGAGCGTCGTATAAAATGTTGAGTGAGGTTCACAAGATAGACATTTTCTTAATGTCATCTGATCCTATATGAATATATATATATATATATATATATATATATATATATATATATATATACCCTTCAAAATATAATTTCAGGCTGCGTTTACACTTGAAAATAATTGCTCTATGCATGAAGAAAACTGAAGTATTTTTATGTAAGTGTCTTATTTTCACATTAAGCAGTTTATCCAAAGCAGGAAAGATTATGTTCAAAGTGATTTTACACCCTAAGCAATAAGTTAGTACAGTGAATTTTGGTGAATATGGTTCATATGAGACAAATGAATAGTACAATATTTGTATATGAGGGGCCCCCCATATTGTCAGCCAAGTTTGACAAGGTTTAAAGGGGGTCTTGTCACCTAGATACAGCGATGTCACTAATTCTGGGTTGTATTCTCATGAATGCAGTGATGGGAGAGGTCAGTGCTGAATCTCACAGCCTGGATTTTATGAGCCGAAATACAGAAGTATTGAAAACTTCCTTTTTGTGTTATTCCATATGTTCTATGTTAGACAATAAAAAATATATATAATTAGTTAATTTTGGATATACCAGTTATAGTGAATGGTCTATTCACACCTATGCATGTATGGAGAAAAATGGTTTTCACCGGTGCAATTTCTACCACTGTATGTGCGTTTTTGTTTTTTGTTGGGTTTTTTTTTTAGTTTTTATTTTATTTTTAGCCATTTGGGTTTTGTATTTTTGTTTTTTTAGTATCTTACTTTTTTTTTTTTTTTTATAACTCGGCCTGTTCTACGTCACATGACTTTAATCTGCCTATGTGACTGGATCTTTAGTGCTGAATTGACACAGATATTTTCTGCATCCGATAAATTCATTTTTAAGGTGTTTATTGAGTTGGAGAGTTATCCTTGGAATATGCATTTGTCCTGTTTGAGGGTGAATTTCTTTAAAAAACTGTAATAATAATTATAATAAAGCCTGTACTTTTGTAAATATATTTTCAGCTTTATATTCATTTTACGGTTTTGGAAAACTTTGTATGTAAAATAGTATTAAAGATGATTATCTGAGTCTTTTGTTTTTACTTAACACATTTTGTTACTGCCGTGGATCCTTAGCCTATATCCAGTAGGGGGTAAGAATTATTTAACCTATATGTGAGAAGCTGGAAATACTCAGGCAAATATGGCCCAGGTGAGAGATGTTTATAATGCTTAAGCCCAGCATGGAATTTGGGAGCCCAAATACACTTTTTTGTTTTATTCTATTTGTTTATTTGTTGTATACCGTATGTATGTGTATTTTACAATATTTTAGATACACAATTTCTATATATGTTTATGACTAAAGGTCTACTCTCATCCAAGCATGTAAAAAAATGATCAATGTCCAATTTGGCCCCTTGCGTCCAGTTTGGTGTGTTCTGATTGCACTAGAGAGCAGCCATTGTTCATCCGCATTTTGTACCAGGGTCAGTCGACATTTGATGATCACGATAGGTGATTGTTTTGCAGACAGATTTGAAGCCAATTTTACCTAAAAGAACCTAATGAGCCCCCTGAATTGCTGTATTTACAGGTACGGTCAGACCTGCCATTTAGAATGCTGCGGTTTTCTGACCCAGAAACAACAGTGTTCTAATTTGTTTATATGCTCAGTCAACATATGGGAAACACATCATCATCAACATTTATTTATATAGCGCCAGCAAATTCTGTAATGCTTTACAATTGGGAACAAACATTAATAACACAATACTGGGTAATACATACAGACAGAGAGGTAAGAGAACCCTGCTTACAATTTATGGGATAATGGGAGTTTAATTCACAAGGGTAAGTGCTACATCATATTGCATATTTTTCAGCTAGAATGCAAAGGCGAAAAGTATTGAGTGGGCTGTGTGATCAGTCACACAGCAATGTTGGTCAGAGGGTTGTGATCGCCAGTGCCCACTGCCATATATCTTGCCTCTATGCCTGTCTGTATTACCCAGTATTGTTTTATTACTGTGCTTTTTCCCAATTGTAAAGCACTATGGAATATGCTGGCGCTATATAGATAAATGTTAGTAATAATAACATTGCAGGACAGAATAACGTTGTGGAGCAGTGTGACATAATACAAAGCATTACAAGGTAGAGTAGGGAATCATAGGATAGATCACAGGGGTCTAGCAGACGTGCTCTGACGCTAGTCAATAGAAGGTGTGATTTGGTGGGGTGTATGGCCCAACGCACCAGGACCCGGTTGAGGCCTAGAAGCGTCTGCTCTTGGGAAGATATGAATAAACTGACACCACCTCTGCATTGTCTCATGTCTGTTGAAGAGGGTAATTCACACATTTATGTAACCTAATCTAACAATGATGTCTGCATATAGTAAGAATTGAGTCATTTAAGATTGTGGTTCGATACCTTCTATGTTGTATAGCGGTCAAGAAAAGTGTAAACAACAACTTTGCTCTACTTTGTATCTAGTGTAATAATCTTTGCCCAGGGGTTAGTATTGGGCAAACCTGTCACCCTGGTCCATTATACCCGGGACAAAGTCCTTTTCTCCCATTTTCACAATGATTTCTCAATTAACTAATCTGTTCTGGAATAAATGATGCGCAATGTGTACTTCCAAAATCAGTTACTTAATTCAGCTCAGGTCTATGTAAAAGGGAAATTAATATCATTATCATCATTTATGTATATAGCACCACTAATTCTGCAGCGTTGTACAGAGAACTCACTCACATCAGTCCTTGCACCAATGGAGCTTACATTCTAAATTCCCTAACACGCATTGACTAGGGTCAATTTGATAGCAGCCAATTAACCTACTAGTGTGTTTTTAGATTAATGGGAGAAGCGAGATCCTGTTGGCCACTATGGAACATCACATCAACGTTTTTTTTCTTGCTCCAAATCTTGGTCCCCCAAAGCCTGATACAGAATGACATAAGTTCTCAGTGGTGTTATTTCACATACGGACATCTGTCATTTTAAATCTGGGAAATTGCCACCTGCCTGAGAAATTGTTCAGCCCTGGCTGTCGTTCTTATATAGGCTTGATTTTTATAGCTCCAACATAGTCTGCAGTGCTGTATTGTCAGAAATTTCCCTCTCATAGGCAGACAAACAGGAGCCAGTTCAGTCATTAAGTGGTAACCTACCAGTATGGACTGAGAGAGGAAACAGGAAAACACAGAGGTCCTCGGTCATCAAGGACCGCGATACGAGCATCATTTTTTTTAAAACACGTACATTGGGTATACTCACGTCCGTGTTCAACAAGGAGCGGATCTGAACATACGTCTGGTGATGAATACGGGTCTGCGTGTGCTCTGCTCTAACAGACAATATACTGCAGGATATGTCATATATATATATATATATATATATATATATACATACATACATACATACAATAGAGTAGAAAGTCCCAAAAGAACACACAGAAAAAATATTCAATTAATGTCACCTGTTAGTAATATAGTCATTAATGATATAAAAAAAACTTGAAAGAATTATTTTTTTTTTCTTACATAAAGTACATTTCTCCTTCATCCACTCTGGGGGACACTGCTACCATGGGGGGTTGTATGAGGGCGCATGGAGTTGGTACTTAAATAGTTAACTAAGTTTGCTGCTGACTCCTCCCCTCTGCAACCCCACAGACCTCAGTTTTGTTTAAGTGCCCAAGGAGTTGGGCTGCGGTTAGTACTGAGGCGGAGGGGGGACTTGGATCTCATAGAGCCTTAGAAAGGATTCCGAATGGACATTGATACAGGAGCACAGCGCAGTGTGGCAGCCTGATCTGATAGAGGCTTCCTCTGGGGAGTGAGTGAGAGATTCCCTGGCTGTCAGTGGTACGCTCCGGAGCAGGAGATATTCGCACCTTTTCCTGTCATCGCAGTCGGACTTCAGAAGCAGTTCAGAGAGTTCTACTGCTGCTGTCTGCTCCTCACAAGTCCTCCTTGTGTCAGCTAAGTACCCCATAGGGGATATATATTAAAGAAAAACAGAAAACACCAGTGCTGGGAGTGTAAAGGAGACCCCCCCCCCTTCCCCTGCTGATTGGTACAGTCCAAAGGCGGGAAAATCCAGCTACAGTTACCTCCGAGGATCCCGACTGACATAATGGAGAATCTGCTGCTGCTTCACTTCATTGTCAGCAGCACTAAGTACCCCAGTTGTTTATGATGTAAGTCAGCAGAGTTTTTTTTTTTTTATATATATATATATATATATATATATATATGTTTGTTTATGTATATACGTGTTTACACAGGACATATAGGGTTATATAACTAGACTATATCTGCACTTAGGTGATTTTATACAATATCCTCCACTGTTACATTATTATTACCACAGATATTTATATGACTGTTATGAGGCATTAGCCAGAGTCAGAACTAGTCATTATTTTACTGTATTATTATCTGTGATAGTTATAATAATCTGTATTTCTTTAAAAAAAAGAAAAGAAATATAATGTCTGATAAGAACAAGAATTATTGTGCAGAATTTTATCCCTGATCACAATGATCTGTCAGATTATCTGTGGGGTACAGAGACCGGGGGCCGTGTGTGCTCAGTGTGACCCCGTCCTCAGCAGTAAGTACCCACTGGGGGGTAACTAGTAACTGAGGCTCCTTGTGGTAATATAGAGAACACTGTATATATATATATATATATATATATATATATATATATATATATATATACCAATCCCTTCACTGGCTCCCCTTACCCTACAGAATCCTGTTCAAGCTCCTCACTCTCACCTACAAGGCCCTCGCCAACTCCACTGCCCCCTACATCTCCTCCCTCCTCTCTATTCACGCTCCATCCCGTCCCCTCCGATCGGCCTCTGACCGTCGCCTCTCTTCCCCCCTGATCACCTCCTCCCATGCGCGTATGCAAGACTTCTCCCGCGCTGCCCCCTCCACTGGAACAAGCTCCCTCCCTCCATCAGAACTTCCCCTAATCTGTCTAGTTTCAAACGGTGTTTAAAAACCCACCTTTTTCTTAAAGCTTTCCAGTCTCCCACTTACCTCCCTACCTGTTCTTCTGACTCTTCCCCTTCATTCCCCTTCCCCTATCCCTCATTCCCCTCCCCCTATCCATTCCTCCTTCTCTCCCTCTCTCCCCTGTGTCTCTCTGTCAGTCTACCCCACCCCTTAGATTGTACGCTCCTTTGAGCAGGGTCTTCTCTCCTCCTGTCTTCTCCACTTTTAACTCTGCTCGCCAGCTTCCCTGCCTCCTCCTCGAGGACCCTCTTCCCCCGTCCCCTCTCGCTCCCTTCTCTTCCCCCTGGGGGTCTCCCTCTCATCCGTGCCCTCCCTCCTAGGTGCCGTTGTTGGCAGACCTTTTTGTTTTACTTTACAGACACTGATCAGCAGTATATACTGTGTGTGACTGACAGGCTGCTCTGTATCTGTGGATACTACAGGTATCACTGCCACTGATCAGCAGTATTCTGTGTGTAACTGACAGGCTGCTCTCTATCAGCAGTATATACTGTGTCTGACTGACAGGTTGTTTTCTACCTGCGGGTACTCTGCCCTAGACATGGTTCTGGAGGGATGAGTACCTTACATCAGTTTTGCCTTACACATATCTGTACAACTAGATTTCTGTAGAATATTTACTAATTCCTTCACATAGTTAGCAACTTATTGTTGAGATTCTTCTATTGTGAGGATTGTTCTGTTATATATACATATATATATATATATCTAATATATAAATGTCTAGTGGCGTGTGTTAGTCTGTCTGTGTGTGTGTGTGTGTAAAAAATAAAACCAAGCTGCAGCGCCACCTGCTGGGCGGAGTTATACACTGACCTACTAAATTCTTAGTGTGTGTGGGAAAAAAATTCAGAAAGGGCTGAAATTTGGTATACTAAGATGTTTTTAATTTGTTAATTTAATTTGTTAATTGTTAAAAGTGTTTATAAAGATTTAAAAAAAATATATATATATTTCTTGGCCCAAATGCATGACAAGAACCTTTTTAACACCTTAAGTAGCTTGATTTGACTAGAATGCATGAGTATCATGCACGGGTTAACTTGTGTGTGTATGTATGTATATATGTATGTATATATGTATGTATGTATATATGTATGTATGTATGTATATATATATATATATATATATATATATATATATATATATATATACAGGATTGTGTTGGGTACTATGATTAGCCAAGCAACCGCAGGTAAAGGTACTTTACTGCCGGTGAATGCCCCTAAATCATGAACTACGTGTTTTGGGTCTTTTTGGAAATCCTTTCTTGCGAACACGGACTATTAAGTTCAGCCCGTCAATGGAGGTAGTCTCCTTGCAATTCGAGGACAGTTGCAAACGGGTGGAGATGCTTACTCTAGAAGATGTCCGAATCCCAATATCTTAAAATAAAAAAATTTAAAAATAATAAAATAATAATAAAAAATTAAAAATTAAATACTAATCCGCATGACGGTACCTTACTCTCCGCGCTACTGCTGAGCTAGGGGGTCACCTATAATTATTACACCTAAAATATTTGGAACTTGGAGATCATGTCCAGAGTGTAGAAACACCGGGGGCTTCATTCACACCTGTTCTTGGTGCCCAAAACAGGACGGATCATTTCTAAACCTCAAGGGGCTAAAACAACATCTACGAGTAGACAAGTTTTGGATGGGATCAGTCCTTTATTTTTACAGTAGGAAGCTCCAATTATCAATTCACAGTGTTTTGCGAGCTAGTAGACCAGAGAATTCCCTCCCTAAGGGGCTACTTTAGAAGGTCCCCATGGTAGCAGTGTCCCCCAGAGTGGATGAAGCAGAAAAGAAGATTTTTGTACTTACGTTAAATCTCTTTCTCCGATTCCATCTGGGGGACACTGCGTTCCCTCCCTTTTGCTGTTCTACAATTAGTTGTGTTGTTGAGCCCTTTTCTTGGGACTTTAGTATTACTGAGGTCTGTGGGATTACAGAGGGGAGGAGTCAGCAGCAAACTTAGTTGTTAACTATTTAAGTGCCAACTCCATGCGCCCTCATACAACCCCCCATGGTAGCAGTGTCCCCCAGATGGAATCGGAGAAAGAGATTTAACGTAAGTGTAAAAATCTTCTTTTATTAGGAAAGTTATTAATGTCTATTGTACATAAAATGCATTTTTACAGTTGCTTCTGATTGCAAACACATGTTCTAGCATGTATGCACAGCCGTCATCATCATCAGCCATTTTATATAGCGCTACTAATTCAGCAGAGTTGTACAGAGAACTCACTCACATCAGTCCCTGCCCCATAGGAGCTTACAATCTAAATTCTCTAACACACACACACAGACAGAGACTAGGGTCAATAAGATGGCAGCCCACTAACCTACTAGTATGTTTTTGGAATGTTGGAGGAAACCGGAGCACCCGGAGGAAACCCACGCGAACACGGACAGAACATACAAACTCCACACAGATAAGGCCATGGTCGTGAATCGAACTCGTGACCCCAGTGCTGTGAGGCAGAAGTGCTAACCACTGAGCCACCGTGCTGCCATGTCACTATCACTTGGCACTTACACCTGACCTATAGCTGGTGCAAGTGATACAACAGAAAATACGTACCTGAGAGATGCCCAAAGCTTGAACTGGACGCTGCTGAGTGCGCTCCAGCTTGGCACGTCCTTACTGTACATTGATTACATGCATACGCCGAGTCCTCTCCCTGTTCCAGTCATGAAATCGGAGGCTTTGGTAAGTTTCTGTTGCGCTTGAAGATTAATTGAACGTCGCTGCTTTCACTGGCATATGGCGCGGTTCTGGGCTCGCTCAGTGCGATTCTACACAAAATACGGCACGTATCTGCAGTTTCATTCCTTGATGATTCAGGACCAGAAGCTGTAAGCAGAAAGCACCATGGCTGTACTCAGTCCCAAGACCCCAGCATTTTGAGGCAGTAATACCATTAATAAATACAATACCATTTCTTGCTCCCTGAAACAAACACAGACTGAATACCTAGACCTAGAAATGTTGGTGGATGAAGCCATGACACTAAGAGGCATAGCGGTAAGCTGAGGTCCTGAAGTAAACAGCAAGAGATTGTACAAATATATATTAAGGATCGCTTTGCCGAGGGAGGCAATCTCTGCTTGCATTCTGCACATTGTGAGCTTTGCAGACCACCCACCGGTTTTGCATTCAGCATAAATATTGTTTAGGGAGAGTGACGTGCAAAGGAAAATTGCTTCCTTCCACAAATGCAGACATCCCTTTTTCCTATAATGAAATGTTAAGTTCAAGAAGCATTTCAGGTAAAACAATGTCAGTGAGATTTTTCAGCCAGTGAGCGAGTTAATAATTAGCAGGACCAATTAACCTGGGAGTAGAAGAAAAAAAAAGTATTTTAACTCTCTTGTAAGTAAATGGTCCGAAGCGGTTTGGTGACTTTAGGGAATAACACAGTTTTGGCAACTTGGCTGGAAACAGTCAATCATTAATAGAACTATGGGCTGATAATTGGCTTGTCTATATTTAGCTGGTCAAGGCAGATAATGGGTTAAAGTTTGTTGAAGGACAAGTGCCTGTCTCCCGGAAGTTTCAGGATTTGTCAATTGTCTGGGTATAAAATTCGGACATAAATAGATGATTAGAGCACCGCAGAATGTTTTTCAACTATATACATAAAGTGTGAGAATAATAACAGTCTGGATCTGGACTATACATGGATAACATCCAGCATTTTCTTTGCATATGTTATACATCTCTGCACGGTCTATAAACCCAAATAGTCGCCAGTGCCCACTGCCATATTTTTGGAACTTCCACACCCAGGGCCGCTATCAGGGGGGTATGGCAGTACCGCTGTGAGGGGCCCGGACAGACTAGGGGGCCCGGACACACCTCTCCGTCTGTCCGGACTTCCTGGACTGTCCGGGGCCCTCAGACACCGACCGCGCTGCCCCCTTTTTTTTCTTACCTTCTTCTCCGCGATGCTGCAGCTCCGCCTCCCAGACTCTGATGGGCTGGGAGCACGGCGCAGTGACGTCATCAGGAGGGTAGGGAGAGCCTGGGGGACCTTCACTGTGGAAGGGGGGTACCTTAACTGTGGAAAGGGGGGGGAGGAGAGCCTGGGGGACCATAACTGTGGAGGGAGGGAGGGGGGAATAGGGGGACCTGAACTGTGAAGGGGGGGAGAAGGGGACCTTAACTGTGATTGGGGGGGAGAAGGGGACCTTATCTATGATTGGGGGGGGGAGAGGGGGACCTTAACTGTGATTGGAGGGGAGAGGGGGACCTTAACTGTGATTGGGGGGAGGGGAACATTTCCTGTGATGAGGGAGTTGGGGCGCATGTATGGCAAAGAGGGAGCGGGGCACATGTGTGGGGAGGCGGGGCACATGTTTGGGGAGGGGGGCCCCACCCGATTTTTTACTGCCAGATTAATTAGTAATGGGCCCCACAGTTTCTGAGGGCAGCCCTGTCCACACCTGCCACAACCTGACTGGTTGAAGCCTGCGAGGCAATCATGACACATGAATAAGATGGATTATCTATTGATGCGTGTAGCGTAATAGACAAGGGGGGGTGTGTATTAACAGCAAGATGTCCACCCCCAGACAAGTGATTGTCGACCAGATACACTTCAGGGGTCACACGGGCGACCTTCTAACCTTCAGAAGGGCCGCACCTTACCCTTATTCTCAGTAAATTTAAACAATACATTTAATCAAAGAGAGAGACACTTATCTGTAATTACAGATCAAGTTTCATTGGAGGGCCGTCTGTAGGAATAAAAATAGAGATAAAATAGAAATTAAAGTAGTAATAGAAGTGAATATAGAATGGGCGGATTTGTTTATTAGTGTCCTCTTATCGTCAAGAGTTATTGCAGACACGAATCATGTAAATTTTCCCCGTAAGGTACAGAATACCGTACTGCGTATGCGCATGCGCACCAAAAATGAGGCCGTATACATCCGTAGATAGTGTTATGTGTATCATTGACTTGCATCTACTTATGCCTAGAGAGTACAGTACAGGCAGGTTCAGTGGATACACATTTTAGGAGGCGTATCTCCTGCAGGTACTGGAGGTTCACTGATGATGACAACGATCAGTAGGACTGTCTAGCTGGTTCTCATAGGTTGGTGACATATTTTGCCCTCCAGCTGATAGTACTTAAATCATTAACGTCGTAGCTATATTATATCAAGTTGGGGCTGTCTATTCACATAACATTATTATATTGTGCACAAATAATCTAATACAAGTTTAGCATTTAGTATTAACACTGTCATTCCGCATCTCTGCGCTATCGTTAGACGTAAGTATGTAGGTTTGTTACGCCTGGGATATCCCTGCCACAAATGCTGCTTGAGATTTGTTCGACTCAACACATACATGTAAATACTTATTTTTTATGTGTAGGGTTTCCTACGTACGTTCAGAGTGCAAATGCTTTAAATGAGCCCGTATATTGGGAATAAGGAAGGGGATTTTCAGAGACACTTACGTGTGTATGGATCCGTATAAAGCAGCTCTACAGCTGTTTCTTAGTTGCATTAGTTCCATCAGGTCAGATAGGGACCGTTCGCAAACACCAATTTTTTTTATTTATTTTTTTTAAAGACTTTATTTATTAAAAATTCACCACAAAGTAATATAAGCATTCTGCATGGTCCAAAGGTACAATAGACAGGTAATATCTAGCAGTACAGGCATAAAAAGATGACCAAATATAAAAAAAAAAAAAAAACATTCTGAGATGGACAAATAAAATGACAACAATGATCTGGAACTTGAAATAGACCCAGAAAAGAATTATAATATAGTGACGATTTATATCAAGGGGGAAGGAAAAGAGGAAAGGAGAGGAAGAAAGAGATTGAGGGAGAGGGAAATGATGAGACCGAGACAGGAACCAGGGCCCCCCGGAACCAGCTGAGTGATGCTGTAATATATATCGTCTACCTAAAATTAGTCATAGGAAAATGACAATACAAGGAGGGTCACTCAGGTGTGAAAACCCAGGAACACCATAATAAATAAACCAATCATTCCAAATTTGAAAAAAAAAAATATGCGTTTTCTTATTTAGATATGCAGAAATTTTTTCCATAGAAGCTATACACCAAATTTTATTAAATAGTTGTTGTCTAGAGGGGGATCGGGGTTTTTACAATGCTTGGCGACCAGACATCTAGCGGCATTGAGAATTTGGATAGAAAATTTATCGGCATGTTTATCCAAAATCACAATAGCGAAACCGAGGAGAAATGACCAAGGACATTTGGAGACCTGGACAGAAGTAACCACACTGATGAGAGTGGCAACATCATCCCAAAAAGAGGCAATACAGGAGCACCAAATGTGAAGAAAGGTCCCCTGTTCCCCACAGCCTCTCCAACATAAGTCAGAGGTGGAACCGTAAATTTTTTCAGTCTAGTGGGTCCCAGATACCAACGATAGTATATTGTATTTGCATTCTCCTTGACCAGGGATGAAATGGATGTCCTAGCGACTCTTTCTTTTAAATGTATCAAACTGAGAGTTTTTCGGCGGGTTTGAAAAACCAATCAGATTCTAGCTATCATTTATTTAGTACATTCTACAAAATGATAGCTAGAATCTGATTGGTTGCTATAGGCAACATCTCCACTTTTCAAACCCGTCGGAAAACTCTCAGCTTGATACATTTACCACCTGGTGTCCTCATCCGGCGGCTCACCCAGATCCGCCTCCCACCTAATTTTATAAGTGGGGGAATTAGTTTGTCTGTAGTAAGCCCGGAGATTGTAAAGTGTGGAGATAATTCCTCTTCGCAGAGGCGAGTGTACACATAGGGATCATTGGCCTCACTCGCGAACACCAATTTTAAAATAATTTTGATCCTTGATGGAATCGAAGTCTGTGCTTCAACTGAGCCACTTCAGGACATTCATTTAGTTTGTATTTAAGCCAATCAATGCATGCGTTGGGTCATTGTCCTACTGGACTATAAATCTTCTCTCAAGTTGTAGGTCTCTTGCGGACAGCAGTAAGTTTTGTTCCAAAATTTGTCTAAATCTTGCTCCATCTAATTCCCCTCTATTTTGACGGGTTTCTCCAATTGTTCAAGTAGAGAAGCTTCCCCACAATATTACACTCCTGTCATCATGCTTCAAACAGGTACCTAACAGTGAGGGCAAAAACTTCAATCTTGATCTCACAGAACATAGACTCTTCCTCCGCTTGATATGAGGGTCTCCAACATATTTTGCAATTCTAGGTGACGTTTCTTTGGTAATGGTTCTAACCTAAACCTGGTAATAACGTGGGAACAATTCTGTGACTGAGAGTGTGAGAAACGTCTAGTGGAAGAAATGAGATGGACAAATATAATGACAACAATGATCTGGAACTTGAAATAGACCCAGAAAAGAATTATAATATAGTGACGATTTATATCAAGGGAGAAGGAAAAGAGGAAAGGAGAGGAAGAAAGAGATTGAGGGAGAGGGAAATGATGAGACCGAGACAGGAACCAGGGCCCCCCTCGAGTAGAGGATAAAGGTGGGGATAACCTTAGTTTGAATATGGATATGGAAGTGGCTTCAGGAGAGGGAGGAATGTTAAGGTTTATCACCAGGTATTGCAGACGGTAGAGGCTAGAGAGAGAAGATCTGTGAAGGACATTTTATCTGGTTGAGATGTCATAACGTTACCCTGAGGGGGTGGTGTACCTCCTACAGCGTCCATGTGGCTTTCAATATATAAGTGGCACAATTAAGTAATTGTAACTGAGAATCTCGGAACATATGAGTGTGGTGAGACCAGTTTGCCAAGTATAGACTAAAAAAGGTTTTCCCGATTGCCATCCCCTCTCTGCCAGCATTAGTGTATTGCTTATGTATTAGGGAACAGCAGTGATTTAATTTGTAACTTGTTGTTGAGCTGTACAATGTAGTATTTTGGCTTGTTTTTATATGCTACCAAGTGGGTTCTTTAGATATCGCTAAATTCTCCATCTGTGCCCTAAGACAGCTTTTTCACCTGAGGTTACGGGGGCACCCTGGGGGATCCCCAGGACCCCCAGCATTTACCAGAGAGATACGTGATAAAAGCAAAGTCAGACGCTTCCTTATATAAAATCTTAGTGTACACACCTGGCCAGGTGAAACATAGTAAAACCAACATCTAAGGACAGTTAGTCAGAGAACACAATAGAAAGGAACTATTTTCAAGAGATCAAACTGAGGGATACAATGATCCATTTGGGATCCAGTGTGGGAAAGTGATGAGAGCAACCACCAAATAAGAGTCAACATTCTAACTGCTAAAATTGTGCAGGATAACTGCTAGGACAAAGGCATTCATTTAATAAGATTGATGAAGGAAAGCACACTAGAACAGAGACGGAATTAGCAAGCTGTGGGCCCCAGTGCAGGGAGGAAGAGAGGAGGGAACTGGGGCCCCATTATCTCAATGGACCCCGGTGCATTGTACCTGCCACACCAATGGTACCCCCACTACACAAGAGTGATGGTAAGTACACATTGTAAACTTGATTATATTTTATTAGATGTCTTAATGATAATTATTAGTTTATATTGAATTAATCAGAAAATAGTATATTGTGGTTTCTTACCTTAGTAGTAAATGTGTAATATTTATTGAGCTTCTCCTGCCTAACAATCCCTTGTGACCTTCCCATCATAGTGTCCCGGTCTACCCAAATAAAAGCAGATATATTAACTGGACAACCAAGAGGAACAGCCTTCAAGGAAGTTTCCCATCAGGCTCCTGAGTATGAGGAAATACGTTTGTCAATATTTGAGAGCTACATTTGATTGTCAGCATTTGATACTACAATGCATCACTACCCATGGAAGGAAAGAAATGCAGAAAGACTTTTCGCTGATATTACAGAAGTGTCACAATTCACGGCAGGGAATATGGTTCCTAGGTTTGTCATGCAGAAATACAGGTACAGGTAGGGGGACTCAGTGAGCAGACATCTTGTAGATTAGTCACACTGAACAGCTGAGCTGAGATGCTGGAAACGATGGTAAACTCTGTAAGCTGATATCCAGGAATGAGCAGTGCTGAGTCAGACATGCAGAAATACAGGAACCGGTAGGAGAGCTCTGTGAGCTGAGAACTGTAGATTAGACACACTGGTGCAGATGAGCTGAGGTGCTGGAAAGGATGGTAACTCTGTGAGTTGATATCCAGAAATGAGCTGCTGAGTCAGTCATGCAGAGATAGAGGAACAGGTAAGAGAGCTCTGTGAGCTGAGAACTGTAGATTAGACACACTGGTGCAGCTGAGCTGAGGTGCTGGAAAGGATGGTAACTCTGTGAGCTGATATCCAGGAATGAGCAGAGCTGAGTCAGACATGCAGAAATACAGTAACCGGTAGGAGAGCTCTGTGAGCTGAGGTCTGTAGATTAGACACACTGTTGCAGTTGAGCTGAGGTGCTGGAAAGGATGGTAACTCTGTGAGTTGATATCCTGAAACGAGCAGCTGAATCAGTCATGCAGAGATACAGGAAGCAGGCAAGAGAGCTTTGTAAGCTGAGAACTGTAGATTAGACACACTGGTGTAGATGAGCTGAGGTGCTGGAATGGATGGTAACTCTGTGAGTTGATATCCAGAAATGAGCTGCTGAGTCAGTCATGCAGAGATATAGGAAGCAAGTAAGAGAGCTATGTGAGCTGAGAACTGTAGATTAGACACACTGGTGCAGATGAGCTGAGGTGCTGGAATGGATGGTAACTCTGTGAGTTGATATCCAGAAATGAGCTGCTGAGTCAGTCATGCAGAGATATAGGAAGCAAGTAAGAGAGCTCTGTGAGCTGAGAACTGTAGATTAAACACACTGGTGCAATTGAGCTGATGTGCTGGAAAGGATGGTAACTTTGTGAGTTGATATCCAGAAATGAGCAGCTGAATCAGTCATGCAGAGATACAGGAAGCAGGTAAGAGAGCTTTGTGAGCTGAGAACTGTAGATTAGACACACTGGTGTAGCTGAGCTGAGGTGCTAGAATGGATGGTAACTTTGTGAGTTGATATCCAGAAATGAGCTGCTGAGTCAGTCATGCAGAGATACAGGAAGCAGGTAAGAGAGCTATGTGAGCTGAGAACTGTAGATTAGACACACTGGTGCAGTTTAGCTGAGGTGCTGGAATGGATGGTAACTCTGTGAGTTGATATCCAGAAATGAGCTGCTGAGTCAGTCATGCAGAGATACAGGAACAGGTAAGAGAGCTATGTGAGCTGAGAACTGTAGATTAGACACACTGGTGCAGCTGAGCTGAGGTGCTGGAATGGATGGTAACTTTGTGAGTTGATATCCAGAAATGAGCTGCTGAGTTAGTCATGCAGAGATACAGGAACAGGTAAGCTGGAGCCATGGAGCCAAGTCTTCATATTGTCAGGGCTGACAAACAAAGAACAGGCAGCTGTTGGCCCAGGTGCCTTAAATAGTGATGTGATGACAGGCTGGACGAATGGGAGCAGAGAGGAGGAGATCTATCTGGCAGGACGGATTTGCGCATGCGCGTCCATCTGATGGCCGCCGCAATCGGTCGGATGCTGCGCCCAGCGCTGTCGGGGATCCCCACTTTTGGCAGGTGAGAGTATCGAGCCTCTTATATTAGGGCGATATGTGATAAGAAGACACTAACAGAAGTCAGGAGGTTGGAGGACATGAGAAGCGATGAAGCTGACACATTGTTAATAGAGCAAATTTATTGCAAACATCTGAGATGACGTGAAAATGCAGCTAGAACTGCTAAACATGCAGAATGTCAACTATACTTTTGAGGACTTTAAAAGAAGGGTCAGAGACTGTGTGGACGATTAAGATACCATTGTAATTCTGCACATTGCGGAGAAAGTACCCCAATGAGAGTCTTAACCAATACACGATGCCAGAATTAGAAAATAATTTAGCAACAATGAACATTAAGGTGACTGAAATGTGTAATAAGTTCAAATAAATGAAAATGGGGCCTAGACAAGACATAGAGCCATATTATCATCATCATCATCATCACCATTTATTTATATAGCGCTACCAATTCTGCAGCGCTGTACAGAGCATACATGTCATTCCCATCAGTCCCTGCCCCATTGGAACTTACAGTCTAAATCCCCTAACAGACACACAAGGGTTAATTTTGTGAGCAGCCAATTAACCTACCAGTATGTTTTTGGAGTGTGGGAGGAAACTGGAGCACCTGGAGGAAACCCACGCAAACACGGCGAGAACATACAAACACCTCACAGATAAGGCCATGATCGGGAATCAAACTCATGACCCCAGTGCTGTGAGAAGTGTTATCCACTGAGCCACCGTGCTGCCCATATAACAGACCCATGAGGAATAACACCACTCCTAAGAAAGGAAGACCTAATGACAAGTACTATGGGCAAGAGAAGCCCATATGCAGATACTGGGGGAAGATCAGACACCTTGAACGACAGTGTTAGCCAAGTACCCTTACAGACTAGTGTAGTTATGGAGCTTTGAGGAGAAGTGTAGAATCAAAGAAAACTTAGAAATATTAGAATGAAAGAAGAATAAACGGGTTATAAAAAGATAGAACACTTTAAAATAATAGCTGATTTACATATAAGTATTGCATTTAAATTATCCATGGGGAAGCTGCAGTGATACAGGCTCCGTTAACCTTATAAACCGGACCTGACAGTGACAAATGCATTCCACATTGTACCCAGTAGGCCAGACGCCATCTACATTGAGTTGTTTTATCAATGGCTCAGGAGAAATTACTATATATATATATATATATATATAAAATATGTTTTGTAATTCATTCAGTTAAAACAACCTATACTACCCTCTGCTGTTCCTATAGTTTGCGGAAAAATACTGTGGCACAATATTTGTTTTAGACTGGTGACTCATGTATAAACTGTTTTAGGTTTTTGAGTTTCCTAAAGTGTTTTACATAATTCTGTACTGAGAGTTACATTGTATTATGAATAAATAATCTTGTTTAATCTTATTTTGTTCTTGATTTTTATTTCTTATTCTTATTACCTAGAAGGGATTTTCTACCAATAATATTAACTTTTGTAAAGTTTCAATGATTACAACAACAATTTACCTTTTTTCTAAAAGTAGTTTTTCAAAAATTCTGCTTCTTGGAGAAACAAGTCTTCAACATCTCAATTCCAAGTAAGCAAATGAATTTGCTATATGGGATATAGAAGAGATTTCATCTGGGATGACAACTGGAAGGATTTAAATAAATATTAATATGTGGTGATCTTACTGTTATCCGTATTTATACTTAAATCTAATGAAACAATATCAGCTTTAGAAAATGTATATGTAAGTTTAAAGTTTAATTCTAGATTATTTAATTTCTGAATGCAATTTACACCCCCTTCCAAATAACTAGAATGTCCTCAATATATATCTTCACAGAATATGTTGTGGAGGAGATTCATCTCCCGTAACATTACTAGCCTTCCCCAGTCCATAAATAGCAAAGCAGGGTGCAAAATGAGCCCCCATTGCCGTGCCACAGATCTGGAGGTAATAAATCGCAAATAAAAAAAGTGTTCAAAGAAATAAAATAGATTAAATAGAAACTAAAATAAATGGATGATCTACAGACAAATCACTTGTGTTAAACATCTTGCAAACCTTTATCACGAGGAATATTTATGTACAGGGATTTATAGTGATTGTATGTTAATAGTGACAAGAAAGTAATGTGGGGACCAAATTAATGATACATTTGGGACTGCAGTGTTCTTTGTGAGGGTGATTTGGTGACTAAAGTTTGCAAAAATAAATCAATATAGTTACACATTTAGGCTATGAGAGAAATTATCCGGAGAGTATGAGGTAACTAATTTTATAGATTTTCAGTATGGGAAACTGTGACCGGATGGTCTTACTTCAGCCCCGGTCTGTAAGGGGAGGAAGACGGGAGATTGGATGTTATTCCTGCACAGTTTATCTTGGTTTCCTTCTCACCGTCAGTAACTAACTGTTACTAACCACTCTTACTGGTGCCACCTTTCCACCAGACACTCGCCGACTGCGAATGCCAACTGTGCAATAGTTGTAGGAGTCACTAGGAGTCACTAGGCTCATTTGCGTGGCCTAAAACCGCTTACTTCTGGGGTAGCTCGTATAGCTGCTGCAGCGCCTCTTTGCTGTGGGCTGCCTGGTACCTCCTGACCACTTACTATGGATCAGGACTGCTGGGTAGCGGGCAGAGAGTTGACACAGAGACGCTGGGCTCAACACAGGACAGCCAGGGAACAGATTAGAGCGTAAGCTCAAAAGCCCTGACAAACACTTTTCCACACTAGTTAGTGGTACTGGTGATCATACAGAAGTTCAGATGGAGTGATGCTACATGGTAAAACATAGCTCTTTATATACAGTTTTACACACATACCCTGGCAGGAGGCTATTCAGCCTCCTGCCCCTGTAACTAATCCCGGCAGCTTCATGCAGCCTGCACATAAATCAGCCTGGATGGGTCAACACCTTTTCACATTGCTGCTAGCAGCATCACAACATCTAATATATTACATCGGATATTTAACATCAGTATATAATATTCTCTAGACTTGAGATAATGCAATTTTATACTTTATAAAAATTTACATCAATCTGTGATTTCCCAAATCACCTGCTGTTTACATTGTTCAGACAGGTTCTAACACACAGGATGAAAAGGTAACGACTTCCTGCTGTACATTCAGGCTAAAAAAGTGTTGGTCACTCACAGAGAAAAAGGGTCTAAATTGCATGAAGTTACAAAACAGATTTCCTGCAACAAATGGCTATTGTATCAGAAATAAAAACATTTGTAATACAACAATGCAACACACAAAAAAAAAGTACATTTGCAATAATATCAATTGGCGCACTGCACCCCTAATTGAAATAAATATTTTCAATAAGTTATTGCTACCTGATTCAGCCACAGATATAGTATAAGGACAACTAGTGTATCTCCCAATAAGTATTCGTTTTCCAGTTAAATATATATGAAGATGGACACTATTTTCCTAATTTTACTTCCGGGTGCTTTACAAATGGGACTCCATAATAAAAAGACCCTTTTTCACTGATAACATATACACCGTGGTTCAATAAAAAGTAAGCCAAACTTTAATAATAATATTTTTAAAATAAAAAATACCCTCGTACTTACTTTTTTATTTTAATGACTTCTGGTTTTTATTTCCCGCCCAAAAAAGCAGATGATATTATAATAGAAAACAAAAATAAAAAAAAGTTGCAATTTTCTATAAAAATGCCTTTCAGTAAAGAAGATTTGCACATGATAAAAGGTTTGAGGGAATCCAAGAATTACAGCAGTCGTCAATTTCTATGAGAGTTCTATCGCGACGTTCTGCTGTCGCAGCATCTTCTATCTGTTATCAGAAATCTGGCCCCAGAAGGCTATTTTGTTTTTCAACAGAACAGCGCCAGTCCAAAGAACCAGGGAAACCATTGAAATGCTAACAAGAGAGACACCAGACTTCATTCCTCCCACACTATGGCCTCCGAATAGTCCAGATTGGAACCCTGACGATTATAAAGTGTGGAGCGTGATACAGGAGAGAGTCTACCAGAGACCAATCCATGATGTAATCAATCCCAAGCAACGTTTGTTGGAAGTGTGGACGGTTCTGGATCAGAGGATTATCGACGATTCTGTTGCCCAATGGCCCCAGCACCTCCAGGCTTGCGTGCAAACAGAAGGAGTACATTTTGAACATCTTCTTTAATTAAATAATCAAACCATACTACTGAGAGTTTCTTTACAAAATTATTAAAGACTATTTCCATGTAAAAATTACTTTGTTACAAAATCTAAAAAAATATTGTTTGCAAAATTAAATATTGGCAAATAAACTTTAAAAGCTCATATCTTTTATCTCTTGAATACATTTTTATAATATGTTTGAATCATATTGTTGGTTCAATTCTCTAAATATTGGAAAAGTTTTAGTATGATATGATCAGGCATTAGTTTTATATGAAATAAACCATTTGGCTTACTTTTAACAGTGTATATAATTTGTATAGAAATAATCTATACGGTATACATTATAAAATACTGACACCTATCTTATATCACCCCACCACATCACATACCCTCCTTATTGATTGCGTCTATACTTGTTTTTAATACTGATTGAATCCACACTTGCACCTGATCATCAGTACTTTATAATGGTTTGAATCTACTAAATGTTTTAATAGACTCAATGAATAAAAAAACATATTGCTGTTGAGATCTTTCAGTCATCGTTTTAGGCTGGTCCCTTTGATTGTAGCTTAATTCTCTTTTTCATTACTTTGCACCTGCTTGATTCCTCTATGATATACATTATACAGCCTTTCTATTGAATCCTACCTATTATCATATTTATGACATCCATTTGTCCTACCTGGGTATATATTGTGCCTCTTTTTGGAACATAATCAATTTCATCGCTTGTAAATTTGTTACTTTTTAATCTCACAGGTCCTCATTCAGATTTCAGCATAAATCCAGGTAGAAGGGCCCGATATCACAGTAGTGTGAACAGAGGCAGAACTAGGGAGCTGTGGGCCCCGATGGTGGGGAGGGGGGGGAGGAGGGAGCCGAGGACCCCCAACCCGCTGCATCCGCAACGCAGCGGGCCCCATTTTCTCCATGGGTCCCGGTGCTGCACCAATTGTGAGTGTTCTGCCATTGTGGGTGTACCCTGGAACGATGAACGGTTATCGTTCCAAAGCACATTGTATTGTTGAACCAGATTTTAAAACGGAACCAAAAATCTCGTTCAACGATGGAACCATGTTGTGCCGATTCTGCAGTGTGTAAGCTCTCTTAGCTATAAGTAGGAAGCATTGGACTCAGGTTAAAATTACTGTATTAACGGTAATATATTACCACAGTGGTATTCTGGGGGGAACTGAATTCATCTCTATCATCCCTCTCTGTGTCACTGCTCTTACTCTTCTCTATCATCCCTCTCTGTGTCACTGCTCTTACTCTTCTCTATCATCCCTCTCTGTGTCACTGCTCTTACTCTTCTCTATCATCCCTCTCTGTGTCACTGCTCTTACTCTTCTCTATCATCCCTCTCTGTGTCACTGCTCTTACTCTTCTCTATCATCCCTCTCTGTGTCACTGCTCTTACTCTTCTCTATCATCCCTCTCTGTGTCATTGCTCTTACACTTCTCTATCATCCCTCTCTGTGTCATTGCTCTTACTCTTCTCTATCATCCCTCTCTGTGTCACTGCTCTTACTCTTCTCTATCATCCCTCTCTGTGTCACTGCTCTTACTCTTCTCTATCATCCATCTCTGTGTCATGGCTCTTACTCTTCTCTATCATCCCTCTCTGTATCACTGCTATTACTCTTCTCTATCATCCCTCTCTGTGTCACTGCTCTTACTCTCCTCTATCATCCCTCTCTGTGTCATTGCTCTTACTCTTCTCTATCATCCCTATCTGTGTCACTGCTCTTACTCTTCTCTATCATCCCTCTCTGTGTCACTGCTCTTACTCTTCTCTATCATCCCTCACTGTGTCACTGCTCTTACTCTTCTCTATCATCCCTCTCGGTGTCACTGCTCTTACTCTTCTCTATCATCCCTCTCTGTGTCATTGCTCTTACACTTCTCTATCATCCCTCTCTGTGTCATTGCACTTACTCTTCTCTATCATCCCTCTTTGTGTCACTGCTCTTACTCTTCTCTATCATCCCTCTCTGTGTCATTGCTCTTATTCTTCTCTATCATCCCTCACTGTGTCACTGCTCTTACTCTTCTCTATCATCCCTCTCTGTGTCACTGCTCTTACTCTTCTCTATCATCCCTATCTGTGTCATTGCTCTTACTCTTCTCTATCATCCCTCTCTGTGTCACTGCTCTTACTATTCTCTATCATCCCTCTCTGTGTCACTGCTCTTACTATTCTCTATCATCCCTCTCTGTGTCACTGCTCTTAATCTTCTCTATCATCCCTATCTGTGTCATTGTTCTTACTATTCTCTATCATCTCTCTGTGTCACTGCTCTTACTTTTCTCTATCATTCCTCTCTGTCACTGCTCTTACTATTCTCTATCATCCCTCTCTGTGTCACTGCTCTTACTATTCTCTATCATCCCTCTCTGTGTCACTGCTCTTACTCTTCTCTATCATCCCTCTCTGTATCACTGCTCTTACACTTCTCTGTCATCCCTCTCTGTGTCACAGCTCTTACTATTCTCTATCATCCCTCTCTGTGTCACTGCTCTTACTATTCTCTATCATCCCTCTCTGTGTCACTGCTCTTACTCTTCTCTATCATCCCTCTCTGTGTCACTGCTCTTACTCTTCTCTATCATCCCTCTCTGTGTCACTGCTCTTACTCTTCTCTATCATCCCTCTCTGTGTCATTGCTCTTACACTTCTCTATCATCCCTCTCTGTGTCATTGCTCTTACTCTTCTCTATCATCCCTCTCTGTGTCACTGCTCTTACTCTTCTCTATCATCCCTCTCTGTGTCACTGCTCTTACTCTTCTCTATCATCCATCTCTGTGTCATGGCTCTTACTCTTCTCTATCATCCCTCTCTGTATCACTGCTATTACTCTTCTCTATCATCCCTCTCTGTGTCACTGCTCTTACTCTCCTCTATCATCCCTCTCTGTGTCATTGCTCTTACTCTTCTCTATCATCCCTATCTGTGTCACTGCTCTTACTCTTCTCTATCATCCCTCTCTGTGTCACTGCTCTTACTCTTCTCTATCATCCCTCACTGTGTCACTGCTCTTACTCTTCTCTATCATCCCTCTCGGTGTCACTGCTCTTACTCTTCTCTATCATCCCTCTCTGTGTCATTGCTCTTACACTTCTCTATCATCCCTCTCTGTGTCATTGCACTTACTCTTCTCTATCATCCCTCTTTGTGTCACTGCTCTTACTCTTCTCTATCATCCCTCTCTGTGTCATTGCTCTTATTCTTCTCTATCATCCCTCACTGTGTCACTGCTCTTACTCTTCTCTATCATCCCTCTCTGTGTCACTGCTCTTACTCTTCTCTATCATCCCTCTCTGTGTCATTGCTCTTACTCTTCTCTATCATCCCTCTCTGTGTCACTGCTCTTACTATTCTCTATCATCCCTCTCTGTGTCACTGCTCTTACTATTCTCTATCATCCCTCTCTGTGTCACTGCTCTTAATCTTCTCTATCATCCCTATCTGTGTCACTGTTCTTACTATTCTCTATCATCTCTCTGTGTCACTGCTCTTACTTTTCTCTATCATTCCTCTCTGTGTCACTGCTCTTACTATTCTCTATCATCCCTCTCTGTGTCACTGCCCTTACTATTCTCTATCATCCCTCTCTGTGTCACTGCTCTTACTCTTCTCTATCATCCCTCTCTGTATCACTGCTCTTACACTTCTCTGTCATCCCTCTCTGTGTCACAGCTCTTACTATTCTCTATCATCCCTCTCTGTGTCACTGCTCTTACTATTCTCTATCATCCCTCTCTGTGTCACTGCTCTTACTCTTCTCTATCATCCCTCTCTGTGTCACTGCTCTTACTATTCTCTGTCATCCCTCTCTGTGTCACTGCTCTTACTATTCTCTATCATCCCTTTCTGTGTCACAGCTCTTACTATTCTCTATCATCCCTCCCTGTGTCACTGCTCTTACTATTCTCTATCATCCCTCTCTGTGTCACTGCTCTTAATATTCTCTATCATCCCTATCTGTGTCACTGTTCTTACTATTCTCTATCATCTCTCTGTGTCACTGCTCTTACTTTTCTCTATCATCCCTCTCTGTGTCACTGCTCTTACTCTTCTCTATCATCCCTCTCTGTGTCACTGCTCTTACTTACTCTTCTATATCATCCCTCTCTGTCACTGCTCTTACTATTCTCTATCATCCATCTCTGTGTCACTGATCTTACTCTTCTCTATCATCCCTCTCTGTGTCATTGCTCTTACTTTTCTCTATCATCCCTCTCTGTGTCACTGCTCTTACTCTTCTCTATCATCCCTCTCTGTGTCATTGCTCTTACTCTACTCTATCATCCCTCTCTGTGTCACTGCTCTTACTTACTCTTCTATATCATCCCTCTCTGTCACTGCTCTTAGTATTCTCTATCATCCCTCTCTGTGTCACTGCTCTTACTCTTCTCTATAATCCCTCTCTGTGTCATTGCTCTTACTTTTCTCTATCATCCCTCTCTGTGTCACTGCTCTTACTTACTCTTCTATATCATCCCTCTCTGCCACTGCTCTTAGTATTCTCTATCATCCATCTCTGTGTCACTGCTCTTACTAAACTCTATCATCCCTCTCTGTGTCACTGTTCTTACCCTTCTCTGTGTCACTGCTCTTACTCTTCTCTGTAATCCTTCTATGTATCACTGTTCTTACTGTTCTTTATCAGCCCTCTATGTCACCCCTCATGGTATCGCTGCCCCCCTGTGACACTGCTGCCCCCAGAACAGCCGGATACACTGTAACACGCAGATTGTTACATTGTATCCCCACATTCGCGGCTCCCAGAGTCACCCCCCAGAACCCCGACCCCTCCCCCTCACTTTGTCTCTTTAAGCAGGAGGAGGGGGGCCGGGCCCCCGCGCCACGTGACCCCGCCCGTCCAATAGCAGGCCGGCCCCGGGCAGCACACCCACAGCGCTGGAGAGGCCGGGCAGAGCCGGGAATGTAACATGGCGCTGGCTGAGGGATGCCCAGGAGCGGGGCATGTAGGACAATAAGAGGCAGCAGAGCAGGGGGGCATGCACCAGGCCTGGACGTTCATGGACACAGCCCCCCGTGCAGACAGCGCAGGAGCAGCCTTCCTTCCCTCCCAGCCCTGCAGACCGCCAGCACAATGGTACTTCAGTCCCCTTCTCATTTGTCTGGATGAGGCCTGCAGTGTGGGGGGTGCAGTGCATGCTCTCCCAGATGTGGGGGTGATTGCATGTGAGTGCTGGGGGTGATGGCACAGAGGGAGCCTCCTGAGCTGGGCCTCTGCTTCTGGGGGCTCCAGCTTTTGTACTGATGCTAATCCAGCCACCAGCACCAAGTCCCCCCCCTTCATTATAATTTTATTCCCCTTCATTATAATTTTATTTATTTGCTCTTTGGGTGTTGATAAATCAAATTTGATCATGTGTCAAGTTTACATAATTAAGAATGCAGGTTTTTGTTTGCATTTTATTTTTACCTGTTTCCCAGCCCCTGTCTTCATGTTGTCAGGCAGCTTAGACCTTTTATTTGTGAAAGATGATTTACTGAGCAGCATAGTAACAGGCTTGGGTTTATGTATAGTGAGGTCCATCCATTGCAGATGTCCTCATCATTGCTGCTTTGACAAGTCTATAAATGGATGTCTGTGTCTGCAACTATTGTCCTATTTATTTCTGTTACAGTGTTTGTATGAACAATGTAGGTGGAGTTGTAGCACAAAGTATCTAGATGTCATTAGATTACTTTCCTAATATTGTTACACTAGAGGTGCAGGCCTGATGTCTGCCTTATTAACCCCCTCAGTGCAGAATGATACTGCTGTGTATTGTAGGCCCCTTTGCACCAAATGTTGGAACCACTTTGGAGATGTCTAACAAACATGGTTTAACAATCGCAGACTTTCCTCTGCTAATGAAAGACGTTTGTGTGATCATCACAACTTTTGTAGCTCTTTAGAGTTGTGCTGGAGAATTTACATAATTAATGAGGCTGGAGAGTGATGGGGCAGTTTGCTTGCTTCCGTTTACATTACAGAGTTCTGTATAAATCCAAGTTTATCTGTCACGTGCCTGATTAGAAAATAAATGTAACTGGCTGGGATGGAATCTAAATATTTGTACTGGGAGGTTTGCATTATAATCGGAATATCCAGATCTTCCTGCAGCGCTGCAGTATATATTATTGAGGTTGTACAGTGCAAAATAAATTTAGTGTCATAATCACTAGTTTACTAACGGATAATAATGTACTACTTAGTGCATGCTTAACCCTGCATTAAATTCATTATAGGAACCAGTCACTTTGTGACTTGGTGATGTCACTAGATTGTAGTGAATGGATAAGTTGCATTGGTCCAGCCCACAAAATGTCTGCCTCCAGTGTGTGCAGAGACACACACACCCCCCCTTTCCCCCCAAAAAGAGACATCTATCAGTAATAACATATCGGCAGGCATTTTATATAATGATACAAGCTATAACCTTTAAATCTGACAATAATGCAGGAAGATGCTGAACGTTTAGGCAGCACTGTACTATACAGCACCGCCGCAGACGCTTCTTTGACAGCGCCGCGGCTGCTGTATAGTACAGTGCCACTATATAGGGCACTTTTTTAGCGGAGGGGTTTCTGGAGTCCCAGAACCCCCCCCCCCCCCCCCCCCTGCGTGCGCCACTGGAAACTGGTGCAAATGAAAAAGGTGCTGTTGTTTTATGCACTTCAGAACAGCTGGCCCTAGGGCCACATGTGGCCCTCAGACCCTTCACCTGCGACCCCCAGCTCCTTCCTGCTTTATTGTCAAATTTGTTTGTTATTGCTTGTAACACTTCTTTACCTGACATTATTACGCCTGCTGATATGTTATTATAGATAGGAGTTTCTTCTTTTTTTTTTCCTTTCAGATGTTCTGACATTTAAAGCATAACATTACTGCTGATCAGCTCTGCAATATATACAAATATAATTATTTTTCAGATTTAAATTCACTTTGCAAATGGACCCTTTAGGCAGGGGTGTAGAAATGCTCTCTGGGAGGTACCAAAATATCTCATTGTTGGCATTCCTTCTCTTTCTGTGTCACGTCTCCAGCCCATCTGTGTTCACTGATAAAAAAACAAACAAAATTCAACATATCTAC
Organism: Mixophyes fleayi; assembly: GCF_038048845.1. Classification (NCBI taxonomy): domain Eukaryota; kingdom Metazoa; phylum Chordata; class Amphibia; order Anura; family Limnodynastidae; genus Mixophyes; species Mixophyes fleayi. The sequence continues at coordinate 270,861,572 of NC_134406.1, forward strand.
AGATTGATCTCCTGTAAATGTTATATATAGCCCGGTAGTAAATGCACGTTAAGTAAAAATTACTACATTTTGGGAACCATTGTAATAGAGTCAATAGATGCACTTATTCTCTGGCTTCCAGATGTGACTGACTCCTGAATTCTGTGTTACATTGTGCACCCCTTATATGCTGCAGAATGTGTTGCTGCCAAGCAGTTTCCTGGAAATATGGTAATGTGCAGTAAAGCACTTATGTGAATTTTGTAATTTGGGCACATACTTCCTCTGCTAAGGATTGTAGTCACCGACAGAGGCTGGCTGGCAAATTTTAGCCCAGGGGGGGTGAGATGCTGCTCAACAACCTATTATGAACATTTTAAAGGCGTAAAAAAAAAATGCAGTTAGCCCAGTGACCCAGCCCAAAGTAGCTCACTGTGGGACTCACCCGGGGGTCCAATTATCCCCCCCCCCCCACCCAACCCAACCAGCCCCTGGTGACTGAACTGGGTAAGTTCTCATTGGGGCTTTTAAACTTGTAAACAATTGTAGTATTTTCTTAAACTGAGGCACAGTGATGGGCAACAGATGGGCCCCCCAATAGTCACCTGTAGGCCCCAGCTCCTTCCCTGGTAATGGCAGGACCAGTATTAGGATGGTGTTGGCTGCCTGTGTGACCTATTATAAGCTGTTATCGCTCCTTACATTTCCCTCTCTCGTCTGTGTGTGGCGGTTAGAATATGCTGAATGATAACGAGGCCATGGGCCCTTGTTCATACTAATTAGCTGCCCACCTCACTGAGAGTCCTCGCCACCTTCTATCATTTCTCTTCACCGTTCCTGATGGCGATCTTGCCCATTAAGCCGTATAACAGTCAGCATTACTGGGATACTTGTGTGACTTATTTGTGTCGGTGGCCCACAGGGAATAATACACAGCTCGCGTAGTGGGAACGTAGCGCAGTGATGCTGACCTGGAAGTGGGAAGGGCCCCAGAAGTTTAAAGTGCGCTAACCAGCCGCGGGTGTGTTTAGGCTCAACGTTTCCCTGGGATTGGGAATAAATACGCACTTGTACATGATATATACGCGTACCACTCTGACCAACAACCCCCCTCCATTATTTATTATAGAAAACATGAAAAATAAAAGTTTAAATAAAGATGAAACCATTTTAGTGCCCCCCCTCCCCCACTTTGGAAAAACTCTGGCTTAGACATGTGCCCAGTGTGCCTATTTGGTAAGTATTGGTCTGCCAATCTCCACGGGTATTGGGTGGCTCATTAGTGGCTAACAAGTATTTTCTGTGTATTCCATTGGGTGTACTCGTATTTCTTTATTTTTTTTCTTCTTGTTTTATAAAAGTATTTTAAGACCTGTCATAAAATAGCACCCTGGGGCTTGTGACCGCTATGCTTGACCGGCTGGACCGTTTCCAACGAGCGTACCAACCAGTTTGGTCACGGACTCTCCGTCCTGCCCATACAGTGTTTAGCAGCTGTGCAATATTATTTTTTGCTTTGTTTTTTTTATTGACTCTATACTACTGGAATATATTTATTTATTTTAAACTTGTCTTGTGTACACTTTCTGTTTCTGTGTTGCAGCAATTTAATTAGTAACAGCGATGTCTGATCAGCATTATTTTGCTGCTGTGGAACAGATATCAACACATAGTAACAGGTAGTCTCACGGATCGTTCCTGGTCGTCTTGCCAGAAAGGCTCCGAGCATACCCTCCGGTCAGACTGTATATTAAATAGAAAGGTGCAATAGAAGCTTAATAATATTGTGAGCAGAGCAAACATTGCCACGTCTGAGACAACACCCTTTGTCAAGTCTCCCGAACACAGGGACTCGTCCCCAAAATGTTCATGTGTTTGCACTGCTCCGTGTAATATTCTTTGTTTGCACCTTCATAGTAATTATCCTATTAGTTGGTGCTTTCTAAGACTCAACTGAGTTAGTGATCTGGCTCCCTGCACAGGTAACTGTTATATTCTTGTCTTTCATGGCATATCTGATAATACACACTGCTATATTTTAGTTGTTTTCTTGCCGTTTCTTAAAGCTGCAGTCACATGTCAAACTTAGGTGTGTTTTTTGTCAACGTAAATCACTGTTGCAAGCTATAAGAAGAATGTTATTTTCCATTTTTCCTTGGTTTGTTTCTTCAGGCTGCTATGAATTGTTTTTAATTCTGCACAGAACCATGGCAACCAAAGTCCGAGATATTTTTATTCAGATATTGATTTGGTGAAGGACAGCTAAGACAAATGAGATGCATGATTAAAAGTTATTTAACTTGTTATTTAAAGAAAAAATAGAAATAAACCTTCTATATGGAATTGATCGCTGACTTGAATCAATAAATAAACCGTCCTGTTGGCAGTGGATGTGGCAGGTTTTTATTTTCCTGTTTACATGTCCCATATATTTGTAGAGAATTGGGGCAGATCATTTACATTACAAGTGTTTGCTTCAAGTATATACAGCACAAAACTCATCACATTTTCTTTTTATTTATATAGTGCACTCGCCTGTTTTGGGGAGTGTGGTTTATTGTAACCATTGTATCCCTTAGTCTGACCTACATTAAGTTACCAATGCTAGTTAGTAGCGACGTTAAGGCACGTGTGTTAGTAAGTTACCCCCAGTAAGGGAACGGGAGAACACAATTTCAACAACACTGTTGTTTTATCTTTAAAGACAACATCTATTTATTACCAGTTGTTGTGTTATCCTTACCAAAAGCCTAAACAATAAATTGCCACTTTCTTTCAGGAAAAGTCTGGGCCGCAAATGATATATTAATGTCAATGTATACATTTATTGAATACAGATAAGCACAATTGTCCCATTGAACAACAAATATTTGTTTGCAAAATATATATACTTCATCATCATTTATTTATATAGCGCCACTAATGCCGCAGCGCTGTACAGAGAACTCATTCACATCAGTCTCTGTCCCATTGGAGCTTAGTCTAAATGCCCTAACATACATACACACACACACACACACAGAAAGAGACTGGGGGTCAATTTTGATAGCAGCCAATTAACCTATCAGTTTGTCTTTGTAGTGTGGGAGGAAACCGGAGCACCCCTAGGAAACCCACGCAAACACGGGGAGAACATACAAACTCCACACTGATAAGGCCATGGATGGGAATTGAACCCATGACTCCAGTGCTCTAAGCAGAATTGCTAACCACTGAGCCACTGTGCTGCCCACTTGCTCTGTTACACATGCCTGCAAACCTCTAGCCCTGTGAGCTGACATTCCCCTACATCACTGGGTAGTTACCGTGATCCATCCATTCTACTTATCCAGAACACTGTTTATTTCCCTTCTAGGTATTGATATTGCATGTGGTCCTGGTCATTTTGCAGTCAGTCACTGTACGTTGCAGCTGCCTTGGTTACATGTTATAATTTGCAATATGATGGTGCAATATGATTCTAATGAAAACAGGGCTGGACAAATCCATGGAGGTTACAGGGTGACGGTCAGTTCGTGGAGGCACAGGGTCTAGATGTATGTCTGGTGCCAGCTTTGGGTTACACGCTGGGCTGATTCCCATGTAATATTACAAGCAATCATTTGTTGATCATTGTAAGTTATGATGCAGTTTGTCAGTTTGAATAACTCCAACCCATATTCATTTTCTGGGGCTCACCCATTTTATTTTATTACGAAAATGAGCGAGGGCTGGCGAAAGGCACCTATATTTGTATGATTAATGATTTGCTCTCGAGCTTTAAACAGCGGGATAAAAATGTTTTTGAAGTGTAGTGATAGGTGCGAAAAGTTCACAACAGGAAGTTTAGTATTTTCAAAAATCTTTTCAAGTACCTATAAACCTGCTGGTTACCTGCTAGGTATCTCTTTTGTTACTAAAAAAAGAAGTGAGATTACAAAGGCATAGTACGAGCTACTGGAAGTGTGAAAATCAATGAAAATATTGTATGTTCATAGTCGGGACCTGCGAGATTTCTGTGGATGTATTATAGTCCGCTTAAGCTTCTGCTTACTTCATATAAATATTTCATGCATAGTTGCAAACATCTGGGAGTGCTCAGTACCCCCCTCCATATTTAATATATATGTGTGTATGTATATGTGTATATATATATATATATATATATATATATATATATATATATATATATATATATATATATATATATATATATATATATAATCTAATATATAAATGCTTAGTGGCGTCTGTGTGTGGAAAAAAAACAACAAGTTGCAGCGCCACCTGCTGGGCGGAGTTATACACTGACCTACTAAATTCTTGGTGTGTGTGGGGAAAAAAAATTCAAAAAGGGCTGAAATTTGGTAGGGCTCAAACTCATTTTCGTGAGGTAATTTTACCTCATGAACACACATTAAAAAGGGCGCTTGCGTCGGGAAGTAACGATCTTCCCCTGAGGAGGCCTGGGCTAGGCCCAAATGCATGACAAGAACCTTTTTAAGACCTTAAGTATCTTGATTTGACTAGAATGCATGAGTATCATGCACGGGTTAACTTGTATGTGTATGTGTATGTATATATATATATATATATATATATATATATATATATATATATATATATATATATATATATATATATATATATATATATATATATATATATAAATAAATTAGTGGATGTCTTGGTGTCAATGCAGAGGTCTTACATGACTGTGATATTGAGTCTCCCTTCGCTATACTGAAAAGAGAGGTCCACAAAAAAGTTCTAATTTGCTCATGAAATTCACCAAGCTGGTATAACCGCAGGGAGAAACTGGCTACCGGTGTAGAGTTGAGCGCAGTTTCACGCAAGTCTTGTTGCCGAACAAGCAATTTGGAGGGGGTGCGTTGTTCTGGTGATACAATCTTCAGTTTCGCCCTTCCGCGGTGTGTTTGTATATTTGCGTTTTGAGGACTTTATAGTCTATGGTTGGAGCGGGGACGATGACAGCCAGTTTACTCTGCTGTGTAGTATAGTTGGGTACGACTGGTATACGAGGCCAAAATTTGTTGATTTTAAAAAGTGCAAAACTTTACGTCCAAATAATGAGCGAGGTGGAAATTTTGCTCATCTATACTTTGGTGGTTCTGGGAAAATTCATGGACACTTTGCTGTGGGATGCGACTTGTCTTTGGCGAACCGTGGCTTACTGTACTGGAACCGTGGCTTACTGTACTGGAACCGTGCATTCCGCCAACTGGAATGTCTCATTCCAACTTTTTGCACTTGCTGTTGGTCTGGTTCCTGTTTTTTCGCAGTGGAGACAGCCATTGTGGGCTGGAACAATATTTACAGCATTCCTCATGTCCCTGTTTTGTCGCTAAGCTGGCTATCTGTGAGGTCCACAAAATAGCCGTCTCTTCTACATGTAGGTGACAGGTCCACTTTTAAACGTAGCTGTTGAGGGGTGTTCTGCAGCACGCCAAAACTTTAAAAGCAATTTTATTATTTTCTTTGTTTTAGTAACTCTGACGTAGACTGATAGTCTACTTTTTTTTTTTTTTTGTGCGTCTGCAGAGCTGCTAATCCTGGTTCTATACCCCTGCCGGTCGTTTGGGAAGTGCTTTCTGTTTACTGTCATGCATCATTATATAAAACAGGAGCATCAATGCGGAATGACCCTCTGGTCAAGGACTTCAGCGAGGAATGTTTCTGATTGATTAAACACCGCTGCAGAAGGGATCCAGTGCACCTTACTGCCTGTGATACTACTTTTAATCTTTCCTTTGTTTAGGGACACCATTTCCACAGTGCTGCTCAGTAGGGCTTTGTCAGAACGAAGGGTCTTCCTGCCTCTTAGACTGTCATCAATCAGCAAGTTTACACAACTTATTTTAAAGAACATTGAGGCCTTTTTAATTTAGCATCCCATAACTTTGAAGCAAAACCTGCCCAGACATTGGGGGTGTGTAGTGATTCTTGTCTTGGTTACAGTGGATGCTGAGGTTAGATAGGAAGTGTCTGTAATATCTAACATTTGTCATGAACTGCACTTAATCTTCGTTCTGTCGTTGTTACTATTTCCATATAGTGTCAATCTACAAGCATTGGGAAAACATGAGGATATTCCAGTAAACTAAGGCCTTGTACTTTATTGTACTGCTGTGACTTTTCACATATTTGTATATTCCAATTTTTAATTATTCACATCAGTCTAATCCCTTGCTACAGCCCCACACGTGTGCACACACTAGGGACAGTTTAGCCAGAACATACAAAATCCTCGCATTAATTGCAGCGGTTGGAATCAAACCCAAGGTCCCCAGAGTGAAAAATATTTCCTTCACATTTGTTCATACGTCATGAACAATGCTTACAGCTTCTCTCCTTCAAATTTACCTCGAACAGTATACAGAGGCACAGTGCATAGCAGCAATGCTATCTATGTATATCTGTGGGTGGGAAGAGCTTAGAAAAGAGTTTTAAGCATGGGTGGGGCTTGTCTTCCCACGTGTTAGCTGTGTTCTAGCACATCTTGCGTAAAGCTTTTTGCCAGGTTGTTTCATTCACCTTGGTGATTGGAGTGTTAACAAAGGACCATGTAGGGATCGGTGATCCCTACTGTGAATCTATCCAGGTGTATTTATTTTTTTAATAAAAATACAGATTAGTTTAATTGTTTTGTGCAAGTTTTTATCCTTTCCATGTCTTTTACCAGAACATCTGCAAATTCTACCGTCCCAGCTGGTAATAGTCCCCAATGTGTGTGTTGTGAAGTTTGTGACACTGAAGGGTTAACTAGCTCTGTGCCTCAGGACTGGTTCCCTGGCCAGGGACCTGCGCTGAGTGATCAGAATGAGGGCAGTGATCGTTTTTGGGACACTGCTCTATTCATAAGTTGTAGTACATAGAAAACATTCACAGGGAGGGAAGGTCGGACCCTTGTTACTAAATGTCAATTTACTGCACAGGGGGTCCAGAGTGTCCCAGGAAAATGACTTTCTGCATTTCTATAAATGCTCAGTAATATATGGACCTAAATTATTCTGCATGTAATTAATTTGTTACACATTTGTGAATATATATATATATATATATATATGTTAACCCGTGCATGATACTCATGCATTCTAGTCAAATCAAGATACTTAAGGTCTTAAAAAGGTTCTTTTCATGCATTTGGGCCTAGCCCAGGCCTCCTCAGGGGAAGATCGTTACTTCCCGACGCAAGCGCTCTTTTTAATGTGTGTTCATGAGGTAAAATTACCTCACGAAAATGAGTTTGACCCCTCAACTCGTAAATTTAGCCTTTACTACCCCTCCCACGGGGGGAAGGGGGGATGATGGAAGTTAACTGACTTGACTATTCTAATTTTTTTGTCAAATAATGTCAGTATACCAAATTTCAGGTCAATTGGATGAGCCCTTTCTGAGAAAATAGTTTTTTTCCACACACACACACTAACGCACGCCTCTACACATGTGTGTTCATGAGGTAAAATTACCTCACGAAAATGAGTTTGAGCCCTACCAAATTTCAGCTTTTTTTGAATTTTTTTTTCCCACACACACTAAGAATTTAGTAGGTCAGTGTATAAATCTGCCCAGCAGGTGGCGCTGCAACTTGTTTTTTTTTTTTTTCGCACACAGACGCCACTAAGCATTTATATATTAGAATATATATATATATATATTTCTGTTATTATCTGAGATTGAATTAAAGGGGTTCGTCCACATAAGGCCTCCTTCCCCTGACCTGTTCCTACCCTGCAACATAAATCTGAGACCGCTGTTTTGTGTATCAGTCAGGGTGCAGTTAGTTTAGAGCAGTGATGGGCAACCAGATACTGACACCGATCTATAACGACATATCAGCATTTTACTGTTACAAGCTATAGCAAACAATCTGACTACAGCGCAGGAAGGAGTTAGGGGCCGTCGGTGAAGGCTCGGAGGGCCACATGTGACTCATTGATGGTATTAGAGGAACTTTTTATTAGAAATAATGGGAAGTGGAGGGGCTCGGGCATTGCAAGCTTTTACCTGGAGCGTCTAAACATCTCCTTTCATAGAACTTGATGACACTTTGTTAACTCTCCAAATATGATGGTGAAGGAGTGCACAAAGTTATCCATCGGGATCAGTAATCCCTATTGTGAATGTAACATTCTGCAAATGTTATAAAACTACTGAAACCAGTTCGTGAACTATGACATGGGTGCAGCATGTAATCGCCCCCTACTCAACCCATATTGTGGTTAAAAGCCTTGAGACTTTCTTTTTGACAAAGCATAATACACACACACACACACACACACACACACACCTTAAAGAGATTTGCTGAAACCTAGTCTGTTTTCAAGTGGTGAATGAAACTGGATCTACAGTATAGACGAAAAGCGGACACACAAATAGCTGGAAGAGGAAACGAGGAGGAAGAAATTTTGTCCTTAAATTTTTTTTATTCAATCTGCCACTTAGTTTGTTTTGTGATTACCATGGCAACCACAGTCACATTGCATCTGATGTTGTGAGCAGAGAGGCTTTGGCATTACCTCTCGCACCCCTCCCTGTTTTTTTTTTTTGTTTTTTTTCTTTGTGATGTGGCGTTCATACAGATTTCCCCCATAGATCAATTTTACAAATGGAATGCCTTGTAGAAGAACCTCCATAAATAATGTTGATATCTTATTAAAGGGTACAAAACTTCCTGCTTACAAAAACGGTGGCTTTGCACTTTTTTTTTTTAATTGCAAGACCTTTCTAAGAGAAAAATCCATCAGCGGAGTATAACTAGTGTCTTTTCTAACATTGGTTAATGCCCTGGTGCGTGTAATGATTAAGAACAGTCACTGTCCTCTGTGCTTCCAGCTCACCTGGATACTGCAGTCTGCGTCCTTGCTTTTTGACTTTATCCATCACTCCATAGATACAGAAATATGATTTATTTTTAGCAAACTGCCTGCTGTAACCATGTGAAAGGCTTAGAAGAACACAGTGATCGTCGTTTATATTGGATTGATGGGGGCAGGGGGGGTGACATCCATTATACTGCAAATAGAATAATGAATCGTGTACATAATTAGGCTGTAAACTCCTTGGAAAAGGTTCATTGGTGAATGCGACATGTCCAAAATGCTTAGGTCCCTGTCGGTCAGTACTTGGCAGAGTCAACGCTCTCTGGCAGAAATCGTTTCTTGTAACCAATCAGGAGTTTTCCTGTTCTTGTGTTAGGATTCTTCCCAGTTTTCCCTGCAGAACTGGTCTAGCTTCGATATATTCTTGGCGCTTCTTGCAAACACTGTCTGCATGGGATCTCCCCGCAGATATTCGGACCCGGGACGGAGGAGGCCATTCCAAAACCTTCATCTTTCATTCTTGTATATATTTCATTGGTGATGTTGAGATCTTTCTGATCATTGTCTTGTTGAAATATCCGATCTCTCTTGCAGTGTCAATTCCTGACTCTGGGACATTTGCATATAGGATTTGTTGATTGTCTTCCTTCCATCAGGACACTAATTTCTGTGCCTCCGGCTGTCGTACAGCTCTAAAGAGTTCTAGTTGCCTCTTGTGCTTGGTTGTTTTGCAAGGTGCACTTATATTTGCTTATAGAAGACACTTGTGATTCGCTCATAGAAATTATTTTCCTTCTGCCAACTCTATGCAGATAATTTTTTTTTGTAAATAATGGGGCCACTGTGGACCACCACTCCGACGTCTGCAGTATCATACACTGTGATGGGGGCGGGGGCGGGGGGCTTCTGCTCTTCATATCTGTCCAGTTTATAAGGGGTTCTATTACATTGTTCTGGGATTCCAGACCTCTCCTTGACTTCCACATCTTAATGATGTTTCTGACAGAGGAAATCCAGACTAGAAGTGTTTTGGTGTCTTGTTAGAGCTGTCCCTGCTTTTTAACAGCCGGTTATCTTTTCTTTTCAAATCCTCCGTCAGCAGATTCTGAGAATTTACAAGGGTTAAAATGTACAGACCTGGAATGCAATCTACCGAAGCCAAAAAAAATCAACTGGAAGGCTGCCCAAATGTCTGTGTGCAGCTGTGTGATATATATTTATATTTTATATAATTATGCATTTATACACCCCGAGAGGAATTACTCTATGGTTTGGTGTCTGTATATAACTGTATCTACCACATTATATTGGGAATGATCTCTCCTTGGTCACAGCTTACTTTCAAATATCTCCTTGTAGCATGAGCATGGTTAGAGATATTTCCTCTAATAATGACCTTGTAGTTGGTTGTACTGGGATTGTACATGTCGGACAACCTGTTTCCTCCTTGTCTGGACTCTTCAGTGAAGGACAAAATTGTTTGGCCTACATGTAAAACATTAAGGAGAATGGCCTAATTAAAGCAATGAGACTTGTTAGGGAGATGATTTTTAAGCTACACTGAGTAGGGGTATTATGCAGAAAAACTTCTCCAAAAGTAAAGGCATCTGGGTAATATATTTTTTTTCCTTTATATAACACATGTTAATTACCTGTTTCTAGACTGCTGCAATGCTGTGGGTATAACACGATTCCCACTGCAGCAGTGTTGTTACCTTATCTCTCTGGACCAACTAATGCAAACTCCCGCTAGACCCCCTTCATGAGGCGTTTGATGAATGGTCCCTTCCTATTCCTCTGACCTGCTGACCCAGGCTCAGGAGAGGCATCTAATTAGAGAAGCCTGAGGACTGGATTCTCCTGGGGAGGGGGCTGCGCTGCTTTGCTGGACTGAAAAAACAAATGTTTTGTTCAAAGATGAGCATTAAATTCCTTGCATGTATTATATGCACATGCTGTAGAGTAAATTACTGAAAAAAACCAAAAACTGGGTTTGTGCGTTCTAGTTGATTTGAAATGACTAAAATAATCACAAATATAAAATGCAGAGGTTTGAGGGGATAAAAGCGGTCCTGGCGTATAGTCAGCAGTACAGCCTGAGTTACAGTTATTAATACACGTAACATTGTTTGGGGAAAATCGGCTATAAAGCTGCTCTTTCTTCCGTGCCATAAATGCCTTACTCCTCCAAAGAGACTCATCCCATGAGATCATTCAGAGCCAATATCCTGTAAGCTGGCAGTTTGATGACATCACAGGATGCTTCTCAAGTGCACAGTGAACTTGCTGCAAATGAGGTCCCCAACATTGACAAATATATTCATTTCAAGCTATAGGATTTTGTAATTATACAATATAATATGTGTAATGAGTGTAGTTATTTATTTAATTTTTTTTATTCAGCGAGGAAAATCTCTGCAGAGTACCATGGATCTTTTACAATGTATACTGTGATTGTAGCCCAGGATGTGGCATGAAAAGGGAGATCTCTGATTTCTGGCGTTTAATAGAAGTCTAATCTAGAGTTCCACTATCTCTGACTGGATGGTTACGGCGCCGGTTTATGGCAGCCGCTGCCAGCTTCTGAGAGCGCCTGGGTGGAATCCTCGAAGCGCCCACCCCTGGAGAGAGTCCTTGGGACAGGTCTACGAGACCGTTGCTTAGCTCAGCAAAACGGTTAATGAGCGGAGATTTGCTGCGGTGTCAGAACTGGGCTCAGTCGTCTCTAGACTGCTGCAGAAAATACAACTTGGGATCCTTCACTTTCCAGTGAATAAATACATTGGTGTCTTTCTGCTTTCTAGAAATAGTGATTTAACTGTTACCCAATGCAGGAACCCTGACTCAGCAGCATCCACCACACAAACATCCCCTCACTGTGGGTGGGCTGGGAGGTGAGTGGGGGTCTGTAAGGGGTGTAACATGAAATGAAGACTATTTAACCCCCTCCTCTCCTCGCTGCACCAGCAGTTCATGGATGGGTTATAATAACGCTGCTCTGTTGGGCCTGATTCCAGTCATGTATGGTGTCCAGACCTTCTGGATCTGATCTGAAATCCCAAACATCTGTAGGTTTACTGAAACCCAAAGAGCTGTGTGGTTTCACGCTGTTTGGGTGTTTGTTGATTGAATTATAGTCTAAGTATAGGGAGTTTACTGATGCAGAGACTCCAGAAAGGCAGCGCGATGCACAGTGACAAACCGTATTGTTGTTTTGGTTGGTGGATGGAAGGTCAGACCTGGTGGTCAGAGAAGACACAGCTGTTGGCTTCTTGCCTCACTGGGGCCTTGGGTTCCAATGCCGCCATCTGCCCAGCATCTGTATGTTCTCCCCATATGTCACCGTTGAACACAGTGATACACGCCACCAATGTATGTCTGACAAGCGGAGACGTTGGCATTGTGAATCTTATAGAGCCTCTGAGGATATAGTTGTGAGAACATTTATGAAGGCTGCAACAGCAGTGGCGTGGTACAGGATGTAGGAGGTGCGGTGGAGAGGGCGAGAGCAGCTCCGTTGTACTGGGTATGTACGAGGGCAATATTGCTGCAGAGATGTAACTAGGAATTCTTCTTTCTTTTCATAGTAGAAATCCTGGAGGACAGTCATATACTGAATGGGGCATCCACGTAGCGGGTATAAGCCTAAGGGGCAAACGGGAGAAACAAACTGGCTAAAAGCATATTTATTTTATTTATTTAGGTTTTTTTGAGAAACTAATATAGTGCAACTTTTTTCTTTCTCCAAAGACCTGCACAAAATAGAATTGAGAAATTCACCTGAATTTGTCTGTTCCATTCTGTTTTCTGTAGTGCTGGAAAGAATACGTATTACTTGTCCGTTATCCTCTGCTTGTCCCGCTGATTTTCCGTTCACCCTTTAATGATGGTAACACTAGGGGTCACAGAACTGGCATAGTGCTGGTATAATCAGCTGGCAGGCAACGCTAAGGGGGCTCTGTGCCCCGTATACTGGAGTAATGCTGCTTTGGACACGCAGTGAACAGCGCCAGAATACTTATTAGGGAATATACTCCATATTGCGGTGGGCATACTGGTGTTAGTAATATGCAGCCAAATATAGAAATCCAACATTTGGTGCGAAGATAAAGCAATGCTTAGATATGCGGGAGTGTTAATTATGCAGCATGAGATGGAAAGTAAGGGGTGTGGTTATGCAAATTAGCATGTTAAGCATATACTAAGTGGATTTTCCTCTCATACAATTAGTATGAAAACTGTATCTGTTTACTATAACATTTAAACCTTTTTCAAAGTGCTATAACGTATTTGACCTTTACCTTGACATCCAAAATGAAATACAAAGATATAGTAATTTTAATGTTGTTTTAGAAGAAATTATTTTTTCAATAGAACATAAATATATTTTAAATGCCAGCACACATCTAGATATGCATATTGCATACGTACACCAGACAGCCACGCAACAGGAAGCTAGAAAAGAAAAATAAATAAATTACAAACACTAGAGCCAAAACGTAGGTAAAACAATAATGGCGGCCATTTTGTTGAAGCCAAAGTTCACTAAAACATAGGCAGGTCCCCAAAAATAGTCTTGGGCTGCAAACAAAGTTTTGTAGTTTATTTAATGCAGACAGGCACTACCTGGGGAGTATCTAGAAGCTTCTTCCTCTTCCTAACTCACAGAGCTGTCATTATGCGTGTATGTGTAATGGTTGGGGTCCTGGGCAGCTGAAAAGCCCCCGCTCCACCCAGTGTGCTCCTGCTAACCTTATTCACTGTTTTAGTGAGTCTGGTCCAATCTCTGGTCCGATATCTGTTTTGTATGTTGAGTTTTTATTTAAATATGCTACATTAGAGGGACTGTCGGCAGGTGGGATTATCTGTGTCCATGCTACTAATAATCTTGTGGTTAAAGAAAATTATATATATATATATATATATATATATATATATATATATATATATATATATATATAACTACCTGTTACTGAAGCAACTTTTTAAAATGTTGTGTTAAATGGAAGTGTGAGGCTTTAGTTTGTGCAATGTGTACAGTGTAGACTGCAATGTCACCACCATGTTTGAGGTTGAGCACCTCCGCTGTTGATAAAGTGAGCCTTTCATCCTGTTAATATATGGATGAAAAATGTAACCAATCAAAAACTGTCAAGTGACTGAGTTGGAGACCTTTCGTAGATTTGTATTGGCTGTGCTGTGACGTGTTGTCATGATTGTACACACTGATGAAACCGCGAATAACGTACAATGGGCTTGGGGAAAATGGCGGCATCTTGTATAGCAGCGTTATAAACCTTGTGGTTCACCAGTGTTTGTGGAACTATAAAAGTCCTCTGGCTGGCAGGGCATGATGTCTAGTAGACGTACGGAATTCCCAAATTTTCAGGATCTACCATTTTTTCCTTTTTTCTTTTTTTTTTTTTTTTATATTGCATTTAATCCGCTAATGGGCGGTTAATATTGGTTTTTTCCTGTTCTATATCTGAGTAGTTCTCTGCATGCTACTGTCAGAACTTGTAGAGTGGTTTGTTTTAATAAAACTGTTCATTGACTCTTGGCTTCTGCAGATGGTTAAATGCTCTGCAGCAAAATATGATTGCTGTAAAAAAAAATTGATATATTTTACATTACGGTTTCAAATTCTGTTGATTTTCTGACTTTTCTTCAAATTAATTGTCTTCTCTTTACTCTTTCTGCAGTTGATAGTTGAGAAGACCACAGACTACCCTTCCACGGAGTATTCTCTGGTGGAAGATGTCGCCCTCCACTTCACCTGTTTGATGGACAGACTGAACGAACAGCGCCTGTTTCAGCCCGATCTCTGCGATGTGGACATTGTACTGGTTCAGCAGAAAAGCACCTTCCCGGCTCACAAGGGGGTCCTGGCTGCCTACAGCCAGTTCTTCCATTCTCTCTTCACCCAGAACAAGCAGCTCCAGAGGGTGGAACTGTCCCTGGAAGCCTTGACCTCTCGAGGCTTCCAGCAGATACTCAACTTCATCTACACTTCTAAGCTATTAGTCAACGGCTGCAACGTGCAGGATGTGTTGAACGCCGCCGCCGTGTTGCAGATGAACGAAATAGTGACGTCATGTCAAGAGTTGATCCACAGCAGATCGTTGAACCTGTCTATGGCCAATGACATCTTGGACGCGGAGGACACTAGAAATGACACTGCGGCGGTTATGCAGCCACAGTTCTATAGGGAAATAAAGCAGGAAGTTGATGCGCCTCCGACAAAGATTTATGCCCGAGAGGGAAATGATCCCTACTCTGTCAGAGTAGAGGACAGTGTAAGTAAAGGACATTTGCCCAATGCCGCATCACCGAAGCAGTATTTTAAGGACGAGGACAGGAATGCAGCAAGGATTTGCAAAATAGAAGGGGCTGATTCCGAGGAGGACATTGAGAGCCAAGAGTCCTACAACCGAGAACAGATAATTGTAGAGGTCAACTTAAATAACCAGACGTTAAATGTTTCCAAAGGGACAGAGGGGAAGGGTTCATCGGATTCTGTGGCAGTTCTAGACCGTTCTGATGGGGACGACCGAGGCTCAGAAGAAGATGGAGATGACGAGAATGAAGAAGAAGAAGGTGGGCTGGGAGAAGAGGAGGACTTCCTTGACATGTTAGAAGACGAGGATGATGAGATCCTGCCGAGTGAAGAGGAAGATGTAGAAGAACCACAGGAGGAGGAAGAGGAATTAGAAGAGGAAGGGGAGGAGGAGGAGGAGGAGGAGGAAGAAGAGGAGGAGAAAGACAATGATGAATCAGCAGAGATGGCCAAAGACGAAAACTCCCCCGGCGAGGGAAGCAAGTCACCGAGTGAAAACAAGCCCACCAAGTTGAGGAAAGGTGCGAAAGGATCTCGAAGTCGAGGAGGTGGTGGGAGGAGGAGGAAGAAAGGACAGGATGGGTTGGGGCAAAAGGCCAAATTTGAGGAGAAGCAGCACTTTCCATGTAAGAAATGCCCTAGAGTGTTCAATAATAGGTGGTATCTGGAAAAGCACATGAACGTCACCCACAGCCGCATGAGGATTTGTGATAAATGCGGCAAGCGGTTCCTATTGGAGAGCGAGCTGATGCTTCACCACCAGACAGACTGTGAAAAGAATATACAAGTAAGTGTGTCTCCGTCTGACAAATGTGCTGCTGTGAGTAAAATATTGGAGCAAAAATGCAGATATTATATTTCCTTGATGGACGGTAAGTTGGCAGAACCTGACTTGGGTAATGTTGTCATTTGGTCTTTTTCTGACGCAACATCAGTAAATTCTTGTTTGGCATTTAAATGTCAGCTGTGTTCTACGCAGAGAGGTGTAATGAGCCTTGTTATCCAACACTCAACATTTATGTTGCTTTTTAAGGCAAGTTCCCCTTGGTTTCTTGGTTTCTACATGCTCTGGTTGGTCTGTGGGATGAATGCAATGGGTTGGCTTTATAACAAAAGTTTAACTTTCCTGACCTGACCAATTTTCACACTTTGGATAAGCTATGAATAACTAACCACCTGAATTTTTTTTTTTTGTTTGTTTGTATAGTGCAGCTACAGCATCTCTTACCCATAATACTTCAATAGAACAGGGTTTTCCTTAATTTGGGACATCATGCATCAAATCTACAAAAACTCTTTCAAAATTGACAAATCTTTCCGTATATTCCACTACTCAATAAACTGTTTAGCAAACCTCCTTCTGGTAACTGGATCTTTCTCCAAATTGGTGATATCCTATATCCACATTTACTGAAGATCTGATACATATAGGGTTCAGGGACAAAAGCATGTGTGTTTTTAATGGGTTCTAATTTTATCTTGCATGCCACTGACAGGGACTTTAACTATACACAGACGTGATAACACCAAGTTCCAAATATGCCTTAAACGTAACATCCATCTGCAAAATTTTATTTTAAAACATGTTGTGGAAAATGGGAGAATTTTGCTGTTTCTTTCATTGGAGAATTATAGATTTGAAGTACTTTCCAAACACCTGATTCTATGGATAACTACTAGTTGCCGGCTAAATTACACCTAGTGACCACCTTTTATTGCCTTGTGCACGCCTACCTACAACCTTTACTTCCATATTACTTCTGCCTTTAAAGTAGAAACAACTGTAAATATTTTCGTGTGTGTGTAATAAATAAATATTTCATTCTTCTTAGTGGTTAATTTAACTCTTTAAATATGGAGTGCTGATTTAGTTGGGAGGGGGGAGGGGACTATAGCAGATTTAGGGCAATTTGGGGAAAATATTATAATGCTGCAATCTAATGGGGAGTGTATCTAGCACTTTACATTCTATAGATTGAACTTTCAACAGTGTCCTCTAGAGGCAAGGAAATAGTATTACGGTCTTTAAAAAATTATTCCTGTTAGGAAAACTATAATGAAATTATGGATTAATAATTATTGAAGCAGATTGTTTGTTTAATTTTACATGGCCTTTTTAAACATCGTATTTTGATGATCTCAACCCTTTAAGTGCAAACAATTGTGATTGGATTACACAAGATGCTACATTAATCCTCTACTGTACGTCAGTCATGCAGGGTTAATGTAGGTAGTGAAGAGATATTAACATTGCATTTGTTTGGTTTCTCTTTCTTATTTTTGTATTGTCCCTTTGTTTTGTTTTGTTTTTTTTATTCAGCACAAAATGCAACACCTAAAATATTCACTTCAGATGTATTTCGCTATTTGTTACAAAGCGAATCATTTTCTAACTTCAAACAAATAAAAATGACATTTGTAGATGGCAATGTTTAGGATTACCTGAATACAGGTTATCCGTAGCCTGTGTAGGATTCTATCGAACACTCTGCAGCTGTGATGGGGCGCACGACCTGGAAAGCTAGTCCTGGCTTTTTTCCTTGGATCCATGCCCTGTGGGGTAGGGGTTTGGGGGTGATCTGCTTCCTCATGTTGGGTCTAACACCGAAGCAAGTGGCCAAATGATGAGCCTTTACTTAATATGTCCATCCTGCAATACTTCACATTCTTTGAGTAACGATTTGCAACATTGTAAAGCTGCTTGGGAAACAGTCTCCTGCCTTTCATCACTCCCAGCCTGTGAGGTCTCCTAGGTAACAGTAATGCTCAGTACACATTTAGTGGTTATGTCCCCATGTGTAAACACCCCAGAGAGAGAGGGAGGATGAGCTGCAATTTGGTCATTTTAATCTTTATCCGCTCTGCTTTTATACCCTGGCTCTAAGATATGTGTTGGTCATTTTCTGTCATAAGGATGGGAAGAGAGTACTCCATTACACTAACAAATCTGCAATGGAAACGCATGCTTAATATATGAAAAGTCCTTCTATAAAGCATATTGTGGCACATAGACAATGCCTGGTTGCTGCGCCCCTGTCTGTGATTCGCTCAAGGACATCGGCTCTCTGTACAGATGCCCTTCTGGTTTGGGTCACAATCTGCTCGCCGGCTCGCTGCTTCACTGAGCAGGATCATTTTGTGTAGAGAAATCGCTAATGTCCCATGAAACGTCCTCCTAGACCCATCTGTCTCCATATGTCTCCTGGTAATCCGGCTCCATTTCAAGTTTTTTGCAAAAATCAGGAGCCGTTGCAACGGTGTTTCTGGAGATTATCGTGTTTTGTTTAATATGCATTAATTTGTTTTATTTTAACAAGCTTATTCATGCTTATTTGGTTGTACAAGTCTTAACACTATCTCTTTGTTCGCTTTGGTATTTGCTGATGTTTGTGAAGGACAAAACTAGAAATATATAATCTATTACAGGGGGTGATGTTGGCTTTGTAATTTTGGTGAAACGAATGCTTGTTCTGCTGACGTGAAATCCCATATTACCTTCTACAGCAATAGGTTAGTGCCCCCTAGTGGCCGATTTATGGAACTTTAGCACATTCTTTTTTTGGCATCTTATATGAATCCTTCTGGAAGGGTGCTTGAAAAGCATTTGCCAGAAGTATTATGTATGTTCCATAAACTTTTCTAACACACCTCTTATTCACCTGACGTGTATTGCAACCAAATCCTCATGTGTGAAGTGTCATTTTAGTGAAAGCTAATTTAAGTTACTGCTCATTGAGGTGTGTGCACTCTTACTAGCCCAGTCCCACAAAGGCCTATTACCCAGCTGTGAAACATGACTTGGACACACCCACCTTAATTTTACATTAATCAAATGCAAAAGGTATAGAAATGCCAACAGGCAATGTATAATTACTTTGATATTGTTAGCATCTACAAATTTGTAGTTATATAGGCAAGCTGGACTCTGCAAGTATAGAGCTATATCTTTATCTATGATCTAGCATAATAACCTCATCTCTTTGAAAAGCTTTAAGGGCAATCTTTTGTGTCTTAAACCCCCTGATGGCAGATTGTGGGCATTGCATGGGAGCAGGGGCGAGGTTGGATACACATTGTGGGTGTAATCTGATGTTTTTGGGATGTGGCCAGGTCAGAGGTCTATGAATGACGGAGTAGGGAAGGCAATAACCGAACGTTACTTCTAGTTTGTACACAGATCATACATCTCGGTCTAGCATATTGCATCACCCTGTAGGTGCAAGCAGTTAACGTGTGGTTATCGTGCCTTCTAGCCAGTGCCCAATAAACTGGATACATTGCCTACATGCAGAGGATTCGACCAGGACCTCTGTTTAATGCCTCGGTGATGTCACTGGTTCCCAGCAAATTAAAAGGCTGCATACTGGTTGCTACAATGTGTGTGTAATTGACAGATCCACTTAAATAAATGTGAGTACAGGTACAACATACCAGGGCACAGATCTGTTGCCAAGTTGGATATTTGTTGCATCGTTCATGCTGTAGTTTTTGTTTTGTTTATTTTAGCAGGTTTTCACTGTTGATTTAAGTGTTGGAACCTAGATTTAATACAGATGTAAAGGTCAGCAAACATGAGATCCAGGGGAATTAATGGGACCTTTTAATTAAACAGCAACTTGGATGAATGCGCGGAGAATGGTTTGTGGATATTGCATATTGCCACACACAGGTGGGCAAACTGCACCGACCTCGTCTATTCTTGTGCCAGGCTGAGCTCTGGCGCAACTTAATGCGTCTTCCCGTTCAGCGCTCCCATGTCCTCCCAGGCCAGCCAGCGACATGAACCACCTGGCATTGATCATTAGGTGATCTGGATCCACCAAATGTGGAGCATTGTAAACCCCTCCCCCCCCCCCCCCCCTTCCTCCCATCCACGTTCCTGCCAGCAATTCGGATTGGATGTAGGGAAAATTTGGATAGCTTTGCAGGTGTATAATACCATCTGTAGTAGATTAGAGGGTATATGTATTAAGCTCCTGGTTCTTCAACACCCGCGTCTTCGGCGTTTAAATTTAAAGCGGCGCTGGGAAGAACCCGGAGCTTAATACATTTACCCCTAGCTGTTTCTTCAATTAATGTGGAAATTGAGCTCTTGGCAGTTTCCTCCCGGTAGGACTCGTCCTTCTCCCATTCTCGTTCACGACGCCCCTCTGCATCAAAGGTGGTCTCAATTAGCCAGGTATAAATAACTAATATGATTCCTTTAGTGAGTGGGGAATGTAAACCTATGTACATGAAAAGGGGGAGGCAAGGACATAGCGAAATGTCGAATCTGAAAAAACTTGAAGAAAAATTGGCAGAAAGATTCATATTTTTGGTAGAGTTCTGAGCAAGAGGCCCACGTGCCATTGACAACCAAGTCCAAAACAACCCGTATTCCAACCCTAATCAATAAACGTTTGTTACATTGTGTGCTGGCTGTCCAATCAGGTGGATGGTTTTTTTCTTTTCTTCTCTATGAATTTGCCCTGAGCCAAATCGGCTACACCTGTGAAGAGACCAAGTATGTGAGAGTGTCTCTAATCTCTGTATACACACACCCTGATGATGATCATTTAATCTTTCCATCGGTGAACACCAGCTTTAATGGTGGGGAGGTTTGTCACCCTAGATGACTATTATGAAGCAAATTTGAGAATGTGATTTGAACTTATTAATATCGGCAGAGTGGAGGCACCAGAGGAATGTGTCAGTCGGCAGCGGCGAGAGCCATCTATCGTTGTCGTGTTGTGTAATCCACCAATCATTAGGTAGATACAGTGTGGTAACAGACCATAAACGGCGCGTAGTGATAAATATCAAAGCCTAACACACTGCAATGGATGAAATTTAAATAAATGAAACTCACACCATGACAAGTGCATCTCTATGAAGAATCTATCTGAAGAATCTATCTGACCATCCATGGAAGGAGGATTGAACGGACTACTCAATCCCTGGGTCCTGAGTCTAAACCTAAAAAGGTGAACATCTGCAATGGGTAGTGAGAGAATACCCAACATCCTAATGGTAACCCTGAAACCACTTGTATAAGAAGAAATGTACTACCTGCCTAGTTAACTGTTCAGGCTTCATGAGTGTAATAAAATCCATCATCTTTACATACGAGTGCTCATAAAAGACTTTGTTAATAATTATCCCATTGTTGTAAAATGTTTTAAGACCGATCAATGTGTCCCTGTCTGAAGGATGTGCAATGATTCTCGCTGCTGCGTTACTAGCCCAAGTCAATATATAACAAATACATTGTGTTGTAGCGAGTAGGGAAGGGATTGTAATGTTTTTGTTTGTATGTGGTTGATCAAAACATGGATTGTACATAAGATAGATTCCTTTTCCATATGTAAATAATATGCAGTTTCAAATCAAATCTGACTGTGACTAAATGCCATGAATAGCAATTCACAGAAAGATTCAGTAGGAGGGGTTCATCTGGGTTAGCATCCACCCTTTGTACATGAGGAATACATGTACAAGCTTATTCCATTCTACTAATGAGCTCTGCTACTGGTAAGAGCCTGAACCATGTATTGGACAGGCAGGACAATTTCCTTGTAGCTATATGTTGTCTCTGGAATGTGCGTAGGGCAGACTCTATAAGGACCTGTGGCTCGTGATAATGTGTTTTCAAGAACCTTTATTTAGAAATTGAGTAACAACCGGGAGAGTTTTGTTTTGACTTTTAATTAAGATTCTTTAAATCACATACAGAAATCCATTTAACTCTTTAAAGCTCTGGCAATCAAGGCCTACTTCCACATTCCCATCTTTTGAGCCTTTTTCAGCTTTATTTCATTCCCTAATTGCAGCAAGTATATATCCTAAATAGAAACTTTCTGAGCTCTCTGTTTGTTTGTTACTTTAGGTAAACTTTTACCAGCAAATAAAAAAAAAATAGATTGGTTCCTACTGGGATTAGTTACTAGAGGACGAATTCCATTATTTATAAAACAAATGTAAGCCAGAAACAAGTAGCTAATTGTGGATTATAGTTTGCACCACATGAAGGAGACATGCGTTCTTTGTATATGTGCCCTAATGGTAAGATATGCGAGTACATATCAGCCAGTTTTATGAAGGATTCTTGCATATTAAGGCATTGTAACTAGATAGAAATCAAAACTAGAAAAAATATAAATAAAATAGGTTATAAAGCCCCAGGACACAAATAATTGGCAGCAATTTTACTGTATTGACAAATCCTCTTGTTGCTGATAAATTTTCATGCATCCAAGGCCACACCAACTAAGGTGTAGGTAGCACTTTTTTTTATTTTTCCTGAAAGTATTGCCTACTGCAAAAAAAACAAAACACTATCCTTTAAATTTTAACAGTTTGTCTTATAAGAATGCTCCTACCTTAGAAGACAGAGGATGCCAGACACTAAACTGGCCGGATGAACTTAAATCTAGTTTCAGCTTTACCCAAACACCGGATTCTTGTCTGAGTAAAGGGCAGCTATAATACTGGTCAGCAGTACCCAATATTGGCCTTTTCACCTGGTAATAAGGAGGAGGACTTTTTGAGATTTTTCACTTCTGCCCAGAAGCCTGATTAGGGGCTGTGACAGGATGGACCGCCTATGCCACCCTGTCCGTTGTTGCTGGGAACCGGCTGAGCTTACTTTACCACCGGTCCCTTTTGTTATCCCAAATGCGCCATCTTACCGCAGTAGGAGGGGCTTACAATCCTGCCACCACTAAACTCCTTCTATGGCACTCAGAACCACATTCCTTCTGGGTCACTGACGCTGCTAACGTATCTCGTTGCTGGTGTACCCGGGCTGGTAACTCCTGACCTTTTACTGTGGATTAGGGTTGCTGTGAATGGATGTCCCCCTGGCATATCACATTGACCAGGACTGCTGGGTAGCAGGCAGAGCGGTGGTACTGGAAACGCTTGGGTCCAAACCTCGGAGACAGCCGGAGAATGGATTAGATTTGGGGTCTAATCTGTACATCTGTCACGGGCACTAGGAGTTGCTTACCCGAGTTTCACCAGATGGAACTCTGCTAGAGAGGCGGGGTTATGGCACGCACCTCAAAGCAGGCAGGTGAATGATTTGAGCGACACAACAGCAGGAGAGTAGAGCGAGTCTGAGGAAGTCAGCGACTTGCAGCTATGGTTAGAGGAAAGTCAGCGACTTGGAGCAGTAAACTGGAGGCTGAAGATAATGTAGACACGAGGAGTGGACGTGGATAGGTGATGGTAGGTAGAGGAGGAGTCAGTGGTCTGCGTACAGCAAGTTGTACCACTGTAGTGATGGGAAGAATAGTACTGGTGCAGGTAGGTAGCAGGGTAGTCGGTGGTCTGCGTTCAGCAAGTTGTACCACTGTAGTGATGGGAAGAATAGTACTGGTGCAGGTAGGTAGCAGGGTAGTCGGTGGTCTGCGTTCAGCAAGTTGTACCACTGTAGTGATGGGAAGAATAGTACTGGTGCAGGTAGGTAGCAGGGTAGTCGGTGGTCTGCGTTCAGCAAGTTGTACCACTGCTATGGTGAGGAGTCTGGTCCAGGTGTAGGTAGGTAATAGGAGAGTCAGTGGTCTGCGTATAGCAAGTTGTACCACCGCTGTGATAGGAGGACTTGTGCAGGTAGGTAGCAGGGAAGTCAGTGGTCTGCGTGCAGCAAGTTGTACCACTGCTGTGAGAAGGAATGAGGACTTGTCCAGGTGCAGGTAGGTAGCAGGGAAGTCAGTGGTCTGCGTGCAGTAAGTTGTACCACTGCTGTGAGAAGGAATGAGGACTTGTCCAGGTGCAGGAGAGTGAAGTTGAAAGGCAAACTGTGGCTGTATGGAAACAGCGCAAGTAGAGCAATGTCTTGTGATGCAGAGATGGAAGGCACAATGAATAGTCTGTATGGAGTAGATGCCTTGCAGGGAGGAGAAGCTGGTCACAGCAGATATGCACAATAACGCTAAGTAGTAGCGTGAGGAGATATCGTAGCTTGAGTGAAAGCTTGTCCTAAATGAAGCAATGCAGTAACACAGTCTATATGGGTACTTGTACAATGTGCAGCAAACAACAATGGATACAACTGGTATGCGAGCAATAGGCAATAGTCAGTAGAGCATACCCAGTTGTGTAGATCCGGAATCAGCTGAGAAGTGAAGCGTTGTAGCGGTATGGGAATCGCCGCTGAGTTGAGCAGGGAGCAGCGTGGAAGCTGAAGCACGAGTAGAGCTGGAAGCAGTTTGGGAACTGTACACACGAGTAGAGCTGGAAGCAGTTTGGAAACTGCACACAGGAGTAGAGCTGGAAGCAGATTGGAAACTGCACACAGGAGTAGAGCTGGAAGCAGTTTGGAAACTGCACACACCTATAGAAGTTCACTGGGAGTGAGACTTCAAGATCAGGCCACTACCTAAGGCTGCAGGTGCCTTAAGTAGGGAGGGGTGATTGATCCATCAATCACATTAGTGGTCAGGTGTAGTTGTTAAAGGGACCTGCGCATGCCCAGTGCAACAGGATGGCGGACGGCCGCGGTTCCACACAGGTGTAAGCGGGAAAGATGGAGAACCACGTACCGGAGTGGAGGCACTCGCACTCCGGTGAGTGACAACATCACAGGAATACAGCAATATTGAAGATGTTTCCAAGCACATCTTTGAAGCAAGATGTTTATTTGCTCTTACTGGTTAAAGGTCCCAGTGATCAGTTCAAGTTGATATCAGAAGAACACTTACATGCTCACACAGCTCATCTTTTATACAGTTCAGAAAGTCTATTTTTAGAATCGGGATGTACTCTATTTACACAAACATGGATATACCTGCATTTCTTCAAGGCTAACAAAATTTACTTATCTATGCAATTCACTCTGGTCAAAAGGCCACACAGTAACAACCCCCTGCTGGGACTTTGGTCAGAGCAGGCATGACACTTCGTCACAAAACTTTGTTAGCACTTTTGGCTATCAGACTCCCTTGCACATATGCCTAATTGGAGGTTTCCACTAGCAACCTTACAAATCCTAAACAAAGACACTTCCATACTAGATACATCCCAATACACACAAGACCTCCATCCACAAAGGCCTATTGTATCAGATGTATGCATCAGAAATAAGGCATATCCTTTAGTAAGGTGAAAACAGGAAAAAACAGTTTCTACCCTGGTCTCAGAAATAACGATTTCTTATCTCAGAATATATACAATATTAAAAATAAGTGCATTGGCAATTTATATAAATATGCGCCCTGCGCGGTTTCCCTTAAATAAATTGTTACCATAAGTTATTTATGAGTGATCCAGTGACAGGGGCTTGCAGTTGTTCAGAATTGGTTGATAAGTCGAAGATCAAGGCTAATTAGTGGCACATGTGTGGGGGCTTATGGCTATTACAAAATAGTTACAAGTCCCTGAGACATCCCATGTTGCCCCATCTTCTAAATTGCTGCATTACTGTAACTACTGAGGGGGCAGATAGATTTATCCTAGATCACCAATTTAGCTTTGGTCCCAATGTTCATTTTATGGTGCTTTCATTCAAGGGGGGGGGGGATCAAGAAGGGTTAAGGCACTGATCACTGGGCCCAGTGGTTCTACTGAATTCCCTTGGTTTAAATCACAGAGCTATTCAGCGAAAAAGACTTCATTTATTCCACTCATAAAAGGGTCTTTTCTCATTTCACACAAACATTAATTTCCCACCACATCTACAGTGTTCTGCGCACCAGCAATATTTAATCTAGTCTAAATCAATAACCATTCCTGGAAGAAATACAACTGAAGAGTAGAATATTAGAAGCAATAAATTCTTACTTCAAAGCCAATCTGGTCAGATATAGTTACCTCTGACAGTAAGAGGAAAGCTCAGCTTAGCCCCCGGGGATTTCGAAAGATCTGTTACATCTATATCCAGTAATGAACCCACTTTACATATTTATTCATCTCAAAGTGTCTACATCTGTGACTGGATCACTTATAAATAACTTATTTGTGGCTGGATCATGTAGAAATAATTTATTGTAGAAATGTATTTCAATCAGAGGTGCAGGCACCAATGTATAATTTGAAATGCACTTTTATCGTGTTACATTGGGTTGTGTATTGTATGCAAGTGTCATTGTTTGGGTTTGTATCTAGAGGAAGTCTGTTTGCTGATAGCAAGAAATGTTAAGTAAGTCTTTATGTGAAGTGACAAAAACCTGTTTAGCCTGTATACCCAGAAGAGGCAGCTGTGTGGCGTTACTGGATCTCTGATAATGCAAGTTTTAGCACATAACAGAGAAGTGTAAATATTAGCTTTGCACTGCATCGTAAATCCATGTTGGGTAAACAAATTGTATCCTGGTTCTAAAAACAGCCAGTGAGGCTGTGTCCCAAATCAGTATTAAAAAAAAGCCCTGTCTTATATTGAAAATTGTTCTTATTGTTTCATCTGACCTGCTCCTGGTACCTCTAACCGGTGTGAGCAAATAAACATCACTTGCTTCAAAGACTGCTTGGAAACTTCTCTATTCCTGTGACCTGCAGATTAGACCCAAAATCTAATCTGTTTCCGGCTGTTACTGAGGTTTGGACCCAGCTTTTCCGGTATCACAGCTCTGCCCGCTACCCAGCAGCTCTGGCCAGTGTGATAGGACCAGGGGGGGGATCCATCAACAGCTTCCCTGATCGATCGGAAGAGGTCAGGAGTACCAGCACAGGTACACCAGCCATGGGTACATTAGCAGCGTCAGTTACCCAGAAGAAACCCGGCACTGGATGCCGGTAAGTCTAGTGGTGGCAGCTTTTGTAAGCCCCTCCTCCTGCGGAAAGAGGGCGCATTTGGGATAACAAAAGGGAATGGTGCAAAGTAAGCCCAGCCGGTTCCCAGCAACAGCAGACAGGATGGCATAGGCGGTCCATCCTGTCGCAAACATCCCACTGCTGACACCATGTAATTGTTGTAGAAACCATGATACAATGACTCCTTTTTAAAGTGATAATTTATTGAGAAATCAGGTGTGTATTTGCAGAGCATTCAAATCTCCATAGATCCACTATGCAAGTTATTGATCCCTTTCCCCCTTCTGGTGTATTACACAGGTATTTATAGCATGAAACAGTAAAACAAACATTGTAAATGCACTGTACATGGAAAAGGTTTACTTTAAAAAACTGTATACGTTCCTTTCTAAGCATTTAGAATTAATCTAAACCTATCAAAGTCTGTAAATCCTCGGAGGCTAGGCGGTCCTAGGCAAATCACTTCCAAATCCCCCCCCCCCCCCCCCCCCCCCCCATGACCACGGAAGATAGACAGCTAGAAAAGATAAATATAATTTATACACACAATTTGACAGCATGTACAGATCTCCAGATGTCTGATTAGTGTAGTCTTCTAGCAGTGGAAGGAATAATAATTTGGATGTGTTTTTTTTACCTCTTTTGTAATTACAGACAACAGGACAATCGTGTATGAAATTAACAATTGTCTGTGTCTCTGTATATAATTACTGTAGCTTTCTCACAATAGTCTTCCCTTTGTGTCTTGTTAATATGTCCAAGCAGAAATTAAGTGAAAAGGGTGCCTGATATATCTACTGTTTGGATCGCTGGATCGTATTCAGACTGTTCTGCTACAACTCTGTATTCAAACTGTTCTCTCTTAATTGAGCAGAAATACATATTTTCCTTGGATGTTTCCAACAGATCGACTTATGGAACACTCACTTTTTTTAAAGTAACAAAGTTGTTCTGTTGTCAAGGAAACGGCTTTGTTCTGCCTGTAGTGTACTCTGTTCTCTTACATAAATTACAGCTCCGCTTGTACACTGCAGTACTTACGCTGTATATGCCAGTGTGGTAAGACTGGTGGATGTGTAAAAGTTTTATCATGAAGCTGTATCTCTTGCTCTGGAACGTATCCATTTATAAAAAATATATTCAATAAAGGATTTGGTGGAGCAGAAGTTTGCAGTACACTGTCCATATTAAACAGTAAACAAAGTGGACGGGGCCTAGATATCACCTACAGAAGAACAATATTGGCCAAATGTTCTTCCTGCCTTCGCAGAAATCTCATGTAAAGAAGAGTGTCAGCGGCTTGTACCAGATTTAATACTTCGTAAAGTCATGTTAAGTTTCTGATTATCACGGGCTGGTAACGTTCTATCCACCAACCAATTAGTATGCAGCTCTACTCGTGTTAATAACTTTAAATGTTCTATTTGTTTTGTTAATTAGTTTTATTGAACATCTGCTTGGGGGTGGGGGCGTTAAATAATAAAGTATACAAATGAGAGATTTCCGGTTTTTTTAAATGTCATGTTCGTTTGATTTTAATATAGATTTGGGAATAGTTAAACAAGATATTTTCAGATTGAAGAAACTCATCCATGGTGTAGAAGGGTCATATTATGGTCACAAATAAACTAGTGGTCGTATTTATCTAACGTTACAAAACCTTTAGAAGGAAAAAAAGTATGTACATATATGTATACTTATGGTGCACACGCATGTGCATACATGCGCAACGTGTCGTGAAAGTGATAAACACTCTTTGCACCAAATCTCTAAAGTCTACATCAGGGCCTGGCCCTACCATTCTACGAGCTCTCAGCTGGCTACTGGCAAAGCATGCTGGGACTTGTAGTTTCACAACACCTATAAGATCTGCAGGTTGTCCTGGTCTACATGTTAGATATACTATAAGTTTGTAGTCCGCATAGTAAATTCAGCTAAAACGTCTCATAGGTTCCACGAATAGGTTAGGGACTATGGAAGGAATCTGAGCTATTCCTAATTTGTGCCTAGAATATACCATAAAGTAAAATCTAGAGTCTACATTGGTGCTAAAAGAAAGATATTTGTTTTTAAGGGAAGAGACGGGAACGTTTTTGGTGGTTTAAAAGAAAGTTGTGTGATAGAAATGTGTTAATTGGTCCGGTCAGAGGATTAAGGGGTTAAGAAACAATGTAATGATAAACTGTTTTGAAAGTCCCAGTCAAACTTCTAACAAAACAAGGGTACTACAGTGTCGGGGAGTGGTTCTGTTGATCTTTAGTCCCAAAATCCAAACACTGTATACAGAGAGAGAACCTAATGCTTCCACTGATTGTACAGATCTGTGATTATTCTGCATTTTATTATGTTTCATGTTCTGAAGCTCCTCTTTTTTATGGTCCCTCTGTTTATTTGCACCCTGGATGTGCAGTGTTGCTTTTACTGTCCATGAAGTTTATCCATTTATTAATGTTGACCCCACACTCTAATACTGGCGGGAGAGCTGAATGGTGAATCTACAGATGTCCTTTTTTTTTTTTTTTTTTTTTTTTTTTTTTTTTTTTCTCCCCACGAGGGCGGAGATCTGAAGATTGTACTGTGACCATCAAACCGTTTCCAAGCAGGGAGATTAGATGGTGTATAGTAGTTTGTATTAAAAACATTTTTCTCTAGTGCCAATAGGGAATAAACACTGTAATAGTCTGGGTATTGGCAGACAGAGGTAACAGGGCACTGTTCATTCGCTTAGTCTGACATCTGTGTCTATTTACAGAGACCCCAGTTAGGTCCATCCCTAATGATTTGGGGGGAGATTAATATTGCCCTAGAGCCACTTTTAACATTTCAAAATATTATAAAAGGCCTCAATATAGAATTACTTTTTCACAGTGAGATCTAGGATTAGGTAGGAGGGTTAGGAACACAGATTGAAAAATAATACCTGTAAGCTCTTTTATTTCTGTTTTAAGCAGTTTCATTTTGTATATTTTTGTATGTTGTAATTATTTCATTATGTTAACAAATAAACTGTCTGTTTCCTGTACATCATATGTGTATACTGTGGGACTGGATGCTCTGCAACATAGAGCAGGTAGGTGGCTCTCTGGTGCCCCCAGCAGGTCAGGTGGTGGTATGACAATTTCCTCTGACTGGTAATTGTAGAAATATAGAATGTAACAGCAGATTAGAACCGCTTGGCCCATTCTTTAACCTACGGTAACCTCAAACCCTATTTCATCGTTTATTCTTTGTAAGGATATCCTTATGTCTGTCCCAAGCATGTTTAAATTGCTCTACTGTATTAGCCTCTACCACCTCTGATCGGAGGCTATTCCGCTTATCCAATTTTTCCACCTAGATAGATGTATCTACCTGTTTATGGGAAACTGAAAATGTTCCTTGTATCGGGTATTTGGGGAGCAAAGTTGAGAAATCGGATTTTTATAGTTTGTTATGCAAATCCCCAGGAGAACGGCGCAGACTGATTTCGAAATGTTTCACTGTAGTAGTAAATCTGTTAAAACATAAAATGGGTATTAAACCTTTTTTTACAGACGTTGTGTACTGGGTACGTTTTTACAGTTGTATATAAAAGCATCGGGGGTGGGTACTTTGGATGCACGATAGTAAGAGGTCTTGAACCGTTTCTTCTAAAGCAATAAAGGAATTTTGGAATGTGCTTGCTGAAACTATAGTCTCTGACCCTGTAAATATCAGTAACAATATTTACATAGTGTTACATTGTGATCTCTGCTTTCTATAGTGTAGCCTGTTGACACTTTGTTTCACATGTGTATTAAACGTAAACTTCCTCTAGCAGTAATGTTTCTGCACTGAGCCGGTGTTACAAGGAAGCAATATTAGTTTTTAAAAGAACAAAACAAACTCTCCTTCATTTTACAAGTCTTCAGAGTACACCGGTTACTACAGGGCTGAAAACCAGTAGAAAATGATCCCTTTATAGACAAGGGACATTGTTTTTAGTATAAAAAGACAAAGGGAATTGTAATAGCGAGCATTAAACTGTGCTGTTTTGTTGCTGTGTGTTTGTTTTTTGTGTTTGAAACAATAATCCCTTCACTATTTAGGAGTAGACCTCTAACTTCTCTAGAAATCCCTTTTACTTTTAGTACCTTTCTAGCCATTGTGAAGATAAGGTTTTTTTTTTGGGGGTGTAACATGTTTTCCTCATCATTGCAGATTCCGTAGCTACAGACAATCCCCTTACCGATGTGACATTCATGCATACAATCAACATAACACACACATGACTAAAATATACTGAAATAAATACACACACATATATATATATATATATATATATATATATATATATATATATATATATATATATATATATATATATATATATATATAATTTCCTCTGAATTCTTGCTCCTGACGTCTGGCCCTAGTGTCTAACTTTTGGGATTATTTCTTCTATATATTTATATTCTGATATTTCTCATCTTTTGCTCATTCTTATCCCTTTAATCACTGTGGCTGCTTCTCTTGCAGTGTTTAACGTGCGGGAAAACCTTTAAGAAGCTTTGGTCTCTCCATGAACACAATAAAATCGTACACGGTTATGCAGAGAAGAAATTTTCCTGCGACATTTGTGAAAAGAAATTCTATACTATGGCTCACGTCCGAAAACATTTGGTTGGTAGGTAGCCATGTACCCCTGCTCCGTCCTGTCTAATGTACTGACATGCATTATATAGCCGGTATATTGTGCCATTACAATGCTGCTCTGTTTGGGGATTTAATGCACATGAGTAATGTTTGCTGAAAAAGAACAGAAAATAAATTTTCAAGGGGTATATCTACTAAGCGGCTGCTCTGACGAACCGCTGATTCTCGGTGCTTTGTTGATATGTTTTTTTCAAACGACAATTTTATTAAAGACTAAACCTGATGTTTGTGCAATTAAATTTTTTACTGTACTTTTTGGGTATATCCCACTTAAAATTGGATTTTCTTCTGGAATGTATTGTCTCTTGTGTTTTTGGTTTTTTTTTAAACAAATTGATAATACTGTTGAATGCACCTGAAACTTTTAAATCTTTAATATTTTTAAAGAATTTTCTAGATCGTGTATCAGATGCAGAGTACAATGACCTTTCTGTCCAAAGCCTGATTTACAGGGCACGTATATCTTTATACTACCAGAACACTGCTTAATCTATCTCTTCTCTTCTTACTGCACAGTACTGGTGTTTGACAAGAAATGTTAGTCAGAAAGTGAGGTGGTAGATTTAAAACCAAAATAAGTAAAAGCCTTTTAGTGACGCACAACATGATAAATAGATAAATGATAAATCAATATTTTCTCACACCATTTAATGAAAGAATGTTCACTTGCGGTGGGTGACAGGTGAATGGACAGCGATCATGAAATTAAAAATTAAATTATGACCTTTATTGCACCAGAGATTCCCCCCCAACCTCCTAGTCACAAACCATCCACATAGCCTCATCCAAAAAGGCTTCTGGCAATTACTGGTCCTCCGGATATCACATCCGCAGTTGCCTTTTCATTTTTCTTTGACAGAATTAAAATCTCAGTATAAATACAAAGAAATAGTTATGTGCAGGTATGATTTTAGCAGGGAAGTTGTTCATCTAATCCCTCCTTTATTAGGTGATGCGGGGCAGCAGCACCCAGATCATTGAGCGCAGGATTAGGCATCTAGTAGATGGGACACTTGCATCCTATTATCTGTGCAAAGGTTCCAGTCTAACTGTGTGTTTTGTTTCTGGTTTATGACAGCGCACACGAAGGACATGCCTTTCACGTGTGAGACCTGCGGGAAGTCCTTTAAACGCAGCATGTCTCTGAAGGTCCACTCTCTGCAGCACTCCGGGGAGAAGCCTTTCAAGTGTGAGGTGAGACGCTGGAATAGTTACCCTGGGTTTATGTCTTGGAGTCAGATGTAAAGCTGCGCGTTAGTGCGCTATAACCTGCACACGTGGCCTACAGTAGAGGCGGCCATGTTGTGAGCAAATCGCTGGGAACCAGAGACCCAACGGAAAGCATCACCTTTTGTGGGTTGACGTTAATGAAGTCCCTGCAGGTTTAAGTGGATTGATGGGTGGAATTTCCATGAATATTGCCCCAGCCCACAGAATGGTTGCTTCCGCTGTGTATAGGGGACACATGCGCTTTAGAGTGATCATTTAGTGGGGACGTGCTTGCTGCGCTATCATGCCGAGAGGTGGCCTCATTCACTGACATTGTGTTGCCCATGTAGCAGCCTCACTGTATGTAGATCTGATTTGATAGCGGTGCACGGCCTCCTCTAGCTGCCTCTTTGATTCTTCTCTCGGTAGAACTGCCACGAGCGTTTCCAGTACAAGTATCAGCTGCGGTCGCACATGAGCATCCACATCGGACACAAGCAGTTCATGTGCCAGTGGTGCGGCAAAGACTTCAACATGAAACAGTATTTTGATGAACATATGAAGACCCATACCGGTAAGGAAAGTAAGGACATTCATTTAATATTGTTTCTTTCCTTCCTGCCCAAAACATTTAATACCCATCACCCTTCATTCCTGTATCCACCCACCTGTCTGTCTGACCTTCCAGAGAGAGACCCAACCCTCATCCTCATCGCACTGTTCTACCAGCCCTTAATCTCCTGTCTCCCTCATTCCTGATGTCCCTAACCGTCTCCACTTTTAATCATCTGTCTTGTAACATTTCATCCCCACACCTCACTCATCCCATCTGTGTCTTACCCTCTGTCCTATTCCTCCTCTCTCCACTGTGCCTCTCCTCCTGTACGTGTGCCCTTACCCTCTGTGCCTCTCCTCCTGTACGTGTGCCCTTACCCTCTGTGCCTCTCCTCCTGTACGTGTGCCCTTACCCTCTGTGCCTCTCCTCCTGTACGTGTGCTCTTACCCTCTGTGCCTCTCCTCCTGTACGTGTGCCCTTACCCTCTGTGTCTCTCCTCCTGTACGTGTGCTCTTACCCGCTGTGCCTCTCCTCCTGGACGTGTGCTCTTACCCGCTGTGCCTCTCCTCCTGGACGTGTGCTCTTACCCGCTGTGCCTCTCCTCCTGGACGTGTGCTCTTACCCGCTGTGCCTCTCCTCCTGTACGTGTGCTCTTACCCGCTGTGCCTCTCCTCCTGTACGTGTGCTCTTACCCGCTGTGCCTCTCCTCCTGTACGTGTGCTCTTACCCTCTGTGCCTCTCCTCCTGTACGTGTGCCCTTACTCGCTGTGCCTCTCCTCCTGTACGTGTGCCCTTACCCGCTGTGCCTCTCCTCCTGTACGTGTGCCCTTACCCGCTGTGCCTGTCCTCCTGTACGTGTGCCCTTACCCGCTGTGCCTGTCCTCCTGTACGTGTGCCCTTACCCGCTGTGCCTCTCCTCCTGTACGTGTGCCCTTACCCTCTGTGCCTCTCTTGCTGTACGTGTGCCCTTACCCTCTGTGCCTCTCTTGCTGTACGTGTGCCCTTACCCTCTGTGCCACTCCTGCTCTACGTGTGCCCTTACCCTCTGTGCCACTCCTGCTGTACGTGTGCCCTTACCCTCTGTGCCTCTCCTGCTGTACGTGTGCCCTTACCCTCTGTGCCTCTCCTGCTGTACGTGTGCCCTTACCCTCTGTGCCTCTCCTCCTGTACGTGTGCCCTTACCCTCTGTGCCTCTCCTCCTGTACGTGTGCCCTTACCCTCTGTGCCTCTCCTCCTGTACGTGTGCCCTTACCCTCTGTGCCTCTCCTCCTGTACGTGTGCCCTTACCCTCTGTGCCTCTCCTCCTGTACGTGTGCCCTTACCCTCTGTGCCTCTCCTCCTGTACGTGTGCCCTTACCCTCTGTGCCTCTCCTCCTGTACGTGTGCCCTTACCCTCTGTGCCTCTCCTCCTGTACGTGTGCCCTTACCCTCTGTGCCTCTCCTCCTGTACGTGTGCCCTTACCCTCTGTGCCTCTCCTCCTGTACGTGTGCCCTTACCCTCTGTGCCTCTCCTCCTGTACGTGTGCCCTTACCCTCTGTGCCTCTCCTCCTGTACGTGTGCCCTTACCCTCTGCGCCTCTCCTCCTGTACGTGTGCCCTTACCCTCTGCGCCTCTCCTCCTGTACGTGTGCCCTTACCCTCTGCGCCTCTCCTCCTGTACGTGTGCCCTTACCCTCTGCGCCTCTCCTCCTGTACGCGTGCCCTTATCCGCTGTCCGTTTCCTCCTCTCCTCCTGTACGCGTGCCCTTATCCGCTGTCCGTTTCCTCCTCTCCTCCTGTACGCGTGCCCTTATCCGCTGTCCCTCTCCTCCTCTCTCCCAGTGTCCACTGTCCCTCTCCTCCTGTACGCGTGCCCTTAACCTCTGTCCGCTTCCTCCTCTCTCCCAGTGACCATTGTCCCTCTCCTCCTTTGTGTGCCCTAAACGCTGTCCATCTACTAAACCAGTGTTTCTCAAATCCAGTCCTCAGGACCCACTAACAGTGCAGGATTGCCAGGTGACCAGTGAAATAATTATACCACCTGCTACACTGTGTCAGTCAGTAATGAATACACCTGTGCTCCAGCAAGGAGATATGGAAAACATGTACTGCTAGGGGGACCTGAGGACTGGATTTGAGAAGCATTATACTAATATCTCCAGTGACCACTGTCCCTTTACTCCTCGCCCCCCCCCCCCCCTCCCCCAACACTTATCGCTGTCCTGCCCTCCTACACTCTCCCTTATTTATAAGGCTATTAAACCTAACATGCAAGTTACTTTGCGAGTACACTCATAACATTTACAAGGATGGATTTAGGGACATATTAGAAATGAATGATCAATTTTTAAGAAAATAATTGTCATTCCTGATCACCTTTTACTCCTATGCATTTCAGTTTCCTGTTTGTCTAGTGTAGAACACATTAATATGGAAACGCACATCAGCTACAGTTGTATATAGTGTTGAATATATTAATGCTTTAATCCTTTATACATTCTTATGAATGTTGAAATATTTTTTTGCCATAAATAAATTAGCAATTTTGGTTTTAGTTCCGCTCTTTAATTCTGTTCTGTTGTAAAGTATTAGACTATTGTGTCTTCACCCCCTCCCAGACCGGCCAGCTTTATTTAGAGGTGAGACATGACTGCTATGAAAAGAAACCCGTCCTCTAACTGCACTGCCGCCCCCCCCCCCCCCTCCCCCCCTCTCAGTACTGCAGGATGGTACGGTCCTGTGCGGCCAGTTGTACAGGGTCTCCGTTAATAGTGACCATCTGTCTAATGAGGACACAGAGTTGCCTGAGGGTGGGATTAGAGTGACATCTACATAGAAGTATGATGTTAATAAGCTCCATTCAGCTCATCTGTTATATTGAGGCCCGCACAGGGCGTTGTGCGGATTTTCCTATAATATGACGGCGTTTGCAGCTTCCGATACTATGCTTTGCGTTATAGTGTCAGTAGGACCTTGGAACAATGATCCTGGATGAGATCTGCGTCTAGTAAGTGCTGTCTGAGATTTGACCAAGTGTCTGTACTGCGGAAGGGAAAATCAAGAGTAAAAAGTCTGTAATGTGTAAAGACAATCTGCAGTATACTTCAGTGCATTATAGGGTTAATCAGCGCTGCACGAGCATGTAAAGGTATTTTCTGTGATGCACGATACCTGTACAATCAAATAAAGTGACGTAGAAACAAAAGGTTTCCTGTTTATATATAAAAAAATAAAAATGTAATGTATGTTTATGTGCGTTATCTGAAGAAAGATGTTTTTTTATAGTTATGTGAACAGTGTTTTGCTTTCATCAGTAAAACATCAACTACTGAGACGATTGGTAACCGTACAACATAAGAAAACCTGTAACAAACAACTATACTTGTTTCCCCTCGAGCTCTGACATCAGGGAAATGAATGAATGTAAATGTAATTCTAGAACTCTGGGAAAATGTTATTGGGGATCAGCCACAGGGACACCATGTTCTAATTCTTTGTGTTTTTGTGGGGGGGGGTTTGTAAAGCTTTCTTAATATAACCTGTATCCCCCCCTGTTCCCTGGTACCCCATAATACCCGGAGGCGGATTGCTCTACACTTCTCCTTGCTTGGCTGTAGCTCGCAGCAGGGGTAACAATCCTTGGTGCCGTCCACCATAGCTTTATGGGGGACATGTGCACAGATTCGGTCCTCCTACACTGGGGAACGGGTCCTGGGACACAGGTTAAATTGAGGCAGGATTTCCGAAGGTGGTAATGGGTGTGTGTTTAGTGGAAGGGGGGGGGGGGGTTTAAGATATTGGAAGTTGTATAAAAGATGACTTTTAACTCTTCAAGGCATGGAAAGCTGCTTTTATGCTTTACTGCATTGGTAGTTTCTTTAGTGCTGTTTCGGTACACACCTCCACGGTTTGAGATTGGCAATGAGTTGCCTGAATGTACCGCTGGCACAAGTTGTCACTAATTGTGAGATTGTTTGTGTCGATGCGTCCAGGGACTGAACTCGCTGTTTGGGGGTTTACAAGTATGTGGTGTATAAGTCTTGCCAGTGACCAGTGTCTGTCCCATCTCTGTTCCCTTTTACTTTTATAGGAGAGAAACCTTTCATCTGCGAGATCTGCGGGAAGAGCTTCACCAGTCGGCCCAACATGAAGCGGCACCGTCGGACGCACACGGGGGAGAAGCCGTACCCCTGCAACGTGTGTGGCCAGCGCTTCCGTTTCTCCAACATGCTAAAAGCTCACAGGGAAAAGTGCTTCCAGGGCGGAAACCCCCCAACTCCCGGTAGTCCCGGAACGGCAGCGAGTCTCTCCGCTTCCTCGCAGAGTGGCAACTCGCCGGGCCAGTCAAGTCCCGGGCTCTCCCCCACTTTACCGCAACATCCTCTGTCTCTGCCGCTCCTGCACTCGCTCCCGCACGGCATGCCTCCCCCATCACACCACCTTCCTCCCCCACCCCCTCTCTTTCCTGCTGGCCGTATAAACTCAAACACCAACTAGACCAACCTAAGACTGGCCTGACTGCTCTGAAGTGCTCCCCAATGGAATGCGTTGGATCATGGTCGTTTATTTTTTGTTTCTGCTTCTACATTTGTCGAACGTTGTCCAGTGTGATGGATAAAACACCTTGTGTTATTCCTCCTCTCCCACCATAATTATGCTCTTCTTGCACATAACATACTCGCAGCATTGAAATAGGAAGGTGAGGACTGAGGGCTAGCACCCATCTTATTGGTACTCTGCTTTTTTGTTTTTAGTACATATTCATTTTAATATGGTCAAACCCTGCGTTTCCTTACTTTTTGTCTAATTATGTTCTTTATGTATGTTAAACAGTTATACCTATCCTACGACGCGTTTTGCACCCTGGTTAAGCCTTGTTTGAACAGGTGAGAGATTCAAACATAAACTAATTTGTTTCGCTTCCCTGGCCACCTGGGGTTCTAACACAAATGAGGGAAAATGGAGTTATATACTGCACAGTTCATGGAATAACGGAAGAATCCTCGAAGATGATGGAAGCGCGTTGCGAAAAGGCGTCAAGTCTCCTGTGGACAGTCCCTAAGCAACCATATCTAGTCTCCGCTCCCTGACTAATCATCCTTCAGTGGATATAGAGAAGTGTACAGACAAGGAATGTAACCCTTCCAGCCCCACGATCTTACGTTGGTCTAATAAACCAGTCTTTGCTCCCCTCCCCCCACAATAAGTTGCTTCATGGAAGCAAACTCCACAGTGACTTCCTGTCCTCATCATTTCATCACAGTTGCAAATCATTGTATTCCATTTCCAATACAACATATTCCATTTCCAATACGACACATACGTATGAAGGCAAAGGGATGGTTTTTTTTTCCTGTTATATCAACAGATATTTTATTTTTTGTTAACTTGTGCTTTGTTAGAACTTTATGCATTTCATTTTGCTGTTTTGGGTTTTGTTCATCCAATAGTTTTGTGACCTAGGAGGTATCAAGGAACGACGGTAGTGAGGCAGGAGGAACCTTTAAACTTGGGGCTGCAGATACGTGGCTCTCTGTGTAATATATGGATAAAGACACCGATCTGTACACTAGACCCTCAGCTCCTCGGTGTAACATGCATTTAAAAGACTACTAAGCTTATCATGTAAGTTGCTTTGTATGTGAGAGCTGCTATTCACATCTGCAAATATATATTGGAACATGAAGCTTTCTGTTGGTACCTCCTATTGGGGGACACTGTCAGGATCCTTTCTGTGCCTAAAATGGCTAATAACAAGTGACTGGTGGTAGAAAGAAAGATCCCCATGTAATGCTAAACAACTTATTGTCCACTCCTCACTATGTACACGTTAGGCAGCCATTTTACTTCCCATCATGCCTCAGTGATCTCTAGTTGCTAATGGAGCGTTAGGCAGAATATTGGTTCAGCGCACAAGATGGCTTCCTCCTTTTGTGGGTGGTAACGGGTACCCTTAAACTCCTTTTTTATGGTATGTTGTAATACAGATTTGTGAATGTTACGACATGTCTTTACATATTGGATAAACCTGGTCTTGTAGTAACAAAAGTTGATATTCATTTAGCTCATAAACTTGAGGTTTCATTGCCAAATCTAACACTGAGCCCCTATTGCAAATAGGACATTTAGTTTTTAATAACATGGTGCAAAAAGTAATGCATTGCTGTGGCCCATAGCAACCAATCAAAAACCAGCTAGTAGCTGCCTAGTGTACTCACACTATTTAAAGCTTAAATCTGATTGGTTGCTATGGGTCACACACACAGTAGACCAGAGAACACACGTCTGCTTCCACTGGGGTGTGCGTTGACTGATAGTGTCCCAAAGCAAAGCCAATTGCTAGTGCGCTTTATATCACTTGTTACTATCCGTGATACGGTTTGTTATGGATGTTACCCAGAAGGGAGGGAGGGGGTAGCTGGTCACTGCCCCTTTCAACAAATTCTAGCAATATAAAATTTCTGTAGAGAGAGGCTTCATTTTAAAAAAGTTTCCCAGGGGTAAATATTATTGGCGAGCAAATTATTCTTCCCACCAAAATGGAGATTCAAGTGTTTCATTTGTATGGCTTATTCTCCTTGATTTTTTTTCACCCTTGTTTGACACATTGACGTCAGTCTTGTATTACAGGGCAATCTAAAATTCCTGCAATTCTCATGAGTTTCCATAGTCTTCTCTTTCCCTTCAGTCTGAAAACAGAACGATTCCACAAAAGAAGCATCCAGGGGAAAGTACCACAATCTTCGTCACTTTGTAGCGTCCTAAACGGCGTTTATAATGATGGAGGGGTCTATTGTGTTGCAATGGTTTAATCTCTTGGGCTGTGTAGGGTTTCCTAAGGTTTTATATAATGTGCTGGGTAAAGGTTCTCCAATGTGTCCCGTCGTGTCGTGTGTACAAAAGTAAATATGGAAATCCGAGTTTTTTTACGTTCTATATTTATATAAAGTCTTTTCTTTAGGAGGAGCTGAGTTATGTTTATAAAAGTGTCTTTGACATTGGAGATGTCCTGTTTCAGGGGGCGATTTAATTTGTGTCATATTTACAATCACTCCGGCACCATCGGCAACACCTTTTTATACCGTCTTCTATAACAAGGGTTTAAATTCTGAGGTTCCATGTTTACTGTACATAAACAGACCCTCCAGCATGACTCCTTCCACCTTTAACAAAATGTTCTGCTTACAAACTTTCCACTTCATTTACTTCTGCCGTTATCTAGCATTACCCCCCTCGGGTGACCCGCTAGCCTTCATAAAGGCCGTATATTGCCCTTAATGTCAATAATGTTCATATATTTAATCAAAAAAAGACGCCTCTCTGTAATGTCATATTTCAGAATAAATTAGTTTGTCTTTTTTTTTTTTTACACGTCACAACCCTTTTATAAATGTACCTTAGTCTGTCTGTGCTCAGCTCGTCGGCCGAATCCTTAGTGTGGTCCTTTGTGACTCCCCTTCTGTCCTACTTACCTCTTATGTAGCTGTCTGATGAGAATATAGAGGGCCTCTACCTGCGGTAGGAAAGTACATAGGTGGAGGTGGGGTTATTAAGACAATTTGGATGCCTCAGATTTGCTGTATAACTCTCGTCTGTATCGGGCATGATCACACCATGTAATAAAAGCCTTTCTGTAGAAAACTATATTTACCGATTTAAGAAGACTAGAGACAGAATTATGTTCCTTCTTTAAATAAATTGTGGGGAAATCTGTAGTCAGGTTTTTTTTATTCCCCCTAGAGTGGCTTTAAGAATAAAATCTTCCTTTCTCAAAGTTCCTCCCCACCTGCAGGGTGTCTGTGCCACTTAGTTGAGATAAGGCAGGTTGCAGTTTGCTCAAATACATTACGCAAGTATAAGAATATAATGCCTTATAAATGGTTATTGGAACGGAGTCATGCTGGATTATATTCATCATCATCATCACCATTTATTTAGATAGCGCCACTAATTCCGCAGCGCTGTACAGAGAACTCAGTCAAATCAGTCCCTGCCCCATTGGGGCTTACAGTCTGAATTCCCTACTATAGACACACACTCACAGACAAGGAGGGAGAGACTAGGGCAGGGGTGGGCAAACCTGTCCTCAAGGGCCATATCCAGTTCATGTTTTTAGGATTTCTTTAATCATGTACAGCTGAGTTAATCTATTTGGCTGGGTCAGTAATTATCCCACCTGTTTCTACAGGAAGAAATCCTAAAAACATGAACTGGATATGGCCCTTGAGGACAGGTTTGCCCACCCCTGGACTAGGGTCAATTTTGATAGCAGCCAATTAACCTACCAGTATGTTTTTTGGAGTGTGGGAGGAAACCCACCGATTCATGTAGTTTCCAAACTGTATTTATGAGCTTTGTGGCTTCAGCTGACGTGTATCAAACAAGAGTGAAAACATAAAGGTCTGAGCTCTGGCTGCCCCTCCCTTCCCCATTCACTACAATAGAACTTGGCAGGCAGCCAACTAGTGTTAGTGTTTTCCTTTGTTGCAACAATGTAACACCCCAAAACCATTCACCCTGAGTAATGCTGAGAAGCTGCAGAAAAAGGATTTGCAGATTGTCTGATGAGGTGGAGAATATGAAGCCAAATAAAATGTAGTGACTGTCGTCTTTAACAACCAGAAGAACAATGGAACTAGTTGGTTACAGTCTTCTCAGTCAGAGCAAACGTCCCATTGCCATAGAAACGGCCTTGCTCTCACTGTTTCAAATAGATTCTCACGACTGCTAGTGCTCAATGTAAGGTGGTTGCAGACGTACGTGGTTGTTTTACGTTGCATCAAGGCCTGAGCAGTCATATTACTTTATAATGTTCAATTATTTGTTTTATTTTTTTATATATAAAAACTTTGGTTCCCCCTGTAATATGAAGCATGACCGAGGGGTTGGATCAGGGAACGGTTTTAAGAAACCTCTACCGTGGGCTCGGGCCGTAGGAATCACCACAGTGCATTTGTCACAAGTCACTTTACAAAAGAGAGGCTACAAATTTCCTGGCTAGTTGTCACTGATTCGCTTCAAGCCGACGGTGTTGTCTGTTAATGGAGCAGCATCATCCAATAGGATTATTTGATGAAATATAACTAAACTAAGTTGTTTCTTTATTTTATTTATTGACTTTTTTGAGTTAAGTTTATAGGCGGGGTGATGGTGGTGTTGCTCTCTACGTACAGATATCTTTGTTAACTATAGTTTGAGCACACTACGCCATCTACAGGTGCATATGAGGTATTGCGCATTAGTACAATTATTTGTGAATAATCCGTTCACAGGACCCTATATCATCTGCTAAGGTTTCATCACAATTTTTTCCCTCACCCCAAAGCATTTTAAAGGACACTCGGTCATCAAAATCGTGAAATCTTATGCTTGACATGTATTTATCAGCAGTGTAGTTATCTTAATTTTTGTGTAATTTTTATTTAAAAGTCAATTTTATTTTATTTTTTGTAATAATCACTTCCTCGTATAGTTGCAGTTAATAACACTATAACTTTAAATTCGTCTCAGACTCATAACTTTTTCACTGCGCTGTAAAATAGAAAGTAGCTGAATTATCACTGATTAGGTCAGTGTTTCCCAAATCCGGTCCTCAGGGAGGTGAAACAGGTCTGGTTTTCCAGGTTACCAGTGAAATAATTATACCACCCGTGGATCTGCTACAAAGTGTCAGTCTGTAAATAATACATCTGTGCCGTAGCAAGGAGATCTGGAAAACCTGCACTGTTAGGGGTCCATGAGGATTGGATTTGGGAAGTACTAGATTAGGCAATATTGTGGGCTATAGCTATGAGAGTTTGCGCTGGAACCTTGGGGGTATATTTACTAAGCTGGGGGTTTGAATAGGTGGAGATGTTGCCTATAGCAACCAGATTCTAGGTGTCATTTTGTAGAATGCACTAAATAAATAACTAGAATCTGGTTGCTATAGGCAACATCACCTAGTCAAACCCGCGGGTTAGTAAATATAACCCTTTGGAGTAAATCGAGCAAGCGGTCTCACCAGCGCAAGACTCTTGTAAGAGAAACTGTTAGAATACGGAAACTATTAAGCTGACATTTTATTTCTAATATTCACCCCAGGACACTATTCTATACTTCAAAAAACAAACTTTTTTTTTTTTCGTGGTAACGACCCTTTTAAATTGGACAAAGGAGGGGACCATTCATAAGCTTAAATCTCACGTTGTTCGGCCAAATGAGACTT
Source organism: Mixophyes fleayi (assembly GCF_038048845.1). NCBI lineage: Eukaryota > Metazoa > Chordata > Amphibia > Anura > Limnodynastidae > Mixophyes > Mixophyes fleayi. The sequence goes on from NC_134406.1 coordinate 270,905,065, forward strand.
TGACGCTTTTTAGCCAGCTGGGGATTATGTTGATGGTCGTCCCTCTGCATTTAGCTCCTGTCGTAGAGCTCTCGCCTCTGTTGCACTATTGTATTTGGATAACCCAAATGTGTGTTTTATTATTTGTTTGTGTTTTAAATTCTAACCTCTTGACTATGGATGCTATAAGCGGAAACACTGGTGTTTCCGATGTAAATATCATATCTTCAGTTCACCTGTATGCAGGATGGTACCACAGCCCTCTACATCCTCTCACTTTGTCCTACGTCAACGGATTCTGGTCCCAAGTAGCCAGCTTAAATTGGGCGAGATGCTTTGCTGCGTTGCCTGGAAATTGTACGGACAGAATTCTTGTTTCTTCATGGAGAGGAATCATTGGAATAAACGCTCTTTCCCTTAGCTGGGAACAGACATCCGTGGACTGTGCGTCTGGGGGGGGGGCTGCTCGTCCTGTGTTCTCAAGGACTAAAGGACAGTTGTTATCGTGTACTAGGCCAACTTCTGAGGTCGTTAAATTCTACTCAGCTTAACTGTGCCTTTCCCAGTTCACCCACTTTGGGAGGGCAAAACATTTTCACAACCCCCAAATATCTCTTACATCATGGACATACAAACTAACTTCTGGCAAGAGACGATTCAGAACTTTGTCACCATCCACATGCAAACCCTTTAGAAGCTGGATCCAGGACACTTGGCGTAACTGAATGCAAAGCATTCTGGGAGTTTGGAAGGAACGCGCCTTGGCGCCGTGTTTTTAGCTTTCAAATTTCTCTCCTGTAGATAGTTAACTCTCGGCAACACTAGACATTGTTGGAAAGAGACATTTTGTCAATATTTCCCTACTGTATGAAAGATTTTGTTTTTACACTATATCGTTTGCTTACATTTGCAGCTTTTTGCTGTCTCACTGTATTATTGGACTTTTCATGTCTTTTAGTGCTAAGACATTAATTAGAGGAGGTAGGAGATCAGCAGTGTAGTTGTAGAAATTGTTAGTGAGCAACTATTGTCCAGAGCACAATTTAGACAGGTTTGTGTGTCGGGATTATGACATCTTAACCACTTGCCTATTGCCGATATGAAATAAAAAAAACAAAATGTTCTTTCCTTTTTAAATAGCTATAAAATTCTTTGACAAAATAAAAAACGACATTTGAACATGTGCTGTAAGATTATTTTATTTTTCAATTAAAGTTTTGGTTTTTTTTGCCTCCTTTTTAAAACATCCTTTTTTTTTTGTGTTTTTTACATATGTGTTCTTGTTCACGCTGGTGTTTAAATTAAAAACTCCATTTAAAAAACAACAATATTATTTTAGTGATGAACCTTCTTTCAGGTCTCAGAAATATTATGTCCCATTTTGATGACCTCTCTGCTCCACATTAACGTTTAAACCCCCTGAGGCAACGGCCTGTTCTCCAAGACACCTCAGAAAAAAATGTAAATACGGTTCTATCACAGTGAAGGGGATTGGAGGAACCTAACGGGATGAAAACACCGATCTTAAAACAGAATGTAGATGTCTGGTCGTACTAAACTGACAGCAGAGTAAGGGAGGAGTGTGTAAAACACTATATATAAATCACATAGATATATATATATCTATCTCATACATTATAAAGAAAGGGTTAATTGTCACAAGAAAAATAGGGGTGATATGTGTTCTTCAGTTCAACCAGTGACTCTTGAATAATCAAATATGTCACAGTCCATATAAAAATTTCTGACGTTTTTATCACTCTTCAAATGTAGAGAGATCGGATAGAGGCCATCCAAAAATCCCATTGCAATCCGGTTCAATGTGGAGAATCAGAAATACTAGTAGGCAGGGGCAAACGCAGGATTTGTAGAGGGGGTTTTTCACACCACGCCACCAGTGGGCGTGACTAGCATGCATGGGGGCGTGGCTATAATTTTAGACAGTGCTTGGCTGCTCTCCAACTCTTCCTATCCCCATAATATACACGGGCAATGCTGTTTGCACTACTGTTAGGTGCACGCAGCTCTCTCTTTTCAAGCAGAGCCGTGTGAAGTGGGGGCAGGGTCCAGCCACCTCAATTATACAGTGCCCCAGGTGTGGAGGGGGTTTCCAGGCACTAGAAACCCCCCGGTTTGCCTATGGTAACCGTGATGTCGGGGAACACACCTAGGGTCCTGGCTGAAGGATTAACGGTTCCACGTTGGGGATCTTTAATTCGAAACTTCTCAAAAGAGGATGAATAGAATCAGCCTCAAATGTATGGGGGGAAATGTAATAAGTCGCTTTATAGTCTAATATTTTCTGAAACATGTTTATGTTATTAATAAAAATTGTACATCCATATTATATGCATAAGCTTATCTGTAACTGGTACAGGGCCCAATGGATGTCGAAATTGAATGGCCGCTTCCTTGCTCACAAAACACGCACTCCAATAAAGGATACCACATCCTGGGCAGGATGGCATCGCTCCCAGTGATCAGGACAAAGATTGGCACAGCAGCAGTCCTTCCCTATGTGTTTTGTTACAGAAGGACTTTATCACGGGGAGACTGATATAAAACGGTTCTGAGCTCTGCTTGCACAACTTACTAGTTAGCAGAGAGCCATTCTCTTTGTCTTACATCCCAGAGCTACCTTGTAAACCTCATTCATGTGCTAAATGTCTTGGTACAGTCGCTAGTTGTGTAGCCAAGGTTGGGCATTACATAATTGTGATCAGTGTATGTTATTAGGGGGCCTGTGGAGCAGGGAATAGACATCTTAAATTTACTCATACAGCGGTTATGAAACATCTGTAGCCGCCCACACACTGACTAGATAAGATCACACCAGTAATGTCTCCCGCTGCGTCGGGGTTGAACTGGGATCTGGGCTGGTAATTAGATCACTTTACTTTCTGGCCACCATCCTGCATCACTGACATTGTATTTTATCATTATAATCTCATAAATCCATCTACAATTTCTACCAATCTGGGCCTAGGTCCGCAATGTCCTGAGCGCTGGATTAAGTGAGACCGATAGCCAGGTCTCTGGTGTTTATAGTTATGTGCGTTGTATTTTCCTGTTACATTTTAAAAATAAATTGTATGTATGAACTTGGCTTCATTAGACACATCCTGTGTCAATTTATCAGAAGCCTGACTATATAGTTCTCAGTCTGTGGCCTCCTGCTGCCTCCATTCCCCTCCTCCCATCATGTCACTGTCCCTGTCACATGCAGCCCTGTCCTCACTAACACATCACTCATCTCCTGATATACTCTGTGCTGCTGGGGACCCTGCTCCTTCCACTATATAACTCTCAGTCTGTGGCTTCCTGCTGCCTCCATTCCCCTCCTCACATCATGTCACTGCCCCTGTCACATGCAGCCCTGTCCTCACTAACACATCACTCATCTCCTGATATACTCTGTGCTGCTGGTGACCCTGCTACGTCCCCTATATAACTCTCAGTCTGTGGCCTCCTGCTGCCTCCATTCCCCTTCTCACATCATGTCACTGCCCCTGTCACATGCAACTCTGTCCTCACTAACACATCACTCCTCTCCTGATATACTCTGTGCTGCTGGGGGACCCTGCTCCTTCCACTATATAACTCTCAGTCTGTGGCTTCCTGCTGCCTCCATTCCCCTCCTCACATCATGTCACTGTCCCTGTCACATGCAGCTCTGTCCTCACTAACACATCACTCATCTCCTGATATACTCTGTGCTGCTGGGGACCCTGCTCCATCCACTATATAACTCTCAGTCTGTGGCTTCCTGCTGCCTCCATTCCCCTCCTCACATCATGTCACTGCAACTGTCACATGCAGCCCTGTCCTCACTAACACATCACTCATCTCCTGATATACTCTGTGCTGCTGGAGGACCCTGCTCCTTCCACTATATAACTCTCAGACTGTGGCTACCTGCTGCCTCCATTCCCCTCCTCACATCATGTCACTGCCCCTGTCACATGCAACTCTGTCCTCACTAACACATCACTCCTCTCCTGATATACTCTGTGCTGCTAGGGGACCCTGCTCCTTCCACTATATAACTCTCAGTCTGTGGCTTCCTGCTGCCTCCATTCCCCTCCTCACATCATGTCACTGCAACTGTCACATGCAGCCCTGTCCTCACTAACACATCACTCATCTCCTGATATACTCTGTGCTGCTGAGGACTCTGCTCCTTCCACTATATAACTCTCAGACTGTGGCTTCCTGCTGCCTCCATTCCCCTCCTCACATCATGTCACTGCCCCTGTCACATGCAACTCTGTCCTCACTAACACATCACTCCTCTCCTGATATATTCTGTGCTGCTAGGGGACCCTGCTCCTTCCACTATATATCTCTCAGTCTGTGGCTTCCTGCTGCCTCCATTCCCATCACATCGTGTCACTGCCCCTGTCACATGCAGCCCTGTCCTCACTAACACATCACTCATCTCCTGATATACTCTGTGCTGCTGGGGGACCCTGCTCCTTATACTATATAACTCTCAGTCTGTGGCTTCCTGCTGCCTCCATTCCCCTCCTCACATCATGTCACTGTCACAGCAAAACAAGATCAAATATAAACAGTTTTTTCACCTTGATGTGACTTTAATTTATTGCACTATACACACCCTTCTGCGAATTTAACGGCATTCAATATGGAAAAGTGTCTGTATGTCGTACCACCGTATACACACCCATTTCCACCACTAGGTATAGGAGAAAAGTCCTGAACGTGACTCAGACCAGTCTTCAGATAGGACGAACTACCTTCTATGTAGAAGTACCCATGATATCTAATGTCTAACCGCAGCTTGAATTTGGTGTACCATGGAGTATGAGATGCACTGAGGTTACTAGATTTACTCTTCATGTGTGAAGTCACTCAGCTGATGAACCTTTCTAATCCTGACATGGGTTTCTGCTTGCTTAAAGAGTAAGTAAAGCCTCTATGTGAGTCAGAGAGATGCTGCTCTAACAGAGCAGACACAGAGTGACTGACAGCTTTGTAGACCTTGATTACAGACACACAATGTGGATTTGGTTGTTTCCTATGCATAACAAGGCAGATGATGTAGTCTCAGCCTTTGTCTTTTATCAGATCCCATTAGGACACAGCCCTAAATATGTGGGAGATCTTCCTGCTGTTTGTAAGGGACAGGAGAGGTGATATATTACATTACATGGCACCGCAGTTCATAAGTGGACACTCAACAATGTATTTTTACTTTCATCGTTCATATCTGCAACATTTTCATTCTAGGATATAGTGGCTCTATAAGAAGATGAGAAGTGATTTTAAACATATTTCATTTTTTAACACATTTTATTAGCAGAAAAGTTCTATCAAAATTCTACAGCCACCTGACTTAAAACACTGCACAATGGTTGTAGTCGTTAATTTAAATATAGTGAGAAAGAAATGAACATAGTATATGTTCTTGCTGCATTGTCCAGAGTTGACCGCGCCGTACTGGAAATTAAACGCCTTCAGAAAATGGGGATTATTCTTGGGGAATTGATGCCAACAGGCTACGCCAGAAAACATGCTGAAACAAATAGAATCCGCTCTGCGGAATATATCGCTCTTTGCGATTAAACAAAGACAACCAGTTGTACAATTATCAGATGGATCCCGCCGTCTCCTCTGCTCAGTCTTCCAACCATGTTTCCAATCATTGCCAAATGGTGGAAAGTGACATTAAAACGTAAGCTGAGGACATTTTGTAACTCGTACATAATTAAAAATTTAAAAAGCTGAAAGTATCCCCTGTGTGAAAACTGCAAAAGACATCCTCCTGTGGACTAAAATTTACAGTTCAATTTAAAATATCTTATTCTCAAGGTTTGGAAACTTTTACTTATGTGTTTGTATTAGACATTGCTCCACAATGTGGGGCTGCACACCGTGACTTTGTTCTACATTTACATGTATTCAGCGAAATCCTTCATCCCTGTAAACGTGCTCTGTCCTTGGTAACGTTCATTCCTCGTCCGGAACGTTTAGTTTATTTAATAATTTGCCCCTAACTCTCTGTTTATTGTATTATTTTTCTGCCCCATGACATAGAGCACATCCTGGGGATGGAATTACATCTTTGTTAGTCTGAGAATATTGAGCCGCGCTGCCAGGAAAGTGGCTCCTGAAGCGTAACGGATCTCCCGCAGGATTCCTTCCCACTTCTTCTCATCTTCATTAAACCTGCGGAGACGGAACAGGATAGAAGATAACGTTAATATTGTAGCAGAGACGGCTCATCCCCTCTACAGTCAGATAAAGGTCTAAAGCTAACTATATGCACTATGTTGGGGGGGTTTGAGTAGAATAATGCCTTTAATTATAGGGGCGCAGACTTACATCCAATAATGGTTGTTCCCTCTCTCCACCCGCACCCAAGAATCAAGGATGATGGAGTATAAATTTGATATTATCATAATTATTTACTTATATAGCACCAACAAATACCGTAGCGCAGTTTACAATTGGGTTGTAACGGAGGGGCTTAGTGTCTGCCCTCTCTATGTTCTGCACACAGTGGACACAGCTATTTTGTGGGTGAAACATATTTTCATGAGGATGCAGCCGACCAGTTTATCAGGAGGTCGGGAGTTGTCTCCGCCCACAAGATGGCTGCCTCCGCTGCGTGCAGACGACAGGTCCATTGTCAGGGTATTATTCTGTCCTTTTCACTCTCTCACCTCCAGATGTCGTTCATTTCTGTGGGGACCAGTTCTTCGCTTTCATTCTCTACCGTCGCAAACCCGCCTATGGCGAAGAGGGTCCCGCCCAAGCTGACGAGGCTCAGAGAGCTGCGCTCCTGGGGGAACTCTGTAAAGCCCTCCCACCTGATGAAGGAGAAATCATTTATTATAGGCATCCTCAGCTGTCATTTCTATAAACTAGGTAATTATTACCTCAATGAGGCACGAGGCACCAAAATGGTCACCTCCACTTTGTGTAGGCCACAGGTACTTTATAATTCTACAGTGTGACGATGACCGATACACATGACTCACTTATTCGTGTTGATGTCATAGGCTTCAATCGTATTTGTCAAACCGGTGTCGGTAACACCAGCGGCAATGAGGATTTTCCCGTTGTGAAGAGTCGCACCGAACAGCGAGCGGGCAGTCTTCATGGGCGCCAGGTCGCTCCATTCAAACTTCTTAGGGTTGTAAACACTTAATCTGTTCAGGCATTTCCTGCAAAGGGTGAGGTGGAAAGAAATCACATGGTGTTATAGGGGTGTAATAAGATATAGGGGTAGTATACATTTTTAATTTATTTTTTAAAGAGAGGGTTAGTTGCACTTTTCATATCAGACATATAATAGCAGAAATAAATAAATGCCAATTAGTATTTAAATCCAATGGCCAATAAATGACGAATGGGTGAATTGCTTTGTTCTGCATAGCCACCTGCTGGCTACAAATAGTACTGCAACAGATAACATCACCACGTGCTGGTTACAACTAGTACTGCAACAGATAACATCACCACCTGCTGGCTACAACTAGTACTGCAACAGATAACATCACCACGTGCTGGTTACAACTAGTACTGCAGCAGATAACATCACCACCTGCTGGCTACAACTAGTACTGCAGCAGATAACATCACCACCTGCTGGCTACAACTAGTACTGCTGGCTACAACTAGTACTGCAACAGATAACATCACCACCTGCTGGCTACAACTAGTACTGCAGCAGATAACATCACCACCTGCTGGCTACAACTAGTACTGCAGCAGATAACATCACCACCTGCTGGTTACAACTAGTACTGCAGCAGATAACATCACCACCTGCTGGCTACAATTAGTACTGCAGCAGATAACATCACCACCTGCTGGCTACAATTAGTACTGCAGCAGATAACATCACCACCTGCTGGCTACAATTCGTACTGCAGCAGATAACATCACCACCTGCTGGCTACAATTAGTACTGAGCAGATAACATCACCACCTGCTGGCTACAACTAGTACTGCAGCAGATAACATCACCACCTGCTGATTACAACTAGTACTGCAGCAGATAACATCACCACCTGCTGGCTACAACTAGTACTGCAGCAGATAATATCACCACCTGCTGGTTGTACAAGTCGTACTCACTTGTCACTTCCTTTCCCTCCGATGACATAAACCAGGTTATCATAGGAAATCACGCCGTGTCCGTACACTTGGTAGGGCAAAGGGTCCGACTCCCCCCACTTGAATGACCTGAAAAATAAAATAAAACACAAATGGTGAGCAGAGGTCAAGAATTAAATCTATACATGACAAGGAGGTTTTAATATACCTGTAACAATTAACAATCTTACCAACATATTAAGCAGAGTCCACCTCTATAAAACTAATTATCACCAATATATTAATCATTGCATAACTTCTTGCAATACAACAGAGGTGCTAAACTTAGTGTATATTGTGATATCATAAAAATATAAATCTTAAATATGTTTCTATGTTTTATAAAATAAAAAAATAATTAGTTTTTTTCCTAATCAGATATTCTTTCAAAGGGGTGCAGTACCGTCTATTAGCCTACAGATGTCACTGTTGCATTTTTTATGTTCATAGCATTTGTCCAAGTGCTGACTCTTCCCACAGTGATTACAGCTATAGGCTATACAATGAAAGTATTTCACAAATAGTCAATAATCAAGTTGTATATACATACGTACACCAAGGAGCTTGCATTATACATTTTGAATGCCTGAACAGACATCTATTTTCACATCTTTAATTGTAAATAATTCATTTGTATATTTATATTATATTTATTTGGTACTCATAATTACACATTTAAATATATTTTAACTTTTCATTTTAATTCTTTTTTACATTAGTACTATCGCCCCCTGTTTTTTGCATTTTAGTACCTATGTGGGATCTGGAAACTCCCACTACCCAGGCAACGCAAGGTCAGTGTTATATATAAATATATTTATATTTATTTATTTAGGAACAAGTGTATTATATTATGACATCATCACTCACGGGCGGTCATAACACAGAACAGAATCCAGAGTTTGTTCTCCCTCCTTCAGCTCTTTCCCACCGATTAGGTAGATTGTGTTTTCTGACTCCCCAAAACCAAAGAGGCACCTGGCGGAGGGGACTGGCGGCATTCCCAACCAATCGGAGTCCAGGTGATCAAACTGAAACAGAATACTCATATCACATGATTGTAGCATCATTTACTACCAGCCATGAAACAAACCGTGATAAACACAAGCTGCCTTCTGACAAGAGTTTACAATCTAAAATAAATGTAACTTGTTACAGGAGAGTATAATTCACTGAAAACAAAATCTTTTTTTTTTTTGTTTAAAAAAACATCGGAGGTAATTGATGAGGAAGATACAATGAGATGTACTAAAGTTATTCCTTTTTATAGCGTTATTTGTGGGAAAATGTTTGTCCATAATGGTAGGAGGAATATTAGATATAACAGGATCAATATGAAATGAAGGATATACACAGTAATATGCACACAAACACACATTCAAAAATGAGGTTTCATCTTGTGAGACACAATGTATCTTACTTAAATATTATATATACCAAGTATGACATCCCCAGGATACAATGTTGCATTAATCGATTTACTATATTAGATATAACAGACTGATACAGAACCTACAATTGTTTCTTTTACTGTAGTAATTAATAATTTTACAGCAAAGTGTTTCACAAACAAACAACATGATTTTATCTCGATCAGCTTCTGGGTGATACAATGTAGCGTGTTCTGGTTAATATGATTATGGGTCATAGTTTTTCTTACCCAAGGAGGTTGTCACTTGGTAACTATCCTCATTCACTTCTGAGTTAACCCTTTGCAGCCTGGGATGCAGGAAAAATTCTACCAGCTGGTGTAAAGGACTGTGAAATGTCCCCCCCCCTCCCCAGTTTCAGCTGCTGCAAGTGGTCAGAGCACGTCACCCCCCCATCCTTCTCCCCCCTACAGAACAGGTCCTGTATAAGTGATCTCTCCTGACTTAGCTGATGCAGGATACGTGCCTCAACTTCCCTGAATTACTTAACGCACAAGAGCTGATAATTCCAAATCCTCTGGTCCTGCCCAGGATTCCAAAATATCACTTTCAAAAATGGAACTTTAAATAGGGAGATGTTTCATTAAATCTATAATACTGCGAATAGGGGTTATTTCCACTTTAGTTTCCTATAAGGGTACTATACTCATCATCTCCCGCCTCGACTACTGCAACCTCCTCCTCACTGGCCTCCCCCTCTCACATCTCGCACCCCTCCGCTCTATACTCAATGCGGCTGCAAGACTCATCTTCCTTTCACGCCGCTCCTCCTCTGCCTCCCCTCTCTGCCTCGCCTTACACTGGCTCCCCTTCCCCTACAGAATCCTCTTCAAACTCCTTATCACCACTTACAAGGCTCTCTCCCACTCTACTGCCCCCTATATCACTAGCCTCCTCTCCATTCACACTCCTGTCCGCTCCCTGCGCTCTGCTAATGACCGTCGCCTCTCCTCCACTCTTATCACCTCTTCCCACTCCAGAATCCAAGGCTTCGCCCGAGCTGCCCCCCTGCACTGGAACAACCTCCCTCGTTTCATCCGTCTCGCTCCCAATCTGTGCTCCTTCAAACGAGCACTTAAAACTCACCTGTTCCCTAAAGCTTATCAACCATCCACTTAACCCCTCATCTACTCTGCTCGCTATTCCCTCTCTCCCCTGGCCCCTTCTTCTCTCCCCTGGCATCACCAGCTCCCTCTCGTGTCTGATTTGTCCACCCTCCCTTAGGATGTAAGCTCTTATGAGCAGGGCCCCTCTTCCCTCCTGTCTCCATACCTGTTCTTCTGCTCTGTCCTTACTCCATAGGTCTGTCCTGGAGTTACTGAAGCATTGGTACTTTGTGTTTATCGTTCTGTACTGTTTAACCCTGTATGGTCTACTGTTTGTACTATGTACGGCGCTGCGGAAACCTTGTGGCGCCCAACAAATAAATGATAATAATAATAATAATAATAATAAGGGTAACATAATGGGTATAAGGGACCCTACACAATTATTTCTCACCATTTATTAATAAGTAGCTATATAGTTCTGCAGAGATCAACATATTTATCATCCCTTAACTAGAATGGAATTGGGCCCCCCATTGGTCAATTTTTCAACCCCAAAAATTGGGATCATATGTACTTGTCATAACCAGTCCATAACCTGTAAAATAACATGGGTGTATACTTGTAAAATTGTCATAAGATTTGGTCGTCCAGTATGTTAGATCAGATGAAATTTCAGTTAGTTCACTGTTGCTATTGCTGTCTATAAACTATTTAATGACTGATCGCTCTCCGTTGTAAGCTACAGTGACATGCATAGGTTTTTTAGAGGCCTCACTATCAATCTATGTGATTCATTTGGATGCAGGGTCTTTAAGCAACGAAGGGGGCTGCATATTTGGGATTCTTTTTGAACACTTTTATTCATCATAGAAGAAGGCGGCTCATGTATTTGTGAACAAGCTTTGGATGGAAGAACAAAATACAGAGAGATATGAGATCTGTTAATAGGAATAATTTGGATGTAGCATTTTCCAACTAATTCAGAGCATCATGTCTAATATATTGTAAATTACAAAATTATAATATGTAATAATTATATTATAATATATAAATATAATCATTTCAAAATGACCACTGTCCTTCTGCACAGTAACACCTGTGATCCCCTCCTAATGAAATTGTTTAGCAGTGCTTCTCATGGTGATTGCAGAAGGAGGAGCTCTGTGATCATGTCTGTGTGTATGACACTCTTCTCAGGGCTCCTCACAGTGACAGTAGGTGTAGTTCAGTGATCGTGTCTGTGTGTATGACACTCTTCTCAGGGCTCCTCACAGTGACTGTAGGTGGAGTTCAGTGATCGTGTCTGTGTGTATGACACTCTTCTCAGGGCTCCTCACAGTGATCGGAGGCGGAGCTCCGCGATCATATCTGTGTGTAGGAAACTTCTCAGCGCTCTTTGGAGTGATTGTAGGAAGAACACAGGGATCATGTCAGTGTGTGTGACACTCTCCTCAGTGCTCCTCACAGTGACTGTAGGTGGAAAGTGGTGCTCATGTCTATGTATAAAACAAAATCACTAAATACTAAATTATTATTAGTAAATGCTGCGTTCCACCCCTGGTTCACAGTGAAAGATAATTTGTATTTTTATTCCGCTTTGACACGTACTGCTCAGTACATTCATGTTCACATGCAGGTCTCTGATCATCTATTTCCCAATGACGCAATCTACTGCTGTTTATATGTGGGATAATGTACCCCATACGAAAGATATTATTTACAGACATGTCAATGGAGATTATCCACTGATTTGTACTATAAGGATATTCCACGTGACCTCACAGATCTCTGATCTGTATAAAAGCACATATGAACGACTTCAAATATCCTAACTATTTACACTAGGAGTCGTTATTTCATATACATAATTGTACATATATACAATTATATATTGATATAATTCTGGTCATCAGAGACCATTTACAGTACAGGTTTTCCAGATGTCCCTATTGAATCCCAGGTGAAGTCATTGGTTGCTCATGTGGATCTTTGGACATGCGTTGTCTCTTGTGCACTAGATAGGAGACGTGTACTGTAAGAGGCCCCCCCAGAACCACCAGTGAGGAACCCCACTCTATAGCATTTTATTTCACAGTATATAGGACAAACTATTCAAGGGGTTACCTGTAGGAAATATGAGCTCAATGGATCATCCTTGATCTCCTCATTGTAGTAGAGTCCACCAGCCACGAAGATCTGGTTTTCTTTGGTTACCAAACTGACGTGATTCTTGGGTATCTGGGCTGACAGTGACGCAAAGAAGCATTCATTCGCAATTGGGTCGTAGGCGACTGCCCCCGTGTCGCTTATCATAAAGATGAGGTCCTTTAAGAACATCCCAAATCTCATTGTGTCGTTCAGAATTCCAGGAAGAGCTTCTTCCTCGTCTTCTTCCAAGTCCCCATTAACTACTTTCTCCCCACTTTTTCCCTCTTCCGCTTGTCCGGAACTTTTCTTTTTGAGGATGGGTAATTTCCCCGCTTGGGCATCCTTGGCCATCTGAATTTTTTTCAAGAGTTCGGAGTTAGATTTAACCAGCTCGTGCTTCTCTACCTTGTTCGTGATATAGTCTTGCGGTATCAGGCGGAAGCGGACACTTTCGAAGATGACTGGTAGGGCGTCCATACGTTTCTCCTTGTCTGCAGCCACCCATTTCATCACCACCTGAAACACTTCCTCTTCCTTCTCGATGTTAAGGTTGTCGCTGGAAATAATGGCAATGAGTTCATCGGGGGAGAGTTGGTTGAACTCCTCATCTCTGGCGATTAGGTTGAAGCGATCGCATAAGAAATCCCGCGCGGAGACGGCCAAGCGAGGACAGTCCAACATGAGACCCAATCGAAAAATGGCCAGACAGTTACTAAGACACAGCTTCTTCTGCAGGAACGACACACACACCGTAAAAATGGATGGGATCTGGAACATGTTGGCGACGGAAAATATATCCTGAACATTCTGCTCGGTGATCTCAATCTCAGAGGTGTAGATATAATTAAGGATCTTCTCCATCACGTCGGGATCCACATCTTCCAGGTCAATTTCCTTTTTCTTGCTCTCTTCTAAGTCTGAAAGGAACATGGCTCGGAAGTACGGACTGCAAGCTGCCAGGACCAGCCGGTGGCACGGGAATTCCTTCTCTTTGATCCTCAGAACACAGTCTATGAACTTGCTGTGGTCCAACATGTCCTTGAGTCCATCCTGAAGCAGGGTTTGCTGGTAGAGCCGTAACTCATCGGCCTGTTGAACTGGGAGCGTCATTTTGGAAGACAAATCTTTTTCTTCTCCTTTGCCCACAGAGCCAGGGCAGCTATGTCTTCCTTGTGAAGAAGTCTCGGAGTAAGCCGTCCTTACTGTCAGTCTGTCACCCCACCCAGCGTATGAAAGTCTTGCTATTCCAGCTGACTTTGCTCGTCAGCTGCTCTTTATATATAGCAACAACATTACAAAGCAGTGGAATCCTGATGGTAACGTGATCGCTTGTTGGCACGACACATCGCACAACTAGAAGCGACAGCTGTCTCCACAAACTTAGGGCACCAGGCCTGGATCATCCAAGTGTGACTCATCATTGAAGGGCTCCGGGCCTTTCCTTGGCTCCTTGTTTCCAAAAAAAAAACGTTTCATGGTAAAGTGATTCACTTTCATGAGTCACAGGCCGAGAAGTTTTCTGCACTCACCTCTATGACGGAACGTTCACTTTTATTACGGAATTCTCTAGAGCAATCCACAAAGTTCCGTCTCCTAGTGACATCTCTGCCGTTACATGTACCGTTAAGCAGAGCAGGGGGATTTATAAAAATATACAAAGCTGTTAAAGAATTAAATCCTCGTTGCGCACCTTGTGAATTAAAAAAAACACTCAAAATATCGGCTGCGTTGGTGTGTAGCGTAGTAGGCAAATAATATATTTATTGGTATATTAATATCATGAAAATGTTAGCAAGGTTTATTAATGCAATAAAAATGATGATTCTATGTAGAAATCCTTAGCTGGTGTGTTTCCTACGCTTGTACTCATACAATCACACCAACTTCGCACTGCAATTTTGTGAAACATGAAGGTGTTATGGAGTATTCTATTCCTGCTTTATCATAAATATCACATTTTTTACACAGTGATTAAGACTGTTGTATAGGACTGAGGGCCTGATTCATTAAGAAAAGTTAAGCAAAAGTAAGGCAAAACCATGTTGCATTGGAGGGGGAGGTAAATTTAAAATGTGATGGCAGATTTATAGTTGGGGTAGAGCATGTCCTAGATCAACTTTAAATTTCAGTGTAAAAATAAACCTAAAAAGTATTTATGTGCAAAATAATAAACTAATTTGCACCCCTGTGATTGCAACATGGTTTTGACCAGAAAAGTTGAGTAAGAAAACTTACTTAATTTTTCCCTTAACTTTCCTTAATGCATCCGGCCCATTATCTCAGTTCTCTGACAAATTTGCAGGGAAATCATTGGACATGTCTCTATGTGTGAATTCACCAGTCTACACAGAGAGCATTTCTGTTACCTAGGAGAATGCAAGCGTGTCCGAACAGCCCCAGAGTGATGCAAGATAGAGAAGCACTTTTCAATTCTATTAATATTATTGATATATTTTATATAGTGCTGGGATATTCCATAGCAATGTATAATCAGGGGGTAACATTTGAACATACGGGGCTTTATTTAAAGTTTGATGTAAAATGTTGTGTGCAAAATTCTGCGTGTACTGCAAAACAATGCACTTTTCCTGCTAAGCTGAATGCTCTGAAAAAGCCTTGATTCACTATTGTCCTGTGGCGCCCACACTTGTTCTACATCTTTACTGTATCCCGATGAGCAGAGTTTCTTAAAGTCCTAAATTTGTGAAGATGTCAAAAAAAACATAAGTTTTAAAGGATAATTGCAACTTGTTATTGGAAAATACAAAAAAAGTAACCCTTACCCTCCCTGACATTGGGTGTGATTCGTAAATTACTTCCTGTACTTTATCGTTTGATATTTTCTCATGTATTCATGTGTGTGTCAGTCATCTTCTGGGCAGCTATGAATATTCATGAGTATTAATGAGGCAGTGCACCGCCCACGTACTGGTAGGAGCATGCTCAGTGCGATCCTGAGACACGCTGTGACATCATCATTGCTCTAGGAAATGTCTCAACTTTTGAAACAGGCTCCTGATTGGCTCATCAGATATCACAGGATCTTCATCCTACACAAACATTTACTTTAAAGGGGTTGGGTTCGATTATTTGATGCTGAAAATACCTACAGTCTAAATACCTACATGGGGAAATACCTACATGGATTTAATACTGACAGTGTGTCGGTATTTTTAGCCTAGTGCTGGTTGAAAGAAAATTGGGGATACCCAACGCTGTTTGTACCCCGATTTTCCTCCGGCTAGCCCTAGTGTGGCAGCATTACGGTTTATAGCTAACACTTTCATGACCCCACACCCACCACCAAGGGGTGTGGGAGGAGCCCTAGAGCTGTCAGCATGGGGCTGGGTGCTCATATTTATTTAGAGGAGGGGGAGGTACGCCTTTTTTTTAAAAAAATGTATTTTTTACTTTTCCCCGTTCGGTGTATAGCCCCCGGACCCACTGACATTGCTGTTTTAATGCTGGCATTGTGACTGTCGACATTTGCACTTTCAGAAATCACACTGTTGGTATTTTCGCCATGTCGGTATTTAGACTGTCAAGATTCTCGTGTCAGTATTATTTCCATCTGTATTTTCACCATCGGAAATATGACTACCACAGACTACACCCAAACTGTAAATGCAGTTATGGATTGAGTTTATTAAACAATAATACTGAATATTACCTACTTGGGGGTCGGCGTTCCTCCTGATCTGGAGTGTCCCCAAATGTTACCTGTCTGTAACAATGAGGCTCTGCTCGCTGCTTCCGCTGCATGTCTGTGTCAAATAGGCAACGTTGTCATCAATATCCGTCCTCAGTAAGCCATTCAATGAAATAGAAGGTTCATGTATATCTACCGAGAGTCCCGATTTTGGTGGGTTCCTCTTTGGGGTCCCATAATGGGGGATGGCCTTCATCATCATCATCATCATCATCATTTATTTATATAGCGCCAGCAGATTCTGTAGCGCTTTACAATTGGGAACAAACAGTAATAAAACAATACTGGGTAATACAGACAGACAGAGAGGTAAGAGGTCCCTTGTAACTGTAGGATGTACAGTCACCAATCTTTTCAGCAGATGGTTATGAGAGATGAAGATCAAAGATCTGAAGGTAAATAATATAAGTGTGTACACATGAATCTGTCGCTCATCGGGACCTTCAGTCGTTGGTGAAATTGTTACAGAAATGACATCTGCAGTAATTTTCTG
The DNA here is from genome assembly GCF_038048845.1 of Mixophyes fleayi. NCBI lineage: Eukaryota > Metazoa > Chordata > Amphibia > Anura > Limnodynastidae > Mixophyes > Mixophyes fleayi. Next base: position 270,921,997 of record NC_134406.1, read on the forward strand.
TAGTGTGTATCCAGCTTAGGGCAGCCGGACTATTAGATGGAATTCTCTGTGATTGGAACTACAATATTATCCTTATCCATCCTTATCAAAATTAGAATAAAATCTTCCTTTCTTTTCTACTATTAATGTTTTGGGTTTTTTAGAGTTCAGAGTTTTAGACCAATATTCCAAATGGACAGAGAAAACCAATCTGAAAATACCCCCATTTTATATATCCCAGCAAAGAACATTCTCATGTTGGACAAGAGGGAAAAAACATTTACACTGCAAAATGAAAACTGGGCATGACTTTATTGGTTTTGGGGTGGGTGTCCAATATGGAGGCCAGTGCCAAGTGGCCAGTATCTAATATAGAGGCCAGTGTCCAATATAGAGGTCAATGCCTGGTGGCCAGTGTCTAATACAGAGGCCAGTGCCTGGTGGTGAGTGTCTAATACAGAAGCCAGTGCCTAATGGCCAGTGTCTAATACAGAGGCCAGTGCCTGATGGCCAGTGTCTAATACAGAGGCCAGTGCCTGGTGGTGAGTGTCTAATACAGAGGCCAGTGCCTGGTGGCCAGTGACTAATACAGAGGCCAGTACCTGATGGCCAGTGTCTAATACAGAGGCCAGTGCCTGGTGGCCAGTGACTAATACAGAGGCCAGTGCCTGGTGGCCAGTGACTAATACAGAGGCCAGTACCTGATGGCCAGTGTCTAATACAGAGGCCAGTGCCTGGTGGTGAGTGTCTAATACAGAGGCCAGTGCCTGGTGGTGAGTGTCTAATACAGAGGCCAGTGCCTGGTGGTGAGTGTCTAATACAGAGGCAGGGCCGGGCCGCTCAGTCATACCGCTATTAGGGCCGGGGGGTAAGCCGGCCGGCCCCCCACCGGATGCAATATACCCCATTTTCACCGGCGGCCGCATCTGATGACATGAGATGCGGTCGCGTCAGCGCACAGGCAGCCGCATCACATGATAGGCGATGCGGCCGCGTCATTGATGACGCGGCCGCATCCCGTGTCATGAGATGCGGCCGCCTGTGTGCCCCCCGGGCTTCCCTCTCCCAGCCCGCGCCTGTACAGAGGCCAGTGCCAGATGGCCAGTGTCTAATACAGAGGCCGGTGCCTGGTGGCCAGTCTTCTATATAGAGGCCAGTGTCTAATACAGAGGCCAGTGCCTGATGGTCAGTCTCCAATATAGAGGCCAGTGCCTGGTGGCCCGTGTCTGCTGGAAGCCTCCAGATCTCTTTGTCAGTGTCACATCATTGGGAGGAGGAAATGGATCATCCTGGTAGAAGCACTGAGTCGCTGGGCAGTTCTACTGAATTGGCTCTAGGGGCTCTGCTTAGACCCAGCACCTGGGTGATTCCAAATGGCAAATCCTGTCACAGGGCAGGAGATTAATATCTGCAGATAATGTCTGGAATGGGCAGCTAGTGCCGGCCAGAGCCCAAACCCCTGTGACTGCATCCTTGGGTCCCTATAAATATCACCCAGGGTCTGGGTGGTATAACTACAAGAGTCTGCATTCAGAGCGGGCACAGGGTCAGTGCCACTGGTAGTCTGGGCGTGACTTCCTGTTGTCACCAACAAAATGGCGCACTCATGTTAAGGGGACAGAGAGGGAGGAGAGTGTCTGCAGTGGGGCCTCGGGCCTTTTAGCTAAGTCCCCTTAATAATTCTGGAAACATTGATGCAGTCTCTTCTATTGTTTAGTAAAACAAACAAACAAACAAACAATACTGACTGTGCAGATGATATAAAGTTACACAGTGTTCCATTATTTTACAAGAATCTGTTCTGTTTGTACCAATTGTTCCCCCAGCTAATCTCTCCTGACTTTACTGTACCGGCAGATACTTTCTGGTGATGTGGGGGCTAAATTTACCTCTCCCTCAGGCCGGTGGCATGTCCAGCTGTCCTCTATACTTAGAGCTTAGGTCAGTACTGCAGGATGTACTACACATGGTGCTCGGGTGTCACGGGCCAGTCTGGATACTTTAAACAGACAGACACAGTGGCTGGGACCTGCGGGGGGTGTAGGGTGGGCATCCTGTACGTCATACCGGGTGCGTGGCTATGAATCAGCATCAGCATCAATGGTAAACTGAGCTCATTGTCTTTTTAATGGAGTAAAAGGAATCAGGGATTAGATTAGAGAATTAATTGTATAGTGTTATATTTAAATGGGAAAACACACAGTCAATAAAAATCATATTTTCCAATTGATAACAATTCGCAAATGAATGTTTACCTTTCTGCTGTCTTCTGGTGGAAAAATAATCATGTTTAATTTGTATTTTACCTACCTACTTGTGAGCTGGAGATTTCAAACCAACATATATCAAGTCAATTTGGAAAGATACTTTTTCAGTCACAGGATTTGACTCAATGGCCTTGATTCATTAAGGAAAGTAAAGCAAAAAATTGAGTAAGTTTTCTTATTCAAATTTTCTGGACAAAACCATGTTGCAATCCAAGGGGTGCAAATTAGTTTATTGTTTTGCACATAAGATAAATACTGTCTGTGTTTTCATGTAGCACACAGATACTTGATAGCTTATTTGTACACTGAAATTTAAAGTTGATCTAGGACATGCCCTATCACAAATATAAATCTTCCATCACATTTTAAATTTATCTCCCCCTCCAATGCAACATGGTTTTGCCTTACTTACTTACTTATTTTTGCTTAACGTTCCTTAATGAATCAGGCCCTATGTCTGGATAGTCTGTTTCATGCATGTAAATAAAATTTTCCATTTGTTTTCCTATCACTGCTCGGTTTAGGTTAATATATGGCTTTAATTAGTCCTGAGAGTGAGGAACATGCGGGACGGTCTATTTTACATGTGGAACTATGTGTGACGCTTCTTAATACTATTTATGCCTAGAAATGTGTTTATCCGCTGGGGTGTAATATTCATTTGAAAAATGTTTTCATTTACAAGTACAGAATGAGACCCAAAGACCACGCATAGGACACAAAGGACACCCCAAATATTTGCTCTCTCTACCCCTTTATTATGTTTCACGCCCCCTTCTACCCTCTGTCACAGGATCTGTACTCCGATCTCCCGGAGTACAGATTTAAAGAGTAGGCAAGTATGTGTTTTCTTTTTACTTTGTAGAACAACCTATATCTAAAAGATGAATTATGGGGATTATTATTACTATTATTATTATTATTATTATTATTATTATTATTATTAATAATAATGTAACCCCCTGTCACTGTGTGTAGTGTGGGGTGCAAAGGGTACACAGTGCACCTCCTTCTCAAGCCCTGGCTAGCTGATGGGCATGGGTGTAAATGATCAGGGGGTCCCTGCACATGCAGGTGTTTCTTTGTAGTTAGTGGGACACAGGTAATGTCACTTTGGTGCAGTGTAATAGAAGTCACAATAATTTGGGCGCCAGACCATCTCTATAACAAACTCAACTCTTTATTTACACTCTTCCTCCAGCACGATAATCATAATGGTTGCAGCAATAAAGAAATATATGTACAGCTCCTTACTCTCTCCAGCACAGTTCTTAATGAGCAATACGAATATGGTTGCAAATATATCTCATTACTCCTCCTGCACAGTTCTTAATGTTATCCAGATGTTATGTAACATAAATCATTGGTCTCTCTTACACTCCATACTCACTGCAGATACCCTTTCTGCAGGGGCACATGCATGGATGCTAATAGGCAGGCAGCCTCTCCTCCATGCAGCTCTGACACACTCTGTGTACCTCTCAACTGCAGCTCACCCCTCCTCTGCGGGGATTATGTCTCCTGTGCTCTGACACGTCACTCTGTGTACTCTCAGCCTCAGGATCTGACACTACAGCTACCAGGCCTCTTGTAGCAGCCCTCACTCCAGGGCCTCTTCCATGCAAAGTGTCCCCCTCTCTCTTGGGTTCTCTATAGTGGCATGGAGTTCTCCCCCTCATCCAGGGCACACATTCCTTACCCTGGGTCAGTCACCATGCTCAGACTTCCAGGCAATGCTGGGGGAGCCTGGGAGCTTCCACCCCAGGTCCCCAGCTACAACTCTCCTCTTGTGTCTCCCTTCTCAGTTCCTATCCCCCCTTAATGACAGCCCCTCCTTCCTCTCACTTAGTCTCACAGGCTGGGCTGGGTTATCACCATGGTAACCTGTTTATGTAACTTTTCAGAAACTTCTATCTTACCCTCTAGGTGACCCCTCCTCTATTCACTGAGGTAAAGGTTTAACTAAAACACCACTAGGGGGGTGTTACAATAATAATAATAATAATACTAATAAAATGACAGTTGTGCACATGTGCATTAAACTTACAATATGAGTAAATCTACTGCTATGTCCTCACAGATATCATGTATCGCCATCTACTGGTGAAAAAATGTATTGAGTTTGCAGAATATTTTAACTGTTTCACAAGCTGCTTTTATAGTTAGAGCCGAGGGATCAGCACATAGAGGGTAGTAACTAACATTTTGCTAAATTTCATTATGTAGTAACCTGCAGCAAAAATAGATTTAATCAGTCAGGTGCAAGCAAGACACCTCCAAAGAGGATTTTACGCTGATTTGGTCGCTATTTGCACTTTGTAAATTAGGCTAACTGTATTAACCAGTTCACTATCAATGATATACTATAGTCCTGTGCAATTATCTGGGTAGTAGAACTGGACTGAGGTGTTTTGGACGATAAACATAAAGGCCAAGGGTCTGATTCATCAAGACATGTATACTGAGCGCAACCTGTGCTTAGTTTAAAACGCACGTAATCCGGCTTTGTGCACGACCGATCGGAAGATACCTGCGCTGGTGATTTTGAATATGTCACAATGTCACCAGTTAATAATATAGGCATTAATGATGATAAAAGGGGAGGTTTAAACATTTTTTCCAATGAAATACATTTATTTGTACGCTATTAATGTCTACTGAACATAAAATACATTTCTACAGTTGCTCCTGATTGCAAACACATGTTATAGCATGCATACGAGACTGTCATCACTACTGATCAAGACTTAGACTAGCCCTGTAGCTGGAGCAAGAGAGAAGTATTTTTGAGACACTCAGGTCTGGAGTTGGACGTGACTGTGTGCGCTTGAGTTTGGCATACCCCTACTTTACACTGACTACAACAAAGCTCGCCTTCCCCGTCCCATTTACTCCTCGTTATGGTAGGTTGCAAAAAGTGTTTTTTGCTTTCAAAGACGGAACAGACAGGGCTGCATTTACTGGAATATGTTCCTAGAATATGCAGAGTGATTTTGCGTATGATACGCTCAAAATCGTCAGATATATGCCTTAATGAATCAGGCCCAGATCATTTAAGTTATTATTGAGGACCTCTGAGGTGACTTCAAATATCCATATAACCTACATAAGGCTTAGACAACCTGCGACTGTCCAGTTGTTGAGGAACTACAACTCCACTGCTAAGGTTTGTTATCGTCATGCCCCTGATTTACCCAAATCATGTCCTGATCTGCCCAATCTGCTCAAACCAGGCACATTTAGGGTGAGGCCATCCCAATTTTGTTTTTTTGGGCATCAGGATTGCCCAGCGGAAATCAGGGCTGTTGGCTGCTAGGGATTATTTTATTCTTTAAGATACAGAACTGGTTATCACATGGGCATAAAGGAGCTTCATCTACAGCCAGTTTAATTTAATTATTCAGTAATAATATCCCTGGTCAGTGTAGATAATTGAGGCCATGATTTTTTGGGTCATGGTGTTTGGAACAGGCTGTCATGATAGGAAGGATATGTTCTGTAACTGAGCAGACATTGAGTGGATGGCATCTTTGTAATCTTGCTCTGCAGAAATACCCTGTGTGTATTGGTACATTTATACACAGATCCAGTGACACAGCAGCTTAACAGACTGCAATTTTCAGCTCCTAGTAGAACATCAAGGTGCAGAACAATTTAGTTTACTTTTATGGTTTATATCTGAAAACTTCCATTTTGGGGTTAGTGATCCTATGATTTGTTATGTACAAGTAATTTGTCTATTGAATAAAATGATACTATGAATCCTTATAGAAAATATTTATTAAATCTACATTGTTGTCCAGGTTGATTTGTTTTGTACATTAGTTTGGTTGGTAGCAGCGGTCTACAGGTAACTAGGACAGATATCTCCTCTAACGGGAAGCGGCTGATTGCTTTGGTTCCATTAGAAAAGTCCTATCTCAGGCAGCTTTCAGTTTCTCTCTTCTCTCTTCCTCTATTGCCTGAAGACGCTCTCTCTCCTTTATCAGCTGCACCCCGCAGTACGTCACAAACCAGATGGACAGAGTGCTCTCCGGGAAACCTGCAGGGAAACAGAAGGAGAATTGCAGAGACTGAGAATGTTCCCAGGATATGAAACGTTGGTGGATCTGTACCTTCCAGGACCTCAGTCTCTGGGTACAACACCCACACACCAAAACTCCGCAGACAACGCTAGACATCAGGAAACTGCACATTGTGGCTTTGCCCGGGCTGTGGAACGTTCTTCCACGTTCCATCAGTTTAGCATCTACTCTCAAAGGCTTCAAGCGTGCCCTTAAAACTCATTTCTTTATTCAAGTCTATCAGTCCTCCTCCTAACTCCCTTGTCCTGGCTCTCTCCCCCAGTGTGTACCACCCTATTTGTGTCTCCCCCTTTCCTTTAGGATGTAAGCTCTCAGGAGTAGGGCCCCTCTTTCCTTGTGTGCTCCTTCTACTATTCCATCACCCCCCTGTACCTGTTGGCCGGCTTCCCTAGCCCTATTTTCCTACTGTTGGCCTACTTCTCGCTGATTTCTACCATCACTTTCACTCATTGTCCCAGAAATAATGTGATTTGCACCATGTTACCTGTGTGTGTGTATATTTTTGTTAATTTTTTGTTCTTTCTGTATCATGTTGTGTCATGGGTCACTGTTTTCTGTATATGTCATGTTAGGCGCTGCGGACCCTTTGTGACGCCTTATAAATTAAAGATAACAATAATAATAATTATAATATGTTACAACCGCTGAGGAAGATTCATAGTGGACTGTTGTGACTGCAAAATATAATCTATGAATTTCAAACTGAAGTCCATTGTGATCTGTATAAGAAAATTATGTTTAAAGTGCTACTTCCGTCATCACAGTGATTAAAGTAGACCCAATCCATCCTTCCGGAGTTGAAATTCAAACAAATTTCTTAGAATCTGATTCACTGAATTATTTTCGGACTCTGCCCTGATACAGACGAGGTTTTGGGGTTTTATGCTCATCCTTCCTGGTTGTATGGAAAGGAAAACATCTCTCAGTATGTTTAAGTGAACTGAGATTCTCGTTGTAGCTCAAATAAACAGTAAGTGTGGCTGAAATAGATCTAATATACTTGAGACCAACGGTACCCACACATTTTAGAAATGCTGCTTTTTCACTCAAATAACTATCACAGTAATTTGACGTATAGACAAAGGGCCACATTTGGACTTAGAAGTACATCTGTGCGGCACGGGCAGTACAGTAAGGCATACTTGCCAACTCTCCCGGAATGTCCGGGAGACTTCCGAAATTCAGGTAGGTCTCCCGGACTCCCGGGGAGAGCAGGCAAGTATCCCGCATACTGCAACTTACTCATCAAAATGACTCGATTCGCGGTGAAACGCGTCATTTTGACTCCGAACCCCGCAACAAAATAGTAATTTTATAGTGGGAGACGGGGCCAAAATGATGCGTTTCACCGCGCCCCACCCCTCCCGCCCTCCAACCACGCCCCCTGCCCAGGATCTCCCGGAATTAACTTTTCAAAGGTTGGCAAGTATGCAGTAAGGGCGTAAACATATGGTGAGCCTAATTCATTAAGGAAAGCAGTCTGAACGCAACTCGCACGCACGTCCGTCTGTACTGAAGTACAAGCGGATCTGAAGAAACATTTCCATTTGATTACGGGTATAAGTTCGCTCTGATTATACATCACTTGTCTGCTTCATATCAGAATGTTCTAAATGTCTACTGTACATAAAATACATTGTTAGAGTTTGTCTTCATTGCAAACACATGTTCTAGCTGCATACGTGTAGTCATCACTATCAGTCGGCACTTACACCTGACCTGTAGCTGGAGCTAGTTATACGGCATCTTTCTTACAAGCCCCTCTCTTTATATTTTACTCAAACTATTTCAATATATAAACTAAGCTGCTATGTATGGTGCAAAATTGCATAGTCAGCCATTAAGAACATTATCACCTCCACGTTTACAGAATATCCCTATTACTATGTTTAGGGAATGACTTATTATTCCTTTATCTTTACATATGACCAGCAGTAACGGGGATGTGTTACAAAGTATCTGGTGATTGCATAGGCAAACCGAGGGGGGGTTTTCTAGTGACCGGAAACCCCCCTCCAAGCCTGGGGCACTGTATAATTGAGGTGGCTGGACTCTGCTCCTGCTTCGCACAGCTCTGCTTGAAAAGGGAGAGCTGTGTGCACCTAACAGTAGTACACGCAGCATTGCCCATGTATATTATAGGGATAGGAAGATTTGGAGAGCAGCCAAGCACTGTCTAAAATTATAGCCACACCCCCATGTATGCTGGTCACGCCCTCTGGTGGCGTGGTGTGGAAACCCTGGATTGTGGATCTATCTCTACGTAGTCTGTACCTGTGATGAAAATCCTCTTAGCAACCAGCAAAGCGAACTCCAGGCTGTTGAGGGCTAAAATATTGTATAAAATAATTGCCCAGAAATTAGCTGCGCCGAAGACCCCTCGAATCCTCCTGGACATTGACTCCGGCAGCTTGGCCTAGCGGGAAGAAAGATACAACGTCAGTAAATGTTTCCTAACAGATCATTGAGTGACTGGTAACTGTTTCCAGTTATTTTTCTAAGATAAAATATTTACTGACCTCAAGTTTGGCGAACGGCCCCAGTTCAAAGAATTTTTGTACCCAGAGTTCAAAGTTCAGACCAAAGCAGTTGCAAACCGACCAGATGTAGACAATCTCACAGGGGCCGAGCCACAAGGTGGTGACCAGGAACGTGGACACAGTGGCCAGTAACTCCTTCTTAATGTTACTGTGGCTCTCGCCCAGGTAGTCATAGACGTATCTGTGATAGGGGAGACGGGAGAGGTCACATCATGTTTGATATCCTAGTATTCGTTTCTGTAGACTGTGCATGTGATATCACACAGGCTTACTAACACGGGAGGACACGTACATTACATATAACAGACACGTGTGTATGGTATATACCAAACTTGCTTTAGAATCGTCAACAAACTACATGGCAATAAATATTCCGTTTGAAAGGACATTGTCGCCACACTGTGGTCATAGGTGGTACAGCAGTTAGCAGTTTCTTTTCCACCTTCAGACAACTTTTTTCTATTGTCTTATACACAGGCTCTTGCAACTTTTACTAAATACATTGTTGTTTTTTCTTTCTAGATTTCTTCTGTCTTTTTCTGTCAGGTTTTTATGCCATCAGGTAACATTGGTGGGTGTTTGCTGCCCTGGGATACAACACATTCAGGATTTAGGATTTGCCATTAGGACCCGGACCAGAGCAATTAAGCTGAGTTTTTATTGCCATAAAAAAATCAGTTATTGGTGCCATTTACAACAACAAATATCATCAGGGCAGCTGATCGATACTTAATTGCCCCGGTGATACCGCTGTAGCAGTAATGTCTGCATGTGAGAGCCACTTTCACTCCCACTTAGAATTAAAATAAAAGGTTAAAATGGATAAAATGTATTAAAATATATTTAAAAACTTTATCCGTTAAAAATGCTTCATTCAAATGAAGTATTTCTGTAATTCATTTAATCTGATGGCAGCTTGGTTATAACAAAACAGATTGTAGTTATACACAATTGTTAAAGGCGTTCTGCACCTTCAAACGACTTTTGCTTTTTTTTCTGATTTAAAGTTCAGAAATAATTCTTAAAAATGTAAGATGTACAGAAAGTAGAAAGGAGATTCAGGGTTCTATTAGACCCTGTGGTTCTGAAGATTTCCTAATGCTGCATGGCAATAGAAAATATTCTGTAGGGCAATTTATCAATAAAAGTTCCCCGGGGCAGCACCCCAACTAGCTGGCAGTGGTTAAAGGAGGCTGCTCGATAGGCCAGGGTCCAGCTCGCTCCAGCGTACTGGATTTGGAAGCCCAGACTCGGGTTCCCAGTTTCAGATTCATATAAATAAAAAATAATAATAAAGATTGCAAATAAAAAAACATTTGAAAAAATAAATAAAAGAAAAATAGAAAAACAAAAAAACTTTATTTAAAAGCTCAGTGACTTAAAAAAGTGTTATGTGCTGTGGGGGGTGGTAGGGATATAAAATGTTCAACCTGATTTAGAGCTGGGGTTCAGCTTGGCCCAACTCTAGAATGTACAATAATGTATAGAGCTTGCCATTATGTGGTGCAGTATTTGCACCCCTTGCGGTACCACACTGATTGCTCAGCTGTAAACTCAGACCCTTAGTGTGGAATAATAAATGAAAAAACAGATTGTAAAATTGCTTCATTCCAGGACACACACATAACACAATCTGCTGTTACTTACTTGCACAGCCAGTCATTAATTCCTCTGTCGAAGTGTCTGAAACAGGAGAGGACAAGGCAAATGAGCTCACATAGACACATAAAAACATGTTGTATCAAGAACAAAAGGAAATGGAATCTATGTATTACTTCATTATACTTTATATATACTCATCTCTGTCTATAAACATATGACAATTCCACTTTCTAAATGGTGCCATTAGAACTGAATGTCCCGCCGCCCATATGATTAGACAGGTGCCCCCCATTGTCTGTGCTGGTCGGAACACACAATGACTTCCAGCCTCCATTCTTCAGCCTCCATGAAGAATCAAAATGTTCCACAATGAGGGTCCAGCCACCAGGGGCAAACTCAGGATTTGCAGAGGGGGGTTTCCACAGCACGCCGCCAGTGGGCGTGACCAGCATGCATGGGGGGGCGTAGCTATAATTTTAGAGAGTGCTTGGCTGCTCTCCAACTCTCCCTATCCCCATAATGTACATGGGCAATGCTGCGTGCACTACTGTTAGGTGATTTTCTCTTTTCGAGCAGAGCTGTATGAAGCGGGGGCAGGGTCCAGCCACCTAAATTATACAGTGCCCCAGGTTTGGTGGGGGGTTTCCAGGCATTAGGAAACCCCCTTGGTTTGCCTATAAGCCACCCCCACCCCCGCTTTGTCCTGTGACTACTGATATAATAAGCCAAAGTCCCACAATTGTTTCAAACAGCTACATAAGATGGTGACCTGCGGTAATGTCAGTACCCCTACAGAGGCCAGAGAGATGGAATCCCATTTGGTACAAGGGCAGATAATTCTGTTTTTAAATGCACTTTTTAGAAAGTGGAATTGACCTTTAAATTGAACCTGCTATTTACAATGGAAGATTGTTTCCTGAGCTGAACGAACATTCATCAGACTGCAACGTGGCTCTCTCCGGTGTCCCCCCCAAATACTAATATAGGGATATGAATACTTACAGACAGCATATCCATCTTTAATATTTTTGGTTACATAACTAAAACATAGCTGCCAAAAAACATGATTTACACAAGACAGTCCCTATTCATGGGATCCGAATCCCCATGGTCTACCTGAAAACCTCACCCAAAATAGATGTATTGGTGGATCGGGTTGTGGTTTTGGTGAGATCAGAGTTGTGGCCTAATTTTTGTCAGTTATGCTAATATCTCCTCTAAAACACATTAGTTGGAGCGCGTAAGTCCTGAATAAATATATAATCTGCAGGAAAAGGTGACGATATAACGGTTAAGACTCAGTGCTGATGCTGTCCTGACTTACGTTTCGGCAAAGACGTAGAGCATGGTGATACACTTGGGTGGTTGTGGTGGGTCCAGATGGTCCAGCCTGGCTATTGTGTTTATAACCCCAAACATCACCGCTGCTTTCACCCAATCATACACCAAGTTAGAGTAGGCCAGACCCGCTGCCAGGAGAAACAGAGCACAGTATTACATACCTGTAACCGCCATTCATCCTAACGAGCGTTAGATGTAACTGTTACTTGTTAGTATTTATATATTAAAGCTGGGTATAATAGTGATCAGTAACATATCTGAATTACCTTTACAGAAACTGACCAGTGAACTGTCCTATCCCCTTGCTTAAATCTGACATGTTTAATAATAGTTAAGGGTGATGGGACTTCTCTGCCAGTCATCAATCTGGAATGGGCAGGTAGCCTGGAGTGATTGTCATACAGACTGTGTAGAACATGTTTACACAGATGGTCAGTGATGTCACATTATGTTCTAGAGGACATATCGGATATGTTGTGCTTTAATATTTGAGCCTTTTGACCCATATCCACAGCTTCTCGGTCAGTGTCTAAGTGTTGTGTTTTGTGCCTTTTGCAGTATGCGATGGAGTTTGCAGGAAGTTTTCCAGCAAACTACTTTTTAACGAAGCTGAAGTTTTAAATTTGGTTAAAAAGTGGGAAATACAATTTAAATATCATTCAAATCGAGATATTAATTTTAAATGTCATGTTATTACACAAGATTACCAAACGTTTTCTACAAATACAACGATTCGGTACTTTGTTTTTATTTTTATCATATTGTATATTGAACTTAAATAAACTGTCAAATCTATGCTTCCTGAATCTTTTCATTATTATTTATATTATTACTATTATTATTAATATTAATAATAACAACCTTTATTTATACAACACCTACATATTATGAAATGCAATACAGAAAATATTTAATTATTCACATCAGTCCCTGTTCAAATACATTTTTCTCTTTTATGGTTAAAATACAGCACTTACTAGTGCTCTTTTCTACACATCTCCTCGCCCAAAGCAGAAAACCATCCTGCTACAAGACCATACATTATTCCACGCTGTACAAGCAGCCACTATCTCTGTCCAATTACTTTTACACTCGATGAATAGAACAGTGATAACATTTAATACTGTACTTCCATAAAAAGCAGCAGACAAGTTTATAAAATTGATTAGAAATCATCATGATATAGTGGACATGAATGTAAAAATAAAACAGGAGGAGATGCTCTATTGAAGCAGCAATTCCATGAACAAAATATGCATTCAACGTAAATCACCGTAACAGGCTACAAAAAGAAAATGTTGGTATTTACCATTTTTCCTTGGTTTGTTTTGTCAGGCTGCTCTTAATGGTTTATAATTCTATACAGTGTCATGGGCTACCATGGCAACCACAGTCTCATGGCACATGATGTAGTGAGCAGAGAGGCTTTGCTATGCTCCTCTGAGCTTTCTCTGCTCACATAACATGCCCCTTTCATCATCGCATAACATACTGAGAGCTGTGAGCCTGTGTCCATGTAACTGGAAGCCATACTTTGTAACCTCCAGAGAGATTTTGAAAAGGAGATAATGATTTGTATTAGGAAATAAAATGGTCTCCTGGGAAAGGGAGGACCAAAAATTAGGCAAGTTTGGATGAAACATAGACCACATACCACAGTCTTTTATCAACAATGTATCTGGAGATTGTATGAAATGTTACAAACCCAATTCCCAGTCTGAAAGTTTTTTCACAAACTTCAGGTCGGACGGGATGGAGAGAATGTAAAGGAAGTGGAAGAACACGTCCACGAGAATGATCACCAGGAGATTGACCGCAGCTTGGACGCGGATGTTCCACATTTCGTTCTCTTTACGGGTCAGAGCCTTCATCTTCACCTGTCACGTGGGGGGAAACAGAATATTAATCAGGGGACAAAAAGGAAATCTGTATCCAAAACGTGGACATTAATTTCCAGTTTCTATTCACTCAATCTTTTATGTAATAGAAGTATAGTAATACTGAAGACCGTGTCTGGAGTGATCTTTATTCATTAAATCTTAAAATTGAATACTAAACTAAAATTGAGTTGTTTATTGTTATTGTATAAATTGTACTCTACAGGGTGATAAATAGACTTTTGTCTAGAAATGTCATTGTTTGTACAGTTATTTATATTTAGGGGTTTTTGTAAAGGACATAATTTTGTTCTTAGTTAACTGTAAAATATAATATTAGAGTTTTTTTTACATATTTCAGTATTTAACAGGTAAACGTGCGATTGGTGCATTTTTTTTAACAAATAAAACATAGTGTGTGCATAACACCAGTCTGTAGATTTACTAAAACTCGCTTTTGTGGCGGTTTGGAATTTAGTAAATCATGTGATTTTGAAACTGCTGAAAAAAATCCCTTAAAATGATGTTTTTACAAAAACGCCCTTTAGTAAATCTAACCCAAGTTTAATAAGAACAGAACTGTGGACTAAATCTTCAAGACCTTGGACTTAAATTCTATATCGATGGCCCTCAGAAAATATCCCACTGTCTCCCACTGACCAACAGTAACATCCCAAAGCCCCAAAGTCGTAATTCTTGGTTCAAATCGAAACGAAAGATCAGTTGGTTGTATAATTGTCCTCAGTAAACCACGCTGAATACAATGTATCATGTGAGTTCCCAGACTTCTAATTGGTTCAGTCTAACAACCTACCTGTTGGTAAAACTGGTCAAAGGTCATAATTGGGCCGAAGAAGAAGAAAGGGAGGTAGAAGTTGTACTTGAGAAGGTCAATGGGTGAGTAAAATCCCTCCTTTCTGTCGCAGGTCTCCAGGGCGAAGCTCATGCAGCGCAGGATGGTGAAACCGCAACCCCCATAAAACAGGATGTCTTGTAGATTGAAAGTTCCTGTAACAAATCCATTCTGGAACCGATGAACACAGAATCATAATCAGCCAATGGAGACGTTTGCCAACCAAATAAAACCAATAAAATAACAATATTAATTGTTGATTCCTGTAAAGCTGAATATTCAGTAGCAGAGTCTCATATACTAAGGGTGGGTTCAATGCCCTTGTGGACCAAAAACAGAATATTCGGGCTGTTCTGACTGCTGGACTAGTCTGACTTCACTCTCATATGTTATTAGTCATCGATATATATTACCCCCAAACTTAATGAAATAAATTAATGAAACAGATTTAATCTAAAAACAATATTTCCATTTTCAACCCAAAGGTTCACAAATATTGATCTTTTGGTGAGAATTGACTCTGTTTATTGAGATGGCCTCATCACTGAAGCTCCGTTTAGAATCAGACAATGAATACACTCAGTAATCAGCAGCACTTGAGATGAAAAATCTGATCAACCAGCTAATTTTCCCATTATTTGTGTATGTCCTTCATGTTAGTGACGATATATAATGCACCTTGTGAATCATTTCAGCTCAGTGTCATAAGGGTTCTTAGTTTAGTTGAAGCCTCTACTCTATTCACGTGAGCTCAGTCCTCACACAATTGGGTTTATTGGAAAATCCTGCTTGGGTCATCCTGGTGTTTTCCTAAATACATCTCATACAGCATCTGAATTTCTAAGAAATAATTCTGTCATCTCACCTCCTATAGCCCCAAAAAACATACTTGCCAGGAGATGAAAGGCTCCAGCTTGAAGGTCCCAAGACTACAGAGGCCGGCAGCGAAGCAGAGCCACTTCGTCTTCACCAGCGAGATGGTGTAGAGAATGGCGCAGTGCGATAAGATCAGTAACAGGTAGTTAGGTCCCATGATCATAAATACAGTCAGGAGCCCATACAGCATGTAAATCCAGGACCTGTGCTGTGTGGAGACAAGTCCGTCAGTACGGATGGGAGTCACGGGAAAAAAAACAAATCAAACTTACATTTTTTTAGTTATTACTATATCATTAAAAACATTTCAATTTAAGAAACTTTAAATGAAGACATTAAGGGCTCGATTATTAATAGTCATTTTTTTTATGTGTTTTAGTATATTTTAGGCATATTGCTCCAAGCCCTGAGACAACTCCTTATCTGGGGAAGTCCAGTCCAGGATTTTCGGGTAATATATTCGATACCGGAGTGTGTTAGTTTTCATGGGATGTAAACAGACAGTTTCTGACAGTTGGAAATAATAACATCTGGTTAGTGTTTCATGAAAATAACAGTATGAAGAATATTTGACATGTTAGGGATGTAACACCATCAGATTTAAGTCTTTTTTCCATTAGTTTAACAAACTTTTTTCAGACATGATACAGAAGATTACAGTAAATGACTATAAACCCAAAAGTGACTCAATACAATATTCCTGACAGGAGCCAACAAACTTATTGTAAATAAAAGCAGTTTGTGTTTTTTTTATAAATAAACTATGTTGCTTAGAATTCCTGTAACTTTTAATAATATTCCTTTATATTTAATATTTATTTTACATTTTTGTTCACTAGAAATATATTTCATTTATCTGTCCTGTCTGTCAATTCCACGGTCTACATTACAGTAATAATATGTTCTGACTGATAGGAAGTAACATGGAAGTACATTTTATTGTTACAAACCAACTTTTGAGAACAATACTTTTCACTAATGAAGAGATTATGCAAACTGGGGAACTGGTAAAGTCAATGGAAAACAACTTACAATTAAGCCTTTTGTGGTTGCGTTGTATATAAAACATTGATTATCCAACAAAAAAAGTATGATAAAAGCATAAAATTGTGCAAAATTAAAAATGCTAAAACTCCCAAAGAAAACTTCTAAACAAACTCCTAAAAGTCTTCTTTATTTTGAAGAATGAAAACTACAAAGCTCTTTTAGTAAATTTGTTTTAGTTAAGTTGTTTTAGTTAATGTTGTTTTAGTTGTTTTAGTTAATGTTGCTTTAGCTGTTTTAGTTAATGTTGTTTTACTTAATGTTGTTTTAGTTGTTTTAGTTAATGTTGTTTTAGTTAATGTTGTTTTAGTTGTTTTAGTTAATGTTGCTTTAGCTGTTTTAGTTAATGTTGTTTTACTTAATGTTGTTTTAGTTGTTTTAGTTAATGTTGTTTTAGTTAATGTTGTTTTAGTTGTTTTAGTTAATGTTGTTTTAGTTAATGTTGTTTTAGTTGTTTTAGTTAAGTTATTTTAGTTAATGTTGTTTTAGTTAATGTTGTTTTAGTTGTTTTAGTTAATGTTGCTTTAGCTGTTTTAGTTAATGTTGTTTTACTTAATGTTGTTTTAGTTGTTTTAGTTAATGTTGTTTTAGTTAATGTTGCTTTAGCTGTTTTAGTTAATGTTGTTTTAGTTGTTTTAGTTAATGTTATTTTAGTTAATGTTGTTTTAGTTAATGTTGTTTTACTTGTTTTAGTTAATGCTGTTTAAGTTGTTTTAGTTAAGTTGTTTTAGATAATGTTGTTTTAGTTAAGTCGTTTTAGTTAATGTTGTTTTAGTTGTTTTAGTTAATGCTGTTTAAGTTGTTTTAGTTAATGTTGTTTTAGTAAATGTTGTTTTAGTTAATGTTGTTTTAGTTGTTTTAGTTAATGTTGTTTTAGTTAATTTGTTTTAGTTAATGTTGTTGCTGGCTTTCTGTGGAGAATAACATCTTTTCCGCCACTTTTAAATAAGTTGTAGACCTTCCCACCTGATCCCTACTTTTGACAGAGCTTAGCATAAGAACAGAAAAGGGGGAGTTTACTAATGTGAGGCATTTGATTGGTTCTGACCCGCTGTGTACAATCCACTGTATGTTACATATTTGCACTGGAAATTTCTAAATCTTTCACATTCAACCTGTGCAGTAAGTGGTTTTATTACTCATTATCTGCTTATAATGGCTAATTATCGATATTTCACCTACCTGAGGGACTAGAAGGGAGAAGATCTTGGCAAAAATAACATGACCCGAGAGGGCGAAGATGATAAAATTCCTGAACGTCGTGAACCACATCACCCATTCAAAGTCCGCAGCATCCTGAAAATAATAAAATGTTGGTTTTTTAGGGCGCATAAACGGAGAGAGATCTAAAGAATTTGGGTGAAAATAAGTTCTGTTATGGAATCAATAAAAAGTATACAAAATCTATGACAGAATCTATAACAGTCAGTGAAGATCATGTAAGTTCCATTATGGAATTCATAACAGCGGCGCTGCCTTGTAAAGGGAAACTTCCCTTTACAAGGCAGCGCCGCTTTAAATTTAAGCGCTGAAGACGCCGATCTCGCCGGAGTTGAAGAATCCGGACATTGATACATTTACCCCTAGATCTGTTATAAAAATGTGTTATTAGAGGACTATGCTTTAACCTATTAACAGAATTCCAAGATTTATCTATTTTATTACCAGACTTTCCAGCCTGATGAATTCTGTCCCATCGCATCTGTGAATATATAATACCAACCCCAACTTGGGATAAGGTAGAATGAAACTCATTTCACTCTCTTTCCCCAGTGCCGGGAAATTGGGACTTAGCTCTATGCAATCATTATCATCATCACCATTTATTTATATAGCGCCACTGATTCCGCAGCGCTGTACAGAGAACTCACTCACATCAGTCCCTGCCCCGTTGGAGCTTACAGTCTAAATAAAAATGTTTTAAGGTTTAGGAGATCTGTCATAAAAATAATAAAAACTCTCTGGCCTTCATTTAGAGATAGGAGCAGATAAAGGCTGAATATTTGCACCTTTGCAAAGCATGCTGGGAAATACCAGCTGCTTTTACATGCAGCACACAAATAGTGGGAAGCTTTAATCTTACACTGCAATTTAAAGTTACTCTATGACACCCTCAACTTTAAATCTGTCCGTATATCTTACATATGCCCCCCTACAGCACAACATGGTTTTGCCCAGGTGCTTTGCTCCTAGAACCATATCAGCGGCATTGTGTCTGTGATAACTTGCTGTTTCGGTTTATATAGCGTTTTATATTTTCTCACCATTTTCCTACCAAAGTAATACCATCCGGACTTGACATTTTCTTTAAAGCTCTTCCGGTTCATGTTATCTGCAGGACAAAATATATATTATGAATTAAAAATTATATATAACACTTGGGGGTAAATGTATTAAGCTCCTATTTCTGCGAGTTGCTGGAAATTGGTGACTTTGCAGGGAAAATTTAAAGCGGCAATGGCATGTACAAGCTGCCTTTATAAACCATCGCCGTTTAAAATTTCCCCCACAAAGTTGACGATTTCCGGCAACTTGCAGAAATCGGAGCTTCATACATTTACCCCCTAGAATTAATTTTGTCATGAGCCAGCTCTTACCATCCATTTTCATTCATGAGATAATGTACCTCATTCTGTAAATTATAAGAATATATTATACGTCACAGAGGAGTTTCATGACCACGTGAAGACTTTTCTACAAGTCATGGGTCTTTGAGGTGACTTGTAATATTCATAATAATTCACAGTAGGGACTGTAAATTATAGCTTATAATACACAAGTTTTCCAAATGAACACTGAGGCAACGATATCAGAACTCACCATTTATATACATATTATTCACATGAGTTTCTACACATACTAACATCTCTTGTCTATTATAAAATAAATATATATCCCTCTCACAATAAAGATGTTGATAACAAAGTACCTCTAGAGGCTTCGAATATCCCATTCATCGAGTAGACCAGAGCGCAGGTCAGGACCAGAGCGTAGAAGCCGAGCTCATAGTGCGGTAGTACCGCCTTTAACCCCATGGTGGCAGCAGATCAACACAGCAGATACTTTGTATAAAAATCTAAACAAGAAAATTGAGAACATTGTATTTTTCATGGACATGAATTAGCAGATTTCATTGTGGTTATAGCTTCTGTGTCATGGCAGCCATGAATGTGTTTTCACCTCACCCTCCTCCCAATGTTTGGGGCCTTGGACAAAGATTTACAGACAAGTAAAGGGCAATTATTAAAAAAACAAAAAACAAATTATGATCGTAGTAAAATACTCCTCCATATATAACCTTATTCACATTTTATTACTAATTTGCAAGGTTCATGTTCTTATCGGAAATAATAGAAAGAGTAATAATAGGAGATTAGCAACTTGTTTTAATTATTTAACTATTTAAAAAATGACTTGTGTGGAGTTTGTATGTTCTCCCCGTGTTTGCGTGGGTTTCCTCCGGGTGCTCCGGTTTCCTCCCACACTCCCCAAAAAAAACATACTAGTAGGTTAATTGGCTGCTATAAAAATTGACCCTAGTCTGTGTCTGTATGTGTTAGGGAATTTAGACTGTAAGCTCCAATGGGGCAGGGACTGATGTGAGTTCTCTGTACAGCGCTGCAGAATTAGTGGCGCTATATAAATAGATGGTGATGATGATGATGAATATAGTCTACAATTATTATTTGTAAATATAAAGGTTTAGTAGCAATGCTTACTAAATATTGCAATTTCAGCCTCTGCCAAGTTGTTATAGTTTCAGTATAATGATTGACAGTCCCAGCACTATAATTGGCTCCACCCCCTTTTCTCATGTGTATGAAAACTCTCCATAGTGGGAGGGCAACCAGGATTTTTCTTCAGGTAACTCTTGATTTTACAGATGGGAGCTGGCACTCAGACGTAGGTGGTGCTATGTGAGGGCTGGTACGTAGGCAAACGGGCATTTGTTCCCCTGGCAAGCATTGTTTACCATTGGGGGGGTCCTTCAATTCTGCACTCACAAGTGCACATACCCCCTTTATAGTTTTAGAATTATGGCTGTTTAGTGTTTTATGACAACAGATATTCCTACAATCAGTCACGACTACTTATTAAAGGAGCCAGAGAATCCTCCGCTGGGCCCCAAGCTTGAGGGCCCCTCACTATGTCTTACTACTTAAACATTGCTGGCCATAATAGACAATTATCTTAAATATGGGACAGTGCGGTCATTCCCACAATGCACTAGGCATGTCCTGTACATAGACTCTCTCAGACATTCTCAGACAAACAGCCAAATGTTTGTTGTAAAGGCCACTGGCGGGTCTGTGGCACATTATTAGGTGTCCTAGTGTCACCGGGATTATGGAACAGACCGGCTTAGCTGTTCCTTCTAACTTGAAATGAAATAACCGACCTTCATCTAAGACTTTCATCTATGGTGTAACGCAAGACTAACATACTCCGAACACGTGAGATCGTTTCAGTGTTTTTACAGCTTAATATAGTTGCAATAATGATGAAATTGCAGCATATTGTCGTAGTGATAAATCTTCACCTATATTGCAGGATTCTACGGCTCCGTCTCGCACTTTAACCCATTTATCAATTATAACCATAAAACTAAATCTTGTCTTTGTATTTGGTGCCGCTGGCACGAATGAGCCTAATTCACAAGGAGCGTCCTGACCCCCAGCATCTCCCATCAGAAGATGCAAGATCTCGCACACCCACAGGTGCCGCCCACTGATCCATGCGCTTTCCAGTAATAATGGGAACATTTGTGCAAAAATAGTCAGAAATGTCAACATGGATGGAAAAATGTCCACTTTTCTGCATGATTCCTGCTATTACTATTTTCTAACCTATTTTTACCCTTTGTTGTCCAGATTATTCTGAAATATATTCAATTATTCCAACTATTCCTCATACACAGGAGAGTATTTATATACAGGGGGAATTTATATACTGGTGGCCTTTATTTACTGGGGGAATTTATATACAGGGTTCATTTATACACAGGTAGGTATTTATATACAGGGGGAATTTATATACTGGTGGCCTTTATATACTGGGGGAATTTATACACAGGTAGGTATTTATATACTGGGGGGAATTTAAAAACTGTAAGGAATTTATATATGGGGGCCTTTATATACTGGGGGGTATTTATATACTGGGGGCATTTATATACTGGGGGGAATTTATAGACTGGGGGCATTTATACACAGGTGGGTATTTATATACTGGCGGGCATTTATATACTGGGGGCATTTATATACTGGGTTCATTTATACACAGGTAGGTATTTATATACTGGGGGGAATTTAAAAACTGTGAGGAATTTATATATAGGGGCCTTTATATACTGGGGGGTATTTATATACTGGGGGGTATTTATATACTGGGGGCATTTATACACAGGTGGGTATTTATTAGAGATGGTCACTGACCCCCGTGTTTTGGTTTTGGATTCGGTTTTGGATCTGGATTACCGTCGTGTTTTGGTTTTGGTTTTGGTTTTGCAAAACTGCCATTGCGTGTTTTGGTTTTGGTTTTGGTTTTGTTTGGTTTTGTTTTGCTATTTTTTGGGAAAATCCATGTTTTTGGGCCTAAATTAACCCAATTTAGTGCTCCAACTGTTTTAGAGACAAGTAATCTAATTGTTGAGGTAATAAATCATCCAAAAAAACAGTTTAATTCTTCGTTGGTAGGCCTATTCTACACACAAAACAGATTGTCTTCCTCTCCATCTATGCATATTGGCAATGCAGCCATCGTCTTTGAATGTATATTACACCCTACACTTATAGTTAAATATGTAAAGAAATGGAAAAAGCCAGTTTGCTTTCTGTCTCTCAAGGCCCCCCTCCACTTGTATAAAATAGCAAAAAATTCAGCCATTATAGACTGTACAATATTAATTGACATGGAGAAAGCCAGTTTGGTTTCTGTCTCTCTAGGCCCCCCTCCACTTGTATAAAATACTAAAAAATTCAGCCATTATAGACTGTACAATATTAATTGACATGGAGAAAGACAGTTTGGGGTCACTCTGTCTCTCTAGGCCCCCCTCCACTTGTATAAAATACCAAAAAATTCAGCCATTATAGACTGTACAATATTAATTGACATGGAGAAAGCCAGTTTGGTTTCTGTCTCTCTAGCCCCCCCTCCACTTGTATAAAATACTAAAAAATTCAGCCATTATAGACTGTACAATATTAATTGACATGGAGAAAGACAGTTTGGGGTCACTCTGTCTCTCTAGGCCCCCCTCCACTTGTATAAAATACCAAAAAATTCAGCCATTATAGACTGTACAATATTAATTGACATGGAGAAAGCCAGTTTGGTTTCTGTCTCTCTAGGCCCCCCTCCACTTGTATAAAATACTAAAAAATTCAGCCATTATAGACTGTACAATATTATGAAAAATGGACAAAGCCAGTTTAGGGTCACTCTGTCTATGACACCCTACCCTTAAGGATAAATTGCCCTAACAGCAGCCTTTCAAGATGGTATGTGATATGGAAATGCCACAAGTCCCTTTCCTCTTTGGGGGTAGATTGCACCCTACACTTACATAGAAAGTTTTAAAAAGATGTTATCGGCATCATCTTCAGCTTCATCCTCACCCTCATCAGTGTGTACGTCATC
Source organism: Mixophyes fleayi (assembly GCF_038048845.1). NCBI lineage: Eukaryota > Metazoa > Chordata > Amphibia > Anura > Limnodynastidae > Mixophyes > Mixophyes fleayi. Next base: position 270,945,103 of record NC_134406.1, read on the forward strand.
ATCACAGACTATCAATTCATCGCCGCTTGAATCCGCCATTAGAGAACAGTCAGTGCTTGGATGTCTTGGATGGTGAAGGCCTTCCTCGTGGAAGATGTAGTTCATTTTTATAAACATCATTTTCTCCACATTTTTGGGAAGTAACCTTCTACGGCGATCACTGACTAAGTTCCCTGCTGTGCTGAACACTCGTTCAGAGTACACACTGGAGGGTGGGCAGCTTAGGTATTGCAAAGCAAGTTTGTACATGGGTTTCCAAATGGCTTGCTTTTCTTCCCAGTAAGGAAAGGGACTGTCTGACATTTCCATATCAACTACCTCTTGAAAGTAATCCTCCACCATCCTTTGCATGTTTATACTCATATTGGATGGACTTATGGGCAAAGTGACACTTTTTTTTGAAAAATCCTTCAAACCAGCCCAGATGTTAAATTGTTCTCGTCTGCCCCCTGTGTCTTCCCTGCTTCTTTTTTGGAAATTTAATTTTTTACGAGCAACAGCTTGAGAAAGTGAAGGAGGACACGTCGTCAAGCCGAGGCCCAGTTCAGCGGCCAACTTGCTGAGCAATAGCTCCTTGCAAAAGTTCACATCTCGCTCATTTACAAGTAAAGACTCAATGTAGGTTTTAAACCTTGGATCAAGCACAGTGGCCAAAACGTACTGATCCGAGTTCAAGATCTTAATAACTCGAGGATCATTGTGAAGCGAATTAAGTACTTGATCGACAAGGCCAACATACTTTGCTGAATTGCTTGCTTTCAGCTCCTCCTTCATTTTCTCAAGCTGCTTTTCCAATAGTCTAATTAAAGGAATGACTTGGCTCAAACTAGCAGAGTCTGCACTGACCTCACATGTCACAACTTCAAATGGTTTCAGCACCTTGCACAGCACTGAAAGGATTCCCCACTGTGCAAGAGTGAAATACATCCCCCCTCCTTTCCCAATGTCATGACTTGTGCAATATGCTTGGATGGCTTTGCGCTGTTCCTCCATCCTCTGAAGCATGTACAGGGTGGAATTCCACCGAGTTACCACCTCTTGCTTAAGTTGGTGGCAGGGCAAGTTAAACTGCTCTTGGAGCTGCTGTAATCTCCTACATGCTGTGGCTGAATGCCTGAAATGGCCTGAAATTTTACGGGCCACCGAAAGCATCTCCTGCACCTCACGGTTATTTCGTAGGAAGCTCTGCACCACCAAGTTGATGGTGTGAGCAAAACAGGGAATATGTTGGAAATCACCCAGCTGTAATGCTCGCACTATATTGTTGGCGTTATCTGAAATGACATACCCTGGGGAGAGTCCGAGTGGTATAAGCCATGCATCAATCACATCTCTCAGTTTGCGTAACAAATTGTCAGCCGTATGCCTGTTAGTGAAGCCGGTGATACAAAGAGTGGCCTGCCTGTGACAAATGTTACGTAGTGGTGTACATGCTGCTGCTGTTCCTGCTGGTGAAGGTGAATGACCAACCCAGTGGGCTGTCACAGTCATATAGTCTTTGGTTTGGCCACTTCCACTTGTCCACATATCTGTGGTTAAGTGAACAGTGGGCAGAATGGCATTTTTCAGCGCAATCTCTACATTTTTACACACTTTTTGGTATAGTTGTGGAATAGCTTTACGGGAGAAATGGTGTCGCGATGGAATTCTGTAACGCGGACACAAAACCTCAATTAACTGTGAAAAACCAGCTGCGTTTATTGTGGAGATTGGACGCAGATCTAACACTAACATTGCAGCCATGGCGTCTGTGATTCGCTTGGCGACTGGGTGACTGCTGTCATATTTGCTTCCCCTCGCAAATGATTGTTTCACAGTTAATTGCTGAAATGTAGGACTGCTCATTTTATTCACCTGCCTCTGGGATGACGATTCACCCCCAGCAGCAGCAACAGCAGCAGCAGGACTAACGCTTTCTTCAGAGGAATCAATAATAGTGCCGGAGTCATCCAGCCTTAAGTGGGATGCCGGGCTAACTCCGAGCGCTACTGAGGATATTGATGAGGATGGTGTGGTGGGTGTATTTTGTAGCCGTCGGTATGTCGGTGAGCGGAGGGTCTTAGCTGATGAGGGAGTGCTTGTATTCTTTTGGGAAGAACTTTCAGCTTTTCCCAACACTTTGCCATGAACTCTCGTTAAATGGCGTAACATAGACGAGGTTCCAAGATGGTTAAGGTCCCTCCCTCGACTGACTGTGGCTTCACATACACTACAAATGGCTATACAATTGTTGTCTGGATTTGGGTAGAAATAATTCCACACATAAGAAGTGGATTTTTTTGTTTTATGCCCAGGCATGACAATGGCCTTTTTCTTGTCACGTGCCAGAACTGCTGCCACTGGTGCAGGACTTACACAAACAACCTCATCCTCATCAACATCCTCATTAGCGCCCTCGTCGCCTACACAAATCTCCCCCTCATCCTCTTCTAATTCCAAAGTGGCATCCTCAATTTGGGTATCACCGGCTACACTCGGGCTATTAAGGCACACATCAGCAGAATGCTCACGATTAGACATCCCACTGTTGGATGGACTCTCCACAGGGATTGTTGTCATTTGTGAATCAGAGCAAATATTCTCCTGTAATGCCTCACTGGTATCTTGCAGCTCAGCTTTGACGCGTAACAGTAGTTGTGCACCAATTGTAGCCTGGGTAACTTTTTGGGATCTGCCACTAATAGCCAAAGGTGAAGGCCTCATTCTCTCTTTGCCACTGCGTGTGTAGAATGGCATGCTTGCAATTTTTTTTTTATCGTCACTTAACTTTTGCTCAGTTACACTTCTTTTTCGCTTCAATACAGTAAATTTTTTTTTGGTTTTTGTTTTTTGCACTAATTTGAAAACACTCTGTTGTTTGACATCGCCTTGGCCAGATGACGTACTGGGAACACTAACATCAGGACTGGTGACAGAACCTGGTTGCTCATTTAGATCATATGTGGACTGCTTTGAATCCATTCTGAGCGCAAACCACTGAGGAGTGCTAAAAATTATTGAGTAGATACTGCTGACAGATATGACTTTTGACAGCCAGAAATATTAATGCACAATTAGGGAGGACACCCCAAAAACACTGAGGAGTGCTACAAATTATTGAGTAGATACTGCTGACAGATATGACTTTTGACAGCCAGAAATATTAATGCACAATTAGGGAGGACACCCCAAAAACACTGAGGAGTGCTACAAATTATTGAGTAGATACTGCTGACAGATATGACTTTTGACAGCCAGAAATATTAATGCACAATTAGGGAGGACACCCCAAAAACACTGAGGAGTGCTACAAATTATTGAGTAGATACTGCTGACAGATATGACTTTTGACAGCCAGAAATATTAATGCACAATTAGGGAGGACACCCCAAAAACACTGAGGAGTGCTACAAATTATTGAGTAGATACTGCTGACAGATATGACTTTTGACAGCCAGAAATATTAATGCACAATTAGGGAGGACACCCCAAAAACACTGAGGAGTGCTACAAATTATTGAGTAGATACTGCTGACAGATATGACTTTTGACAGCCAGAAATATTAATGCACAATTAGGGAGGACACCCCAAAAACACTGAGGAGTGCTAAAAATTATTGAGTAGATACTGCTGACAGATATGACTTTTGACAGCCAGAAATATTAATGCACAATTAGGGAGGACACCCCAAAAACACTGAGGAGTGCTACAAATTATTGAGTAGATACTGCTGACAGATATGACTTTTGACAGCCAGAAATATTAATGCACAATTAGGGAGGACACCCCAAAAACACTGAGGAGTGCTAAAAATTATTGAGTAGATACTGCTGACAGATATGACTTTTGACAGCCAGAAATATTAATGCACAATTAGGGAGGACACCCCAAAAACACTGAGGAGTGCTACAAATTATTGAGTAGATACTGCTGACAGATATGACTTTTGACAGCCAGAAATATTAATGCACAATTAGGGAGGACACCCCAAAAACACTGAGGAGTGCTAAAAATTATTGAGTAGATACTGCTGACAGATATGACTTTTGACAGCCAGAAATATTAATGCACAATTAGGGAGGACACCCCAAAAACACTGAGGAGTGCTACAAATTATTGAGTAGATACTGCTGACAGATATGACTTTTGACAGCCAGAAATATTAATGCACAATTAGGGAGGACACCCCAAAAACACTGAGGAGTGCTAAAAATTATTGAGTAGATACTGCTGACAGATATGACTTTTGACAGCCAGAAATATTAATGCACAATTAGGGAGGACACCCCAAAAACACTGAGGAGTGCTACAAATTATTGAGTAGATACTGCTGACAGATATGACTTTTGACAGCCAGAAATATTAATGCACAATTAGGGAGGACACCCCAAAAACACTGAGGAGTGCTAAAAATTATTGAGTAGATACTGCTGACAGATATGACTTTTGACAGCCAGAAATATTAATGCACAATTAGGGAGGACACCCCAAAAACACTGAGGTGTGCTACAAATTATTTAGTAGATAATGCTGACAGATATGACTTTTGACAGCCAGAAATATTAATGCACAATTATGGGGGACACCCCAAAAGCGCTGGGGAGTGCCAAATATGAAGAAAAAATAATAAACCTCTATCCTCCTCTCTGCACTAGCGATTTTGGTTAGAGCAATTGCAAGAACAATATGGTATTCTCTGTCCCTGCTCTAATTAGCCTATGACTACACCCTGCTCTCTCCCTCTGTCAAATGGCGATGGATTGCTGTGGAGGCGTGTATTTATAAAGTTGAAGTATCGCGAGAACCGAGTCCCGAGATCCGACGACGTCACAATGACGTTCGGCCTCGATTTGGATTCGGAATGGGCGGGAGAGTACCGAGCTGCTCAGCTCGGTACTCGGATACCCAAAGTTCGGGTGGGTTCGGTTCTCGGAGAACCGGACCCGCCCATCTCTAGTATTTATATACTGGGGGCATTTATACACAGGTGGGTATTTATATACTGGGGGGCATTTATATACTGGGGGCATTTATATACTGGGGGAACTTATATATGGGGCCCTTTATATACTGGGGGGTATTTATATACTGGGGGCATTTATATACTGAGGGGGCATTTGTTAAAATTGCTGCTCAGGTAACAATGTTGAAAACTGCTGTAACCCAGAACAACCAATCAGATTCTAACTTTCATATTCCGTGTACAATTTAGGAAATTAAAGCAAACATCTGATTGGTTGATGTTGTATTAAACAGAGCAGCGATATTGGATTTGTTTAACTCTTTACTTCCTGACCACCCACAGTTCTATAGAGGAATTTAGGACGAGAATAGTTTCCTGCAGGAACTGAGTTCTTGTACAATCCGTGTTACCTGCGTAACTGGCCTGATGTGATCTCATGGACTTTATGATCCAGAGCAGAATGTACAGATGTATCTATGTCAGAGCATCAGCAGATCTCCTGGGTATATTGTGAGCTACATGGTATTACAGCCGGGATGGATGTTACCACTTTAAGGGTGAATTTGTCCCTTTCAGCTATTGGGTCAGTCTATCAGTAGCATCCACCCCCCCTCGCACTGTCTGCCACAGAGGAGATGCTGAGTGTCTGCTGTAGATAAGGGGAACATGAAGTTTCTCAGAATGAGCTGACATCAGGCTCGGCTGCTGGTGTCAGATGGTCTGAACCTTACTTCTAGGTCTGTAAAGTGTCCATATCCCAGCTACAGGGAGGTGCAACGTCAGTCATTAAATAGAAGAGAGGGGAGAAGACTTTTTATAAAAATAACTATATATATATATATAAATTTAATGGTGATACCTATAGATGGTAAATATATTAGTAATTATTGCAATCGTCTATGGCCCCCATGTTCTCATTACAGGTAGGAGACGAGCAGGCTGTAGAACTAGGGTTCTATTTATTAAGACACCCTACATTAATAAAATATTTTTTTCTGACAATTTATTAAGATAATGTCCCCAGGGCAGGGGGGTGATGCTCAGCTCTCGGTGATACTGGCTGGCAGCGGTAGGAGGAGATGTAACATTTGCCAAGCCAGTCCCGGGACTCTCTGCGCACGTTGACCCGGCGTGCCAGTGAATAGAGCAAGATATTGTTTGTACATTCACCTCTGTGCCAGGATCACTGGGACTAAGGGATGCACCAGAAGCGCCGGCATTAGGCCACCAAATGTTAAGTGCGAGGATAGAAAAAGTTAAATCCTGTCCTTAAGGTGTTTATTCAGCAATGAGACGGAGCCCTTGTTGCAAGTAAACTAAACCATGGGGTAAATTAGTGACATAGGGCCTGATTCATTAAGGAAAGTTAAGCAAAAAATTGAGTAAGTTTTCTTACTCAAGTTTTTTGGACTAAACCATATTGCAATGCAAGGGGTGCAATTTAGTTTATTATTTTGCACTTAAGGAAAATACTGGCTGCTTTTTCATGTAGCACACAGATAATTGATAGCTTATTTGTACACTAACATTTAAAGTTGATCTAGGACATGCCCTACCCCAAATATAAATCTGCCATCAGATATTAAATTTACCTCCCCCTCCAATGCAACATGGTTTTGCCTTAATGACTTACATTTGCTTAACTTTCCTTAATGAATCAGGCCCATAATCTGTACATTCAATTACACTATTAAATACACTGTAAACTCTAGTTCCACTACGTCCCACAAGCCTTCAATGCTCATTATGAGGTTTTTTTGCTACAGTTAAACATTCAGCATATTGTGTCAGTATATACTGTAATTTGATGTATGAGTTTACCCAGTGACAAAATATTTATATTTTTATTTACCTTCAATGTAAAGACATTTAATATAAACTGCAGCATGCTTTCTGGGTGCAGGTATTCAGACTGACCACGGGATTAAGGGGTATTTTGAGCATTTTAGGGAAGCAGGATTCATATATGTTTATTGTTCCTTTAAATAAATAAGATAAAGATGACAACATATTAACAAAACAAACCGTATTTATGACACACGCAGCCAAGCGGCTTGGTTTTGCACCGGTGCCCTGAGACTCTCAACTCTGGAAGTTGGGACACGCCCCAAAGCAACGGTGAGCGTATGATAAGGGGCGTGGTCATGCGGTGCAGGGGGAGGGGCCGTGTCACACTGGAGAGTTTCCCAATGTCCCCTAGGACCACGCCTAGCACTTCAGGGGTGCTATGTGGTCCCTAAACACCCTCTATAGCCTAAATACACCTTGTATTCCACGCTGGACCTACCTCCTTACATTCTGGAACAAAAGTCTTGCACTGTCAGCAGTGGAGGGCTGGCAAATTTTAGCCTGGGGGGGCAAGATTCGACTATTAGGAACATTTTAATATAAAATAATTGAAGGTGGCCCAGTGACACAGCCCAAGGTAGCCCACTAAAGGACCAGCCCAGGGGGCAGATTCCCCCCCTGTCCCCCAGCCCAGCCTGCCCTTGGCTGTCAGGACAGCGGAACAGTCCCCTACAATCAGGACTGTCCCCTCTAACCTGGGACTGTTGCTGGATATGATTAAGGTTTGTCACCCAGCTCAGAGCTGGTGCAAAAATTCATAGTAGAAATGGCCGTGCACCCTCCTTCCGCACAGTAAGGACCATTCCTCACCCCTTCAACTCAAACTACTCTTTGGATCTCCCGGAGAACGACTCTGAGGGTGCGAGGATAACGTGATTTAAGTGGTAACGGACCAGCCCTCCACTTCGCAGTGACACAAGATTCAACACAAACTGTGTCAGCTGCCAGGATTCAGGCACCATCTGGTGGGGCCTTCTCTGCCAGGTGTCAAGGAGGACTCCACAAAACTTGTGAGTTTTCCAGACATTCCGAAGGGGGGGGGGGTGGGGGGTTTCCTAGTGCCTGGAAACCTCCATACCAGCCTGGGGTACTGTATGCTTGAGGTGGCTGGACCCTGCCCCGGGACCAGTCACTTTGTAGATTGTGTGCAGATCATTTCTGTCTGCACTGTTCACAGCCATCTCTCCCCAACAAGTATTGAAAGCAGCAGGAACAGGTAGGAGAGAGCAGGACAGTCTGTCAACTGTTCTGTCACACTCAGTCAGGACTTTGTAGGGACAGTTGGGAGGTATGTCCTGCTTCACACTGCTCTGCTTGAAAAGGGAGAGCTGTGTGCCCCTAACAGTAGTGCACGCAGCATTAACTATGTATATGATGGGGATAGGTTGGAGAGCAGCCAAGCACTGTCTAATATTATAGCCCCAAGCATGCTGCCCACACCCACTGGCGGTGTGGCATGGAAACCCCTCTCTACAAATCCTGCGTTTGCCCCTGATCCTGGACACATTCCTTCTCCCTCACAATCACAGCCATCTTTCTTCATAAAACCCATGCACTTTAGCAAATATTGGGTGCATTTGTACAAATTTAGAGATTTAGCACCTCCAAAGAGCACCTCGGCCATTTTGTACTTCGCAGCTGAGTCCCTGGGTCTGGTTCATGTTCAGGTGTAATTCCGCTTGTGTGTCGTATCTTGCATGAAATAGGCTTCGCGCATGTTCAGAAACGGACCTTACGCCAATTAACGCAATCGCCTGCAATTCATGCCTGATCGCAAAGGACCCTTACTACAGCCTACGATTTCAGGGTCAGAGCGAGGAGGGAAAGGGGCGTATGCATGCAGTCAATGTAGAGCAAGGACGTGCCAAGATCGAGCTCTCGTAGCAGCTTCCAATTTAATCTTTGGGCATCACGTGCATCAGCTACAGATCTGGGGGTAAATGCATCAAGCCGAGAGGTTTCCGGTGGGTTTGAAAAAACAATCAGATTCTAGCTATCATTTATTTAGTACATTCTGGAAAATGACAGCTAGAATCTGATTGGTTTCTATAGCAACATCTCCACTTTTCAAACCCGCCGAAAAACTCTCAGCTTGATACATTTTCCCCCTGGTGTAATTGCCGATTACTAGTGATGATGGCTTTGTATGCAGATAGAACTTGTGTTTCCAATCAGGAGCAGCTGTAAAAATGTTTTTTATGAAACTCCACTTTTTTAAATATATTTTGTCTTTAATGACCATATTATTAATAGGTGACGTCCATTAAATATATTTTTTTCTGTGCGTTCTTTGTCTCTATCCCACATATGTATTGGACGTATCCTGCAGTGTGATGTCTGTTAGAGCAGAGCGGACCTAGACCCGTATTCATCACCAGACGTATCTTCACATCCGCTCCTTGTTGAATATGGACGCGCGTTTGCCCGGTGTACGTGTGTGTTTTTAAGAATGCACATTACGTTCGTTTTGTGTTCCTTAATGATTCTGGCCCATTTATATACAGTACGTATTAAGAACATCCTGATTTATGTATTTGATGTAACAATCTATATATTGTATATATTTTTTAAAACACATCATTTTATTAATGATTATAGTATTGAGTTGTTAATTTATTTTATAGATTTTTTTTTCGCACATACACATGTGTGTATCCTGTACTCTATTCTGTCTGACTACATAGAGCAAGTACCGGTTAGGCAGAGCGTATGTATAGTCAGATTCAGTTTGAAATGTATCTTGAGATCCACCTGGATTTGAATATGGTAAGAACTGCGCACAAGGTCCATGCTCGTGTTTTAAACGCAACTTGTGTGCAGGTCACAACCGAACATGAATCAGACCCCCTGTGTCTATTTTGTAGAGAGGACATCAGCTCCCTTATATTACCTTATATTGATAAATGTTTTTAAAAATATCTTATGTCACAATTATCATCGTCATCATCATCTATTTATTTATATAGTGCCATTAATTCCGCAGCGCTGTACAGAGAACTCATTCACATCAGTCCCTGCCCCATTGGAGCTTACAGTCTAAATTCCCTAACATACACACACAGACAGAGAGACAGAGAGAGACTAAGGTCAATTTAACAGCAGCCAATTAACCTACCAGTATGTTTTTGGAGTGTGGGAGGAAATCGGAGCACCTTGAGGAAACCCACGCAAACACGGGGAGAACATACAAACTCCACACAGATAAGGCCATGGTTGGGAATCGAACTCATGACCCCAGTGCTGTGAGGCAGAAGTGCTAACCACTTAGCCACTGTGCTGCCCAATCATTATTATTATTATTATTATTATTATTATTTATTTACAAGGTGTCACAGTTTCCGTAACACTGGGTACAGAAGCAAGTAACACATAGATGAGGTAATACACATAAGTAGCACAGATAAGTGTGAGTAATGCTATGGGGACTCACACAGAGTGCAGCAAAATATATGACAGGATGCACGAGGGAGTCAGACAATAGACAGCCGTGAGACAATAGGTAGAGAGGACCCTGACCATGAGAGCTTACATTCTAGAGGGAGGGGTGGTGAGAGGCAGTAGCACCAACTGGGGGAAGATGGAGATGGCAGACAAGGAAGAGGAAGTGATGGATAAGATGGTCAGGAGGTGGTAGGATAGGCAAGTACTGTAATTTTCGATGTGTAACATTGTGGCACACAGAGCTGTGTATAGTGTGACCACTGCTGCACTGTCACCCTTAATCTCTCACTCAGTACAGGTATAAATCCATAAGAGATGCCGCTTTGTATATCACACAATTGATGCGAACGATTGAGAGTTGGTGTACATGATATCCAATATTTAATCTATATCACATGGAAAGTCCTATGTCTTTAAGCTGCAGTTATCAGGGAAAATGAGTTTCTTTGGATTTCCTAAATAAACTTCATCAATATATATGTAGCAAGGAGACTTTATCACCAGAATAGTCACTGACTCAGTTGATTGATATCCCTTTATTTTATAGTCTGTATGCACCAAATTGTCCTCATTCGCTGTATTAAGTTGACTGTTGTATTACGTAACTGAACAAAGAACATGTCCGTCCCAAATTCTTTGAGCAGCTACTAAATATAATATTGAATATAGAATCTTTTAGCATACTAATAACTTAGTATCTCCACTCAAGTAGGATTGCAATCCAGTTCCCTATGGGTTTAAAATAACTTTCTGTTTCCTTGTGCTTAATATACTTTCAGCAATGAGTATTATACTTATCTGCATGTGATGTGTGTAAGGTAATACAACTGATTTACCATTCAGTCGCTCTGTTAATGCTGTTCTACCGATCTTCTCCTCAGTACAAATGCATAGGCAAACCGAGGGGGGTCTGACTAGTGCTCAGAAACCCCCCTCCAAGCCTGGAGCACTGTATAATTGAGGTGACTGGACCCTGCTCCTGCTTCACACAGCTCTGCTTGAAAAGGGAGAGCTGTGTGCACATAACAGTAGCGCACGCAGCATTGAATGGGGATAGGAAGAGTTGGAGAGAAGCCAAGCACTGCCTAATATTATAGCCACGCCCCCATGCATGCTGGTCACGCCCACTGGTGGCATGGTGTGGAAACCCCCTCTACAAATTCTGCGTTTGCCCCTGAAATGTCTCACTTATCTGTATTTTCGACCAATTATCAGTAGTGATTTTGACACATATGACCTTGTTTCCTGTGTCATCTGTAGTGAATCAGCTGAGATATTGGCAGAATGATATTTAGTATGCTCTGTGATACAGAAGCCCTCTTGAGAACAATCACTATTTTCCAAACACTTAGGTCTCCGGGCAGCCACGTAGATAACTCACTCCTGTCTATTTTCCTTCACTCATTGACTTGTCCAACTGTCAAGAACCAACTGCCCATTACATTGTGATCTCCTTCTAGCAGTGCCATATCATATGAATGTATAAATAGTGCAGGTATCGGTATAGATGTAATTAGTGTGTTGTAGTGTTGGGAGGTATGGCAGTGTGTACTATGATACTGAGGATAATATGAATGTATATATAGTATGGGAACCTGTCAGATTGGTATAGATGTAATTAGTGTGTTGTAGTGTTGGGAGATATGGCAGTGTGTACTATGATACTGAGGATAATATGAATGTATATATAGTATGGGAACCTGTCAGATTGGTATAGATGTAATTAGTGTGTTGTAGAGTTGGGAGATATGGCAGTGTGTACTATGATACTGAGGATAATATAAATGTATATATAGTGCAGGCACCTGTCAGATTGGTATAGATGTAATTAGTGTGTTGTATTGTTGTGAGGTATGGCAGTGTGTACTATGATACTGAGGATAATATGAATGTATATATAGTATGGGAACCTGTCAGATTGTTATAGATGTAATTAGTGTGTTGTAGTGTTGGGAGGTATGGCAGTGTGTACTTTGCTTATTGGAATTGAAAATAATGATTGAGCAATCTGAAAAGTGTAGGAATAAAAATAAAAGATTTGTTTAATTAGTACTATTATGTTTTAATTGAGCATATTACTCTAGACCAGTGATGGGCACCATGTGGCCCTCCGAGCCTTCACCTAGGGCCCCCAGCTCCTTCCTGCTTTACTGTCAGATTTGTTTGTTATAGCTTGTAACACTTGTGAATCTTACATCCATGCACCTGCTGATATGTTATTACATATAGGTGTCTCTATCTAATTGTTTTGTTTTAACCTATCACTGAGAATAAGTGTGATGTGCGGCACTTTTGAAGGTCAGAGGGCTGATTGGCAGCTCCTGATCTGGTCGCTGTCCTAGTGTCCCCTGGTGGCTGGTGTGCTGTATTGCGTACAGTCTTGCTCACCAGAGACAGGGCACATTTATGAGACAGGTACCGAGCGGAGAAACGCTGTGTTAAGGGGAATACAACAGATAGCTCTGAGTGAGGAGGTTGTGTGTAAATCCAGTTGGTGACTCAAGTTACTTCTAGAAGATGCAATGCCAGCAATGCGGGTGGGTAGAGCTAGTTCAGCTGCATCTTGTTCCATTAATAGCTCAGCTGCTGAGCCCCCTCTGCAGTGCTATCTGTGTCTGCTGTATGCAGCAAATCCTGCAGATCAGGACACATATACAATGTATCAATGCACTTATATACCAGATACAATGTATGTAGCTGGTGCATCATTTTGTTACAATCACCTCATTTACTTTCTTTTTTTATAATCACAATAAAACTGTGATATTTGTCTTGAGGAATAATATGTGTTATATGCAATGTATAAATATGTATTTAATACTTTGTAAATCTTGGATTCATCAAAATGTGCCAATGATAAAACAGTATCACCTGCTATTTAAGTGGTGTATATAAATATTCTTTAAAAATCAATGTAAGTGTTTATGTACATCGAGGAATACAATAAAAAAATCAATACTTCAATAAAATAAATCAAAACTTCAATTACAGTAAACAGGAAAGAATTGAATGATGCAGACAATCAGTTAGTTACAAGTATCTGCAGTATAATCAGTATTCTGCACGTATACTGTATGCTATGGAGCAGTACAGGACAGCGTAGACTGTCCTCTCAGTTCACATGTACCAGGCTTTGCAATGCAAATTAAGATACAAACAACACTTCATTATGTTGGATTTGTGGGTCTAACTGGTATAATTCATCCCCTGTATCACTGACCTTGAGCTGCAGTCTTAGGAGTCAGGATATTCCTTGTGTAGGAGTCAGTGTCCGGCAGGAAGGGTGCAGGGTGCAGGCAGTGAGGGACCCATTTGTCCTGGGAGTGAAGTGCTGGGACACTCAGGATCTGTGAAGTAAGTTGAGATGAAGCTGGAAGGCTGGGAATCAGCAATGTAGAGATGGGACACTGGGAGCTGCAGCCTGACACACAGAGATATGAAACCTGCACAGTAAGGACCTGACAAGTGAAAAGGGCAGGTACACACAGAGCGTCGGATGAGGGATCTGTATAGCAGCCAGACAAGGGGGTTTAGCACCCAATGCAATGTTGACAAACTATACACAACCATACATGGACTATATGACCTAAATGGAGGCACAATATTGTCACATTATGTCCTCTAGAAATGCTGTGTAGCTCCAACAGAGGTCTGGTGCTAAACATTCACTTCTCTTCTTACTTCTCTGAAGCAGAAACAACTGCTGTGTACAGGCCTGGTGCCCCCAGACTTGTTGTACTGAAGGCAGCTGCCTCTACTGCCTAACCCCAGTCTCCCAGTCCTTGGTACACGAAGGCACCGGGCAGATATTTACTATTAATAAACATGTTACTAAGAACACTGCCAGTAAAACATTTGTATCAAACACAGGAAACTAAATTGTATTTTTTATCATCAATGCAAATATTTCTGTCCCATTATAGGGCCTATTATTGTGGCGCTGTCGGTACTTTTCTGTGTGCGATTTAACAGACAATTAAAAATAAATTCCCTTTAATATAATCTAAATTGTCTAAACAAATCTTTAATTTACTTTCACAACATCATCATCATCGTCAGCTATTTATATATCACCACTAATTCCGCAGCGCTGTACAGAGAACTCACTCACATCAGTCCCTGCTCCATTGGAGCTTACAGTCTAAATTCCCAAACATACACACACACACACACAGACTAGGGTCGATTTTGATAGCAGCCAATTAACCTACCAGTATGTTTTTGGAGTGCAGGAGGAAACCAGAGCACCCAGAGGAAACCAACGCAAACACGGGGAGAACATACAAACTCCACACAGATAAGACCATGGTCGGGAATTGAACTCATGACCCCAGTGCTGTGAGGCAGAAATGCTAACCACTACGCCACCGTGCTGCTTACTGTGTGATTCAAAGTGGAAGACACACAAAGACAGATACACTAATACATACATATCCATACACACACACACACACTCACACTCAGACACTCACAGACACACACAGGCACACACACACACAGGCACACACACAGACATCCAGACACACACACACACACACACACACACACAGATACACACACAGATACACACACACACAGACATACACACACACTTGACCACTCATACACAGACACACACACACACACACACACAGATATACACACACACAGACACACAGATATACACAGATATACACAGACAGACACACACACACACACACACACTTTCTATAAATCTGTCGGTTCCGTTCTACGTTGTGTGTTCTATTTGTACCAATCATATCACCATCAGACAAAGTGTGACAAAGTGACTAAAAGTGCTGATCCTTCTCTCTGTAGGTCATTGATTCACTCTGATTAGGGACAATAATTGAGAGAAGAAACATTGTATTTCTTACACTGCAGCCGGATTTCCTTTGTTTGCAGTTTCTCTTACAAAGCATCTTAGAAATGTGTTATTTTTACATTAGTTTCAACAAGAAATGTCGTCTGACATATAAACAGTATCTCCTGTGCACAGACAGAACTGTACAAATACAGGATAATGATAATATTACTGAGGCTCCATTAGAAGACTTGTAATATACAACATAGCGCTCCGAGGTCAGCTTACCTCTCCTGTCTGATATATACAGACATACATATATATATATATATATATATATATATATATATATATAAATATACATTGATTCTTCACTACAGAGCACAGGCTGGGCAGAGTATCTGACATTACTATACATTGATCATTTTTTCCTGTGCAGAACAAACTCAGTTCCAATAAGCACAGATATGCGCACCACGGATACGTCTTAAACAAATTCAGCCCAGAGCTGTAACCAAAAGGATCTATTTTGCAAATTTATCTGATCATCCATTAGATACATTCTCTAGCAGAATGTATCTAAAGGGAATCTTTTGATTATTTTTTGGGGCAGCAAGGTGGCATAGTGGTAAGCATTGTTGCCTCACAGCGCTGGGGTCAATGGGTTTCATTATAACCAAGACCATCTCAGTATGTAGTCTGTATATTCTCTAAATGTGGGATTCCTCCCACAGTCCAAAAACATACTGGTAGTTTAAGTGTCCTCCACACACATACTAGGGCTGCCAATTTTGTCACAGGACAATTAAGCTGCTAATATGCACAGTCCTCTGCTACAGTAGAGTTAGTGTATGTAGTCCTGTATAGCCCGACCCACCGTCCCGTCCTCGTTAGCAGACGATCCCATGGTGAGGGCTGAGTATATGTAGTCCTCTATAGCTCGGCCCCCACCGTCCCGTCCTTGTTAGCAGATGATCCCATGGTGAGGGCTGAGTGTATGTAGTCCTCTATAGCTCGGCCCCCACCGTCCCGACCTTGTTAGCAGATGATCCCACGGTGAGGGCTGAGTGTATGTAGTCCTGTATAGCCCGACCCCACCGTCCCGTCCTTGTTAGCAGACGATCCCATGGTGAGGGCTGAGTGTATATAGTCTCCTATAGCTCGGCCCCCAGGGCCATGTCCTTGTTAGTAGACGATCCCATGGTGAGGGCTGAGTGTACATAGTCCTCTATAGCCCGGCCCCCACCGTCCCGACCTTGTTAGTAGACGATCCCATGGTGATTGCTGAGTGTACATAGTGCTCTATAGCTCGGCCCCCACCATCCCGACCTTGTTAGCAGGTGATCCCATGGTGAGGGCTGAGTGTATGTAGTCCTGTATAGCCCGACCCCACCGCCCTGTCCTTGTTACCAGATGATCCCATGGTGAGGGCTGAGTGTATGTAGTCCTCTATAGCCCGGCCCCCACCCGTCCCATCCTTGTTACCAGACGATCCCATGGTGAGAGCTGAGTGTATGTAGTCCTCTATAGCCCGGCCCCCACCATCCCGACCTTGTTAGTAGACGATCCCATGGTGAGGGCTGAGTGTACATAGTCCTCTATAGCCCGGCCCCACCGTCCCGTCCTTGTTAGCAGGTGATCCCATGGTGAGGGCTGAGTGTATGTAGTCCTCTATAGCATGGCCCCCACCGCCCTGTCCTTGTTACCAGATGATCCCATGGTGAGGGCTGAGTGTATGTAGTCCTCTATAGCCCGGCCCCCACCGTCCCGACCTTGTTAGTAGACGATCCCATGGTGAGGGCTGAGTGTACATAGTCCTCTATAGCTCGGCCCCCACCGTCCCATCCTTGTTAACAGATGATCCCATGGTGAGGGCTGAGTGTATGTAGTCCTCTATAGCACGGCCCCCACCGTTCCCGTCCTTGTTACCAGACGATCCCATGGTGAGAGCTGAGTGTATGTAGTCCTCTATAGCCCGGCCCCCACCGTCCCGACCTTGTTAGTAGACGATCCCATGGTGAGGGCTGAGTGTACATAGTCCTCTATAGCTCGGCCCCCACCGTCCCATCCTTGTTAACAGATGATCCCATGGTGAGGGCTGAGTGTATGTAGTCCTCTATAGGACGGCCCCCACCGTCCTGTCCTTGTTACCAGATGATCCCATGGTGAGAGCTGAGTGTATGTAGTCCTCTATAGCTCGGCCCCCACCGTCCCGACCTTGTTAGCAGATGATCCCATGGTGAGGGCTGAGTGTATGTAGTCCTCTATAGCCTGACCCCACCGTCCCGTCCTTGTTACCAGACGATCCCATGGTGAGAGCTGAGTGTATGTAGTCCTCTATAGCCCGGCCCCCACCCGTCCCGACCTTGTTAGCAGACGATCCCAATGTGAGGGCTGAGTGTTTGCAGACGACAATGCACAGATCTACAAACATGAGATTTCATGCTATACGAGGAGATGTTAGAATTAAGTGTTGAGATTTCACATATATAAAGGAGTTCCTGACTTTGTGAGGAGTTGGTGGGACAGTCCAATTTGAGTGGACTGCCCTGCTGTCCCAAGGTCGACACATTTGTCCTAAGTGGCGGGAAGATGGGAGGTATATGAATGTTCCTCTGGCATGTGCAGCAAAAGGTGTTTTAGAGAAGAGGGGCCTGCGGTGACATAGTGCTTCAGAAGGGTTAGACACGATCCAGGATGTGACCCTAGACCCCCAGACATTTATTTGACTTATTATCCCTAGAGGCTAACCAATCTGTGGCAATAAGACCAATGGGTCTATTTATGACCCCAGCACAATAACCATCAATATGTACAACTGTAATTCCCCTATAGAGGATTATGGGGACAATGTGAAGTGCCGGAAATTAGGTTAATGCCGGAAAAATCTATGATTTCTCCATTGTTAACCCTCTGATACATAAGAAAGTGGTGGCGATAGTTTCTTTTGCCAGCGTTTGGACTCTTCACCACAATGTGCAGGAGACTAATTCTTCCTTGTATGTTACTTGCTTGTAATCTAACAAAGGAGAGTCCTGATTTCTTACCTCTCCACAGAAATTAGTATTGTCTAGTACACCCTTTAATGTCCAAAGTAGAAAGTCTAATAGGGGGTATCACTATTTATTCCTATTATCTGGACTGTATTATTATTGTTTATATAGCATCAATCATATTACGCAGCGCTGTACAGAGGATATGTAATCATACACATCAGTCCCTGCCGCATTGGAGCTTACAATCTAAATCCCCATCACAAACACACTATAGGGTCCGTTTGTAATGTTTTTAGTCTCTGGGAGGAAACCGGAACATCCGGATGAAAACCTATGGAAACACTGGGAGAACATACAATTTCCGTACAGATAGTTGGAATCGAACTCCAGCTCTGTGAGGCAGCAATTCTAACTACTGTGCCACCATGCTGCCGCACTGTACGTGCCCATGTGTATTTAAAGGACTATTTAAAATGTCAAAAAAACATTGTTTATCTTGGGCATCTGCCCTGTGGATTGATATTGTAGGATGAGAAATGCAGTTTGTCATTAGCGCACTGAATGAAACTCATCTAATTTATCCGCTGTCTGTGCCCACAATTCTCCTGGCTCTGCCTCAGTAGCAAAAGTCGGTGGGTAAACAGGGCCGGGATTGTGCACAAAAAACAGACAATTTATTTGGCTCTGAAAGTCCTGCTAAACCGTGGTCTTGTATTTCCAACTGACAAAAGCCGATACAATGATGGTAATGTGGGTCAGGATACGTGAGAGGCTTAAACTCTTCTAGAATAGACTCAGCATTGTACAAGATGGAAATGAGTTTAATAATCAACCAAGAAACTGGAATCTGCTGCTAAAACTCAGTGCGTAGATCACCTCTCA
This sequence comes from Mixophyes fleayi, assembly GCF_038048845.1. Taxonomy (NCBI): domain Eukaryota; kingdom Metazoa; phylum Chordata; class Amphibia; order Anura; family Limnodynastidae; genus Mixophyes; species Mixophyes fleayi. Next base: position 270,964,017 of record NC_134406.1, read on the forward strand.
CCCTGTATGTTTATAATATTATACAGAATTAGGCTGCTCAAAAGATGGCCACTATTTGTTTTCTGTTTAAAGGGCCACAAATCATAAAACACATGTTGGGTTATTTACGAAAGAGCTACAAACAAAACACACAAACATACATCTTTGAAAATATGTGTATTTTCGTGACAAGATTATGCAATAGAGATCCAAGGGGTGGATTGAGAGGGACGTTTCCGGTTTAGCAGGATGGCACACGGTATTTATCTCCCAGCAAAAGAACAGGAATTTTTGAGGAAGTCTGGAGGTGTCGGTAATCAGGAATCATCCTATACTTGTACCCCATCCAAGCGCACTTTACATCAGACAGGGAGTTTCTAGGTATATGTAGACTAAAGTCATAAAAATCATTTAAAAACACAAAAGTGACACATATAATAACAGATTAATTAAGTGATTTATTTATGGATGATTACAGACAGATTTGTGCAATTACTTTTCTCCTTTCTTAAATGAACTATTGTGAAGTATAGTGAAATACATCTGACAATAATACAATAATGACAATTTTATTCATAACACATTCTGTTTCTTCCTAATTCTCTGTGAGTTAATGACCTCCGTCATCCCCTGAATAGTCTGAGGAGAGAACTCAATGACAATCTCCTGTTCCTCGAAAGATTTCTATGTATTCCAGTTAGGGTTCAGATAATTCCCCTAAAAGGAAACATACAGAGAGCTGAATAGCCCAGGGACACCTAATGTTCAGTTCATATTTACTAAGAAACATTGTTAATACTTCCATGAACAGAACCTTTGTTGGTTGAGGATACAGTGAAATTGCTGTGTATGAATCCTGGAATGTTAAGTCATTAATTCAGACAATGTAATATCTCCATCCTGGGAAGGGAAACTCCACATTGTCCTGTAAAGACATAACCTGGGACTCAGATGGTAACACACACTTCCCAATATACAATTATTTCAGTTTACTTTAATGAAAACATTGATATGTGTTGGAATTTCTCATGTCGGGTGTGTTAATTATATGTATATATATATATACACACTATATGGACAACAGTATTTGGCCACACTTGTTAATTATTGAATTGAGGTGTTTCAATCAGACCCGTTGTCAGAGGTGTATACAATCCAGCCCCTAGCTATACAGTTTCCATTTACAAACATTTGTGATACAAAATGGGTATTCTGAAGAGCTCAGTGGCTTCAAGCGTGGTACTGTGATAGGATGCCATCTTTGTAATAAAACGGTTTGTGAAATCTCCTCCCTGCTGGATATTCCACGGTCAACTGTAAGTAATACTATTATAAAGTGGAAGGGCCTGAGTCATTAAGGAGAGCAAAGCATAAAAAATGAGTAACATTTGCACCTGGTCAAAACCATGTTGCATTGGAGGGGAGGTAAATTTAAAAGGTGGGGACAGAATTATTGTTGGGGTAGGACATGTCCTAGATCGACTTTAAATTTCAGTGTAATAATAAAGCCAGCAGGTATTTGTGTGCTAGATGAAAAAACTGCCAGTATATAACTTATGTGCAAAATAATAAACTAATTTGCACCTCTTGAATTGTAACATGGTTTGTCCCAGAGAACATTTACTCCTTTTTTGCCTTAATGACTCAGGCCCGAAGCGTTTAGGAACCACAGCAACTCAGCCACGAAGTGGAAAACCATGTAAAATCACAGAGCGAGGTCAACATCTGCTAAGGCGGATGGTGCATAAAAGTCACCAACGCTCTGCTGATTCCATAGCGGAAGAGTTCTGAACGTTCACTGGCATTAATGTAAGCACAAAAACTGTACGGCGGGAACTTAATGGAATGGGTTTCCATGGCCGAGCAGCTGCATGCAAGTCTCACGTCACCAAGACCAATGCCAAGCGTCGGATGGAGGGGTGTAAAGCACACAGACACTGGACTGTGGAGCAGTGGAAACTTGTTCTGTGGAGTGATGAATCACACTTCTCTGTTTGGCAGTCAGATGGGAGAGTCTGGGTTTGGCGGATGCCAGGAGAACGTTACCTGCCTGACTGCATTATGCCAACTGTGAAGTTTGATGGAGGAGGGATAATGGTATGGGGCTGTTATTCAGGGTTTGGGCTAGGCCCCTTATCTCCAGTGAAGGGCAATCTTAATGCTTCAGCATACCAAGTCATTTTTGACAATGCTATGCTACTAATTTTGTGGCAACAGTTTGGGGAAGGCCCTTTTCTATTCCAACATAGCTGTGCCCCAGTGCACAAAGCAAGGACTACAAAGACATAATTTGATGAGTTCGGTGTGGAAGAACTTGACTGGCCCCCACAGAGCCCTGACCTCAACCCCATCAAACACCTTTGGATGAACTGGAATGGAGATTGTGAGCCAGGTCTTCTCGCCCAACATCAGTGCCTGACCTAAGATATCTACAGAATAAATGGGCACAAATTCCCACAGAAACACTCCAACATCTTGTGAAAAGCCTTCCAAGAAGAGCGGAAGCTGTTATCACTGCAACAGGGGGACCAACTCCATATTAAAGTATATGTATTTGAATATAATGTCATTACAGTCCCTGTTGGTGTAATGGTCAAGCGTCCGAATACTTTTGTCCATATAGTGTATATATTGGATGCAGACTTAATGTGGTGACGTTAACAATTCAAATCTTCCAGTATAAAAATCATTGCTTTGAATAGATTCAGAAACCCTTTATTACTCATTCAAACAAAGACATCAAAACAGAGCTTTTAGCGCATAATAAGTTGTTTAAAGTGAACATTTGTTCACCTTGATTTTTTTGTTTATAGAATATGTTATTTAGATAAAATCTGACAGTTTAAAACATAATTTTGTATGGAATTCCAAACAAACAGTCTCCGATACAATCTTGTCCGGCAAGTTTGCAAAAATGTTTCATTCATCTCCCTATATAAAAGCTGCAATATCTGTGGAATTGGTTAGACGTTGCCATTAAAAAGTTAAAAATAAAAATAATTTTGGTTTCCTACTATTCCTCCTGAAATAATGACTCTCTAAGGTCTGATTTAGTGTTGATCATAAAGATGTGGTGTTTGAGTGTGAGCGTTTCAACGTCATGCAACATGCAACCCTACAGCCTACAGTAAGGATGTGTCAGTAGTAAAGTTATGACAACGATCAACTGCAAAACTTGAACAGAGTTTATTCAGGTGTGAAATGTGTGTCTTGGGGCTAATGTATTTCATGTAACTCAAAGGGGCACATTTATCAATCATTGGCAAAAATGAAAAATAGTTATCAATCCTTATCGCATGGATAAGGATTGAACTATTTCTCAAATTTATGAAAAATGGATCACAGAAACGGCAGTTCCGAAAAACTTTTTGTCTCCTCCAGGTGTTCTTCGCTCCTCTTCATCCTTCAATTGCGCATGTGCATTTCGAAGTACTGCACATGCGCACAAAGATCCCCGCTCTGTCTCTGCAACTGTCGTTGCAGGGAGCGAGCGGTGAGTGACAGGGAGGGATCATGTGATCCCTCCACACATGCGCTGTCCAGCTCTGCTCTTCGGAACAGAGCTGACAGCATTGGATTTTTTCAATTATGATAATGTACGCCAGCTTCAGCTTGTTAGATTGTGGCCAGGAGCAGTCACCATACTGTAGAATGGTGACTGCTCCTAAAAACGAAGAGGAATGCAAAGCAGCAGATATCCATGATATCTGCTGCGATGCACCTCTCTTAAATATGCGGAGGACACAGAGGGACCTGGATCTCATGGTAAGTGCACGATAGTGCACCATCACTACTTGTTAGATATGTCCCAAAGACACATCTGCAAATTGTAAATGTAAATAATTTAATGTTAATGACAAACCTCAGCATGGGTGTGTGTATCTCTACAGGAATGAACTGTCTGTATCTGACACTGAATACAACAGTTGTATTATTAGAAGTGTCAGTCTATACAAATTTCTTGCTGTGTTAGATGTAAACGGGGACTTTCCTCCCGAGGAACAACAGACAGCCTGAATGTCATTCCCTAGACAGCCAGAGCAGGTACAGTCTGTGAATAGCAGCCGCTCCTGGTAACCGTACACCTCTCCTAGCTCAGAGGGGCCTTAATATAGAGTGGGGAATGGATCGGGTTCTGAGCTATATTAGTATTCATGACTGGTCCCTTTTCTCCTTCACTGTAGATCCTGCCGAAAGGGCTTTAGCTTCCCACATTGGAGGTCATTTACGAATCACACCCTATGCTGCAAAATGCCGTTAGTCTTCTAGGGTGGTTTAATGTCAGGGGACTCCTACGCAAATTAGAAAGCGTATCGAGTAGTAAAAAACTGAAGACACTGCACAATAGTCCAACCTCCTACCGCTTACGAAAAGCCCCTTTCATTGAATATAACGTTTCGTATTTTCTATCACAACAGAGCTCAGTTTAGCCTGATGCGTTGATTACATGAATCCTGAGAGCGATGGGATATCGGAACTGTCGTTATTACTTGTGGTGATTGCGTAGTCGTGACGTGGAAGTGCTCTTCTCATTACGAAATGCAACATGGAGCCGCAACACAGGTCCCACTGAAATGTCTAAGTGGAGAGGAGAAGATCGCCAGCTCTGAGACTGAATCCTGAAATGCTCCCTCTCCACCACATATCTCATTTCAATGATCTCACTCCGCAAAGAAAATATCTTGTTCCTGCACCGCTCCATAACGCCAGGCCCACAGGTGCAACTATTTATTATATTTATACAGCGCCACCAATTACGCAGTGCTATACAAAGAGAATATTTGCCATTTACATCAGTCCTTGCCCCAATGGACTCCGTGGCAATACGGTCTGTAGCATGCGGGTCTAAGATAAGTAGACACCCAAAGAGTGGTCTGCGCTGGAGCTTTGCTCTATCACTGCAGATTAATTTTATAACATCATTTGTCTACAACTATAAAAAAAATTAGCTCAAAATGCTGACTACTATCAGAGACCTCCCCCTGCTCATTTGACCTGTATTTAGATATTTTGGGCCTCTCTGGTTCGAATGTATGTCCCTTTGCATCTTGCGTGAAATAGCTCAGTGCACAGACAATACGATACCAAAACAGATCTGAACGACTTGCATGCAATTCATGTCTTAACGCAAATGACATTTACGACAGCCTACGGGTAGAGTGGGGGAGGATTTACGTAGGCCATGTACATTAATGGTGTGCTGACGCAGATGTGACCGACTCAATCCTGGGTTTCTGGTAAGTATGCTTGTTTCAGCCGTATCATTTGCAGCAGCTACAAGGCAGGTGTAAGTGCCGACTGGCAGTGATGAATGACACTGCATATTCTTTGTTTTAAAAACTACACATATTCTTGGCACTAGATAACACAGAACATGTGTATGCAGGGAAGATAAACTATATAATCATATTGCATGTACAATATGCATTAAAAGTATCATTTATTTAATGTAAAAAAAAAAATTTTCAATTCATATTTTTTTATTAGTGATTATACTGTTAGGAGTTGCTCATTTATTTTATAATTACATTTTTTTCATGTGTTCTGATGTGATCTTTTAGTGAACAGACGCTTGTGCGTATCCTGCAAGTAACGTTTAGGCAGAACGTACTTATAACCAGATTCAAATGGAAATGTATCGGCTTGGTATTCATACGGTCGGAAATATGCTCAAGTTCCCCGCTATTTTTTAAAATGCAACTTGCGTGTTGGTCGGGTCCGAACATGAATCGTTCCCTATATAACTAAGGAAAGAGGACAAAGAAACACCTTTATTTCCTAAAATACTTTTTACATTTTAAAATGTTGTCTTAAAAGAGCAGAGTTATGATATTATCATATTATGCACTAAGATGGACCAAAGAAAGTAGCGGATATTAGTGGGTAAGGAACACAGCGACTGCCTGCAAACTTAGGAAGGAACACCCTGAAACATACATTCATATTTATATAACTGCTCACAAAATCTCATTTTACTGCTTCCAGACCATAATATGGGTCTATCTATAAGTCACGTATTGTTTGGGTTTTAAATCCAGTGCTCCAGCCTTCTAGAGCGCGGTTAACTCACCAACTGTGTTAGAAGAACAAAAGCCATCTTCCAGGTCAAAAAGATTAGGAGCCCGGTGTGAAAACCCCCCTGCAAAATAATGGCAACTTAAAAAGCCCCCCCAAAAAACAAACAAAAAAAAAAGGCAGATTAGGCTGACACGTGTGCGTGAATGGAGCTTACGAATAAGGGTTTGATGCATAATTTAGCGCAATTTGGGCTTAATTTATAGGCCAAACGCGCATGCAAAATTAGTCTAGTTCAGCCCATATGCCTGGCACAAACGGACCAGTTTCCAACTTTCTACGTAAAAGTACATACCTTCTACTCTACATCAGGCCCTAAGCCTTTATCCTGATTGGATATCACGTCTGACAAATGAATACTAGGATTTTCAGACTTAGTAATAAATAAGTTTGTCAAGAATATAGCCTAATCCGGATAATTATGAAATTTAATATGAATGTGACCATGATCTCTCCCAAACATATAAGTGGGTTTTGATAACATTCTTTTCAGCAAATGATTGTGTAAGTAAACAAGGGGTTAATGTATATTGATGAATGCTTCAGAGACCTGGTTCTGGTCACCTAGCTTGGATTGTTCATGCAGAGATGCCTGGGTGTCCAGATGACCCGTCAAGTATGGTTTATTGTACAGCAGGACAAATGTGATTGGGAAAATACATCAAAACAATATTTTTCATAATCTATGTTTCAGGAGACGTCTGTACCAGTAGAACCAGTCACAAGATGCATGTTATCAATAGATACCAGCCCTATAAGGAAACTATAGAGGCAATGAATCTCCACAAGGAACCCACATAACATAATCATATTTCCTATGCATATGTGCAGATAATCAAAATCAGTTTAGTGGAAGTATTAATCAATCTATGCTATGTTCTAGAAAAAAGTTATACCATTTATAGAATTCCTTACTAAAAGAGTCTTAAAACATAATAGCGTACCAACACATTTCTGTGACTTGGGTGGAAAATTGTTTAAATTGCTGGAATAATTTTAGAAATTGTTGGTTCTTGAGGCTCAATCTTCTATTGAAGAATTGTCCAGACCTTCTAGCCTTTCACAGGCGGCGGAATTAAGCAAAAAGTGTCCTTTGGCCATTTATGGTTTTAAGAAAACTGTTTTGCATTTATATTTTCTGTATGTCAATCTGTCATCACAATTTTTATTCACTAAACATTGTGACTTTCTTTGTCATATTAAACTCAATGTAATAATGTTCTATCTTTGTTTTCTTAAATAATTCATGTGTCAGGTGGGCTTATTTTTATAATGCTACTTTTAAGGCAGGAATTATTTAATTTATATTAACTATGATTAAATTAGGTTGTGATTTCAGCTGGGGATCAGACAGGGATTAACTGAAGACTTCCTAAGAGTCTCATCCTACAGTTTTTGGACATAGGACTTGAGCTGTAATATACCATCCTGCAAGCCCTCCACGAGTTTCTCCAACCACCTCAATTTCTCCTTGGCAACCCAAGCAGTGGCAAAGGTGGTCCTAACAGCAATCTAATAATAGTACAGAGGCTCTTAAGCAAAGCCTCTAATGTCTCACCTGAAGGGTCCTTAAAAGACATCACAATGGGGAAAATGGATAGTAGTGCTCTTGGAAAGACAAGAAACTGGTACCCTAAATATTGGGAAGGATGAAAACATGTATCTAGAGATGCCCAATTTTATTAAGAAGGAGATCACAAGGAAAAAAGTTGAGCGTCTCTAGAATTGACCTCGAGACCAGAAAGGGGGACAATGAACTGCATAAAGGACCTTACCCACTTGTGGTCTGGTATAGAATGGGCTGAATACCAACTGGTAGATGTGACCAGTGGTGGCAGCGCAGAGAAGGGCGAGTCCTGAGGGCCTTAGTTTAGTCAGATACTCAGCATGAACATACCTTTAAACTAGTAATGTTAATGACCCCCTAAGTTTTCTATCCCCTATACACATTTACAGGAATATCATCATCATCATCATCATCATCATCTATTTATATAGCGCCACTAATTCCGCAGCGCTGTACAGAGAACTCACTCACATCAGTCCCTGCCCCATTGGAGCTTACAGTCTAAATTCCCTAACACACACACACACACACACACACACACACTAGGGTCAATTTGATAGCAGCCAATTAACCTACCAGTATGTTTTTGGAGTGTGGGAGGAAACCAGAGCACCTGGAGGAAACCCACGCAAACACAGGGAGAACATACAAACTCCACACAGTATATATATTTATTAGTGCATAGACTCATATTCTTTCCATAAAATAATTTGCTTGTTCATTTTGTTACCCTTTCATTTCTAAAAAAAAAACCCATCAGATATATCAGCATCAATTTCCTGCGACACAAAAAGGAAACATGGACATAGATACAAAATTTTTGGCAATGAGAAAAATATTTCCCAAAATATGACTGTAAATAAGTAATGAGGATTAAATTTCACAAGGGAAACTAATCGCAACGCATTTCTGAATAATTATGGAAAACAAACTACATTTAAACGGTACATATAGGCTGTTCTATATACTGCACAACCTTCTACAGGATTTGATTTCCAACTAATATCAATATTGATCTGACAATCCTGATACATTAAATTATACCCCCTGGGAACAATGAGGGCAGACTCCACAGGTCAAAAATAGTACTATGTAGAAAAGCATAAAATACTATACGGAAAGGAATAAAATCTGTCATGTAGCTTATCTTCGCTTTTAAACCTGTTTGTGTTTACATGTAAGATACACTTGTTTAAAGTGCTTATTTATTTACATTTTCAGTTCATAGTCTTGATAGATTCAGCATGATTCATTTGGTAGAAAGGTCTTTGGATACCAAACAAGTGGCAATGAGTCAGACACGGACATATACATAGATATATAGATTTAGAGTCGGATGCATTTGTGTCAAAAAAAGCACATTTATATTTATTTTGATTTGTCTAGATTTTACGAAACTTGCAACACTGGAGAAATCATTCATCACCCCCCCCCCCCCCCCCCCCACTGAAAGTCTTTCAAGCTCTGCAACTTGGTCTCCAGCCTGTACAGGGTCCTAATTCCCTGGGGAAGGGGCTCACAAAGTCCTTGTTATAATATATTTACACTGCATGATGATCTTCCTGGATCTCTGTTCTGGAGGCAGAGCACCGCAGTCTTTGTCCACCTCTGGCTATAGATCTATTACATGAACACCCCTATACAGCACTTGGCCTATGTCTGCAGGCCACTTCCCTCCCCCGTTCTCCAGACACAAGGAGGCACAAGTGAAGGATACGTAAAAAGTGTAATACGGACGCAGAGATACACATTCTTCATGTCCAGTACAAAGAAAGTGTATTTTATGCTTAAAAACAGCGTCCAACTGAATGAGCCTCATAGTGCCCTCTATGTCCGTGTCTGACCCATTGGCGTCGCTGTTTCCGGGACACTAGAGTACGTTCCGCTCCTGCTTGTGCTGACGCAGAGCCTGCAGGAAGATCTGCTTCACCTGCGACATCATCTCCTGGTAGAGCTTCAGGTCGTCGTCCTTTGTTTTCAGGGTGCTCTTCAGAGCCGTCTTCAGAGCTTTATTGTCGTCGACTTGGATCGCCAGCCTGAAATATTCAATATAACACAATCTCGATTTCTAAACAATAACCAGGAAACTGATCATATAGTTCTCAGGTGTTGGCTGTAGAAGAGGGTGACTTGTACCTTTGACCTTTGATGTTGGTGTCAGAAATTCACTGCTCATGGAGTAATATAAAGGTTGCCCATTGGATTCTATCATATATATGGTTATCAAGAGACTAAGACACAGCAGCAGGGCCGGATTAACAACAGGGCTAACTGGGCTACAGCCCAGGGGCCTCGGGCATCCAGGGGGCCCTTTTAAGTGCTCAGCAGCAGTATTGATCAGTCCCGATCAATGCTGCTGAGCACTTTCACTGCGGTCCTTCCCCGGCGCGCTGTAGTCTCCTTACTGAGGAGATCTCGTGATTCTCACTCTCACGAGATCTCCTCAGTAAAGAGCATACAGCGCACCGGAGAAGGACTGCAATGCCAGAGAAGGCGGTAAGTGCCTTGGGGGCGGCTCGGCTCACCGGGGGGGCAGCTCAGATCACGGGGGGGGGGGGGGGGGGGCTTTCTCACGGGGGAATGGAGGCCCCCTTAGCCCAGGGACCTCCATTCCCTTAATCCGGCCCTGCACAGCGGTAGTGAAAAGCTTTATTATAATCTCCATCCATGAAGGGCAATAGGCAGCGCTCCGCTAATTCACCTGCGGCCCCCAGCTCCGTTCTGCTGTATTGTCACATGTGAATGTTATAGCTGTAACATGTGCTGATATGTTATTACACATATATGTCTTTTCTTGGGTTAAATGTATTGTTTTAATTTAATAATTAGATTAAGGGTAATGTGCGGCCCTTCTGAAGGTTAGAGGGCCACACCATGGTGTGTCCCCTGCAGTGTATCAGGTTGCCCATCACGGAGTTATATCAAACACATCAATCCTAAGTAAATAACAGGATAAACAGTGCAGCCAACAGCTACATTGGATCTGACAAATCTGAGACTCTGAAAGGTATAAATAGATGTAACAAAATCTGAGCTTTAATATATGTTTTTTATTTCTTGGGGGTAGGTTCCACTGTAATGTCCACCGCCCCTGTGTGCAGGTTTTAAAAATTATTTTCTTTCCATAAATGGACATCACAGATAATTAAGCACTAACAGGATATTACTTGGTGGGGTTTAAGCCTTAACCTTGAATCCTTTTAATACTCAAACCTCATGGGTACCTAAATTAAATGCAGGGTATTTACCTTACTGGTTATCATTATGATGCCCATATATGAACATGTATTACACATACACAATAAGTGAGCACGCGTGTCTCCTCACACTCACAGAAGTGTGACAGTGCGATCATTGGCAAGTTTGAGAACAAAGTGCAGAGTCGCAGGATCGGAGGAATGGAAAACACACATCACTCAGATCTCATCTAGGAGGTTAAACACACATCACTCAGATCTCATCTAGGAGGTTTAGGCTGGATGGATGAAGACATACTTGTATTATCTGTGGTCAGAGTATTCAGAGAATGAACACTATATAATCCTGACCTGTCGGTCATACACAGTGAGCAGCCTTACTTTGTGTTGAGTTCCTCTATCCGTGTCTCCAGCGGTACATTAGAGGATACGTCAGTGATCTCATTGAAATTCAGGAAGGATCTGGAGCTGCTGACAGATTGTCCTGTATAGAGAGAGAATTTGGTGTTAGTCACAGAGGGCCTGATTCATTAAGGATCTTAACTTGAGAAACTTCTTATTTCAGTCTCCTGGACAAAACCATGTTACAATGCAAGGGGTGCAAATTAGTTTTCTGTTTTGCACATAAGTTAAATACTGACTGTTTTTTTCATGTAGCACACAAATACTTGATAGCTTATTTGTACACTGAAATTTAAAGTTGATATGTGTGTGCTACATGTAAAAACAGCCAGTATTTAACTTATGTGCAAACCAGAACACTAATTTGCACCCCTCGCATAGTAACATGGTTTTGTCCAGGAGACTGAAATAAGAAGTTTCTCCAATTAAGATCCTTAATGAATCAGGCCCATAGTGGCTGAATTCACCCATTACATGCGGGATAATACATGGATTAGAGAGTGACCGGTATCTGCAGGCTGTACGCAGAGGGTGACCAGTGAGGACAGAGCGCAGTGAATTCGCCGTCACGCCACCCAATAATGACAGACAGGTTTCTGGACTTGTTTGTATGGCATGATCCCACATTACAACAGGTTGCTTATATAAAGCAATGACATACAAATGACCAACAGATCGAGTGTGTAGGATAAAGGTGCCTCTTGTTATTGTCAGAACACACCTATAAACACTGAACTCCAAATATAAAACAGGTAGCACTCCCGGCCATTATAACATTCACTATAGTAGAAGAAGCTACACACAGCTGGTATCCAAGTAAATAACAGATATGAAAAGACCGCATGTAACATTGACACATATATAATATAGTCCTATATCATTTATAAACATAACTTGTTTTTTTTTTTAAAATGAATGTCTACTTTCAAATGACTATAATGTATTGCTATGTATGTTCCATCCTGTGCCTTGTACTAAATACATCATTTTGTCTTTCTAACATCCTCCTGTGATCTTTTTAACCATGTAGTTATATCATCATATTTGGCAATTTCGGTTGCCGCTGGATACAGCACAGCGCTGTCGATCTCCTTGTATTGGATGAAATTAAAACCAGAGAGCAACAATTGTGCTGTATGCAGAGCCAACCAAATAAACAACTGTTTTATGATATAAAGACAAGTCTGAGAAGCACAGAAGCCAGAAAGAAAAAGTATATTCCATAAAAGATGACGATTGGAGTGTAGAAGCCTATAAAATAAACGTGGAAAACCCCCTAAACTTAAATGTACCCTTGACCAGGATTTGAGTCACTGTATTCAGTACAGGAAGTCTGGTGTGCATTGGTAAATAAGTTTCCTCCACAAATGCAATCAATTCATATACATTTGTGCCATTTTCTGTGTGTATATATATATATATATATATATATATATATATATATATATATACTTCATTGCTCCTAGTTACACTTTTACATATCTTTCCATGCAGAAACAAACATGTCAGCAGTGATAGAGCGCACGTACCGGCTTTGCCGCGAGCAGAAAGCTTTTGTGCGGTTCCGTTCTTTCCCGAGTCCAGTTTCATCTTCTCGAGCTGCTGTTCCAGAAGGACTGAGCGCCTTCTCTCCTCCTGGAGCTTCTTCTCTGCGTCCAGCACCTTCATATTACTTTCCTCCACCCTCCTCTGCAGGACGGACACTAACTCCATAAGCCGGTCTCGCTCCACTTCGGCCGCCTGGCACAGCGCTCTAAACTCCGCGCTCTGCGTCTGCAAAACTCGCAGCTCTGAGCTGTCGTACAAGAGAGCGGCGATTCATTAACTGCTGTGTTATAAGACAACTCGATCCCAACATGTCAGTATCTCCCTATATTACTGTGACCAATATCCAGGAGAAGGTAGGTAGTAACCACCACACACTTTTACTTTAAATAAGACAAAATTTATAGACTACTATGATGATAAATTTGCTCAGACTTTCATTTACAAAGCACAGGAAAATCTGGACTCCCATCGCTTCTCTACTTATGCATCCCCTGCCAACTATTAGCTGGTTATCTAAAAGCATGCTGGGGCTTGTAGTTTACCACACCTGGAGAGCCACAGGTTGACCAGACCTGCTCTAGACTATATTTGAAGGTTTGAAGACATTTATAAATTCTTAGAATGTCTTTTACACAAACAGTAACTGGAAATTGTGTCCTATTACAGTACGAGACCGGATCTACACTAGCTCAGTGATCGTGGAAAAATCAACTCATAGGGGGGAATTCAATGCCCCCGAAGTACTGTCGCATTCAACGTATTACCGTTATTACGGTAATATTAACCCGGCTTTCTGCTCGCAGCTCAGGGAGCTACGAGCAAAAATCCGGCGATAAAACTACAGTAATAACGGTAATAGTGCGCAGGCCGCGTTACTTTTTTTAAGTAACGCGGCCAATTGAATTCCCCCCATTATGTGGGCAAAATAGTGCTGTGCAGCCGCTCACAAGGCAGGACGTCCCTAAATGTCACTAAAATAATGTCATCCCGTAAAACTAACTCTCTCTTCCTCGGTGCAATAGTAAGAGGTCTTGTCTGATGCGCCTAATCCGTACCCAGCGATCAATGCCCCTTGTGCACCCTCCCAGTGTGCAGACGCTGCCCTCTTGGCCCACATGTCCAGGCTCTTATTCATAAAACTGGGTGGATTAGTGCAACAGTAGGGTAGTGACATCACAAATAGCAGCTGTGCTGCCAGTTTGCTATTCTGCCCAGTCCCACATGACCCTCAGTAAGTAATGATGTCACTGCGTCACATTACACGGCATCCTGACCTGAGCCTGCTCCCAGGCTGTGGTACCGGATAATTACACCTCATAGCTCATCAAGTGGAAGGATTTCCTGTCATTGGTGCTATTTAGCTCCCAGCACTAATGTTTACACCACACATTCAGTACAGGGCACCCCAGAAACGTGGGGAGTATATAGCGATATGCCGTGTCCATACTGTACCTCCCAGGAGACGCTCCCACGCTGACGTATGAAGACGGAGCAGTCACAGACTCCACCAGTTCATGCCCCAGTTTAGAAATTCTCCTGGTTTGGAAGAAACAAATTGAAGTTCTATCAAAGCATCCAATATTTTTACAAAAGTCCAAATACAGGACAACAGCCAACACGATTCCATGTTATATTTTTATTACAACAGCTCCAAGGAATCAGAAACATACAAAAGTAAATGTAAAAATAAACACAAAAGTTAGGGAGGGTCCCGGTGGGCAGACTGAGTGGAGACAACAATTTATGGGGGGGGGATTCCCAGCTTTGTGGGAGGGCACACAGCTATTTTTTAAATTCAGTGTTTGAACGAGCCGATAATCACCTTGCTGAGACTCATTAATACCTGGCTGAGTCCCCCATAGCGTCGGGGTCCCGGCTGCCTGACAACGTCCTCTCTGGGGTCCGCTTGTCCGAACTCCCCCCATCTTCTGCCTCTTCAAGACCTAAACTTTTCCTACTCCCTGGCTTTTCAGAGGAACTCTGCAGACAAAACATCTATATCCATAAATCCTTCGTTCATGTTTGTGATTACATTGTAATTTAAGTAATTGAAAGAAATAGAACCACTAACACACACACACACATATATATATATATATATATATATATATATATATATATATATATATATATACACACAAGTTAACCCGTGCATGATACTCATGCATTCTAGTCAAATCAAGCTATTTAAGGTGTTAAAAAGGTTCTTGTCATGCATTTGGGCCTAGCCCAGGCCTCCTCAGGGGAAGAGCGTTACTTCCCGACGCAAGCGCCCTTTTTTAACGTGGTCTTGTCCACATGTCACCACCTCATCATTTTTCTCCATCACCTCATCCTTCATCTTCATCGCCACATCCTTCATCAAGCTACTTAAGGTGTTAAAAACTCCCCACTGTCATCCCCGGCAACCACCAACCACTCCCAACTGTCACTTCTCCTTCAAGAAATATATAGGTCAGTGTATAACTCTGCCCAGCAGGTGGCGCTGCAGCTTGGTTTTTTTTCCCCACACACGCCACTAGGCATTTATATAGTATATATATATATATATATATATATATATATATATATATTAAACTGGGGATATTGGAGATAAACTGTGAACATGGGGGACATATTTTTCCTATGCACACTAGATTTTATACTTGTAAGAGTAGTTATAGACACAAAGGTCTGAAATGACTGATATCAACGCACAGTGGAGGCAGACATGGTGGACTGAACCAGTATTTAAATATAGCCTATCAATTCACTAAGAACTAGTGGTATCATTTATAGTCCCCAGTGAATTGATACAGTGCATATTGCTTCATCCCAAAAGCATGTCTACCTCCACTTCTTCTAGTTTGTGCAGAGTGGGTGTGGAACTGGAAGTGTACACACAGTCCCTCTAAATGCACCAGTGTAAAACCAAACAGATTGGTTGTGGGCATGCCGATCGCTCTGTAACTGCGGCCCGCTGTCTGCTCCTGTGGTGTAGCTCTGAAGCCAGATGCCCACTGAGCTTTTTATGAGATATAATTAATACATTGTAATCCCCTGTCCACTAATGCTGCTCGAGCAGGAGACAAACCCACCTCATTATGTTACTGTATGATAAAGATATTTACTTATACTTTGCTTTCGATTATTACATTTAATAATCTGCAACTTGGTTCACTAATACAGTGAAGAACCTGCAATTAAAGGAAGTCAACCCATTGTTATTATTGTCCCTTTATATTTGCTAATGTAAATATCAAAAGATGAATAATATGAAAAGGATATTTCACAAAGTGGCCTTTTATGTAGGATTAATTTATATTTCATAAGGGATAATAATAATATAATATAAATAATAATAATATCTAAGAATAATAATATAATAATATTTCAGAATAGTTTATATTGTCTGTGTAATAGAACTGTATGCTCTGACGCTTACACTTCAGACTTGTTGAGTGCCACTCAGGGGAGGGATGAATTTAAGCCCTGGGGGGGGGGGGGGGGGGGGGGGAGACAGCAGCCTGTTAGGAACATTTTACAGGAATAAAAATGCAGGAAGCCCAGTGACCCAGCCCGGTAGCCCACTATGGTGCTGGCCTGGGGGGGGTAACAATGATGCAAGATTATTACCTACGATCTAGGTCAATGTAAGATGGACTGACGAATCCACAGCCCGAGCAGCCACTTTTATTGTGATGATTGCGGAACGGATGTTCCGGGGAGCACATGAAGTGTTACCTTGAGGGTCTATCAGGGGGCACATGAAGTGTTACCTTGAGGGTCTTACGGGGGGGCACACGAAGTGTTACCTTGAGGGTCTACCAGGGGGGCACATGAAGTGTTACCTTGAGGGTTTGGGGGGTCTACAACGGAGCACATGAAGTGTTACCTTGAGGGTCTACCGGGGGGCACATGAAGTGTTACCTTGAGGGTCTACCGGGGGACACATGAAGTGTTACCTTGAGGGTCTACCGGGGGGCACATGAAGAAGTGTTACCTTGAGGGTCTACCGGGGGAGCACATGAAGTGTTACCTTGAGGGTCTACCGGGGGACACATGAAGTGTTACCTTGAGGGTCTACCGGGGGGCACATGAAGAAGTGTTACCTTGAGGGTCTACCGGGGGGCACATGAAGTGTTACCTTGAGGGTCTACCGGGGGGCACATGAAGAAGTGTTACCTTGAGGGTCTACCGGGGGAGCACATGAAGTGTTACCTTGATGGTCTACCGGGGGGCACATGAAGTGTTACCTTGAGGGTCTACCGGGGGGCACATAAAGTGTTACCTTGAGGGTCTCCCGGGGGGGGCACATGAAGTGTTACCTTGAGGGTCTACCGGGGGGCACATGAAGTGTTACCTTGAGGGTCTACCGGGGGGCACATGAAGTGTTACCTTGAGGGTCTACCGGGGGGCACATGAAGTGTTACCTTGAGGGTCTACCGGGGGGCACATGAAGTGTTACCTTGAGGGTCTACCGGGGGGCACATGAAGAAGTGTTACCTTGAGGGTCTACCGGGGGGCACATGAAGTGATACCTTGAGGGTCTACCGGGGGGCACATGAAGTGATACCTTGAGGGTCTACCGAGGGAGCACATGAAGTGATACCTTGAGGGTCTACCGGGGGGGCACATGAAGTGTTACCTTGAGGGTCTACCGAGGGAGCACATGAAGTGATACCTTGAGGGTCTACCGGGGGGGGGGGCACATGAAGTGTTACCTTGAGGGTCTACCGGGGGGGCACATGAAGTGTTACCTTGAGGGTCTACCGGGGGGGGGCACATGAAGTGTTACCTTGGGGGTCTACCCGGGGGCACATGAGGTGTTACCTTGGGGGTCTACCCGGGGGCACATGAAGTGTTACCTTGGGGGTCCGCTGTCTGATCTCCTCCTCCAGCTCCTTCACCTTGGCCTCTCTCTCAGCAACCATCTGCTTCAGCTGACTGACCAGAGAGTTCTGCTTCTGGCTCTCGCTGTTCAGCTGGAGGCTCAGGGTCTGCTGGGAATCTCTGTGTTTCTGGTCCTGCTGGCTCAGGCGGGATAAAATCTCCTGCATGTTCTTCTGCTGGCTCTGGAAAGACATGTATGTGCTTTATTACACACATGTACAACATGTCAGGAATATGTGACTACACTTACTGGGAAATACAGGAAAAAGACAGAAAAGGTCATTAACGAAAGTGCAAACCATGCGCCTCCCGCAGAGTACATTTGTTTTGCGCAAATTAGCTGGATCTCATCATTGTGTGTAGGTTTAGCCTGTGAAAATGGCACCAGGACCGGTGGAAGGATGGTCCTAGGTGGCTGCACCGACATGCAAAAACCAAACTTCTTTTTGTGGGACAAGATTGTCTCACTGATACTGAGGGCTGGAGATGGGCAGTCTCTCATTAGCGGAGGACTACGAAAGGACTAGCTCTGTCCAAGGCGTCAGAGATGAAGAAACTTTTCTTTCAATGTGACTTCTTTATACCGAAAAACGTATTTCTAGGCGCATCTCAACCAATGTAATAAAAAACCTTCAAACACACAAAACTGTCACATATAATAAAGACCATTCAGACGTCCCCTCACTGTTATGGTTAATATAAGTCAGAAATGAGGCTGACGTAAATGGAAACATTGACATTGAGGAAGGGGTAGTTCTATGGTGGTATTAGGTAGACTGACGTTGTCACTCTTTCACCAGGAACATTCCAGCCAGGCCTGCTACGCGTTACGGAATATGCTGGTGCCATATAAATAAATGTTAATAATAATTATAATAATAATAATAATAATACTCCTGCAACAGTGTGCGCAGAGCAGTGTCACAGGGAACCTTCCCAGACCCGGAATGTGGGAGCATCTCTATGAATGTATTTGGAGAGGACCTGAGAGAAAGGGGTATAGAGAGGGGGAATGGGGGGGACAATAACGCCACCAATCCTTGGAAGCATACAATGGAACACTCAAAGCAATCACTATTAACACATATAACTAACTTTTAACAATCCCCACCAAGTGGGGGCACATTTAGCTGTTGCTCGGAGGCAATATTGTACCAGGGATCATTGAAAGCTCAGAGATCTGTTATTCTTAATTTGCACTGATGACATTTGGAACAGAACCATCATTTTGCAGATAAAGGAGGGAAACAACAACCAGAGAAAAGTCCGACTCACCTTATCTCATGCTTTATCCAGAGGGAGGTTTAGAGCGGTGTATGGACAGTGTGAGCTAGGCCTGGTGTAAGGTCTGATATATTACAGATACCTCCCTGACCCTCAGTATCTGAGTCTGCTTCCCTTGTTGGAGAAGGTGCGTTAATCTTTCTTTCTGCGTCTGCAACCTGAGGCCCCTTCAGGCTTATGAGGTGCGGCAATGGTAAGTAGGAACTGATCCTGAAAGTGGCTGCTCAGCTTACTCCGGAGAGCAGTGGACAACACGCTGTCTGTCCAAAACAAGACCAGCAGAGCGGGGAGAGTCCAGCAGTGGCTGCCAACCTATTCTCCTGACCCCAGGTAAGTGATCTGACATTGGGGATCAGCTTTTACTTCTGATCTTCCACGCAAAACTTAAATCATATAAAGATGATGATGATTATATAGACTAAGAGAGACAAACAATGACACTTTCTATAGCCCTAGTCATAATTATTTTTGTGTCCTAAGATGAGTCCTTCTATTTTTTCCCCATTTATATAAACAGAATTTTTTTTATATTAGCTATATATAAATATAGTTTTCTGTAGTTTAGGGGATGTTATATAGGCCATAAGCAGAATGTGCTTTTTAAACTTGTTTTTAACTTTTGATCACATGCTCATGAGAGTTTAACACTGGCTGTATGTACAGTGCCGGTGTCCCTGATATGAATGTGGTGGCTAGGGGTACAGCAAGGTGCTGTAATTCGATGCTGGGCAGAAGTTAGCAGGTGAATGCACCGTATCACTACACAACATACTCAGAAAATCATCTTCTTGCTGCATCTTACATGTACAAAAAGGCAGCAATCCTTTCATATATAATTCTGGGTAGATTAATACACGTATATATGCACAAGCAACACACGTAACACTAGATGCACATTATTGCACGGTGCCTGCTTGTTGTAATCCCTCCAGTTATGATGTGATACTTATAACAACTGGGACCTGCGCAATGTGGGCAGCTATAACCCAGCTAAAAATGTAATTCATGTTCTTGCAAATCATAATAGTATTGAAACAATAGTTGTCGGTGGCTGATAACAAATCACTTGGACACAGGAGAATGATATCAACATACTTCAGAAACCCAGATCAGGCAATACTGACATAAGATTGTAACACATTCAACCAAGGGAATATTTAAAGTGAAATCGGTAAAGCAGCACTATACTGCTGATGGTGTGTGATACTAACAAGAGCTGCAGCTTGTAATGGCTGTGAGTGACATGGTATGGTCAAGAGAGCCAGTGACACGGGACAGTGGTAATAAGAGGGAGTGACACAGTACAATAATAATCAGAGGGAGTGATTGCGGATCGGGTGGACAGATTGTTGGGAGGGGCTGGGAATGACCCAACGGTTTTGGTGCATGTTGGCACCAATGACCGAGTTAGAGGAAGAAGGGGACATAGGTCGCAAACTTAAGGCAAGGACATCCAAGGTAGTATTTTCAGAAATACTACCTGTGCCACGCGCTAGTCCAGGGAGGCAGCGGGAGATTAGGTAGGTTAATGCGTGGCTAAAAGATTGGTGTAGGAAGGAGGGTTTTCAATTTTTAGAGCACTGGGCTGATTTCTCGGTCAGTTGCCATATTTATTGTCGTAATGGATTGCACCTGAATGAGGAGGGGGCTGCAGTGCTAGGGGAGAGGATGGTTAGAAGGTTGGAGGAGATTTTAAACTAGGCTCCGGGGGGGGGGGGGGGAGGGGCAAGCAAGTATTTATGGGATAGACATTGAGAGTAGTAAGGAGGAATTTAACAAGAGTAAAGGGGGTGGAGAGGGGGGAAAGGGAAGCATAGCCGATAAGGAGAGGCCCTTTTTAAAGCAAAAAGAAATACCTAAGGGAGGCAATAGACTTAAGTGTATGCTTGCAAATGCAAGAAGCCTGACAGGTAAAATGGGGGAGTTAGAACTAGTAGCAATGAATGAGCAGTATGATATTATAGGTATTACTGAGACCTGGTGGGATGATACACATGACTGGGCAGTCAACTTGGAAGGCTATTCTCTCTTCAGGAGGGATAGGGTAAATAAAAGGGGAAGAGGAGTATGTCTTTATATTAAGCCAGAATTAAAACCAAGTATTCAGGAAGTTATATATGAGAATATTGGTGATAATATAGAGGCATTGTGGGTGGAAATATCCAGCGGAGGAAGAAGTTCAGATAAGTTGCTGATAGGGATATGCTATAAACCGCCAGATATTAGTACGATTGAGGAAGCCCAACTTCTACAGCAAATTCAAAAGGCTACACAACTAGGTCAAGTTTTAATTATGGGGGATTTTAATTATCCAGACATTGATTGGAGTACTGAGACCTGCGGTACAGCTAGGGGAAATAGGTTTCTGAGCACGCTTAAAGACCATTACGTGTCCCAATTAGTAGAGGAACCAACTAGGAACCGGACTATACTGGACCTAGTAATAACAAACAATGTAGACATAATATCAAATATTCAGGTAAAGGAGCACTTGGGAAACAGTGATCATAATATGGTCTCTTTTGAAATTAGTTTCCAGAAACAACGGTATAAGGGATCAACTAGGACTTTGAACTTTAGAAAGGCAAATTTTAATATGCTAAAGGAGTCTATAAAGAGCATAGACTGGGACAAAGCCTTTGAAGGTAAAAATACGGAAGAAAAGTGGGCTGTCTTTAAAATGTTGTTGGAAACATACACGTATAAGTTCATTCCTATGGGAAATAAATTTAAAAGAATTAAGTCTAAACCAATGTGGCTAAATAAAAAGGTAAGGGAAGAAATGCAAAGGAAGAAGGGTGAATTTAAATTGTTTAAGTCTGAAGGGTCAGAGGAGTCCTTCCATAGGTACAAGGAATGTAATAAAACATGCAAAAAGGAATTTAGATTGGCTAAATTAGAAAATGAAAGGCACGTTGCAAAAGAAAGTAAGACAAACCCCAAAAAGTTTTTTAAGTATATAAATGGCAAAAGGATTAAAAAAAATAATATAGGACCCCTAAGAAGTGAGATGGGTGAATTGATAAATGATACTAAGGAAAAAGCAGAGGTATTAAACACTTTCTTTTCTTCAGTATTTACTAGAGAGGAACAAATGGTAGAAGTAATACATAAAAATGGAAATGAAACCATGCCATTAATTAATACTTGGTTGTCAGAGGAAGAAGTCCAAAGGCGACTGAAGAATATTAAGATAAATAAAGCTCCAGGTCCAGATGGCTTACACCCAAGGGTCCTTATGGAGTTAAATTCGGAAATAGCTAGACCGCTATTCTTAATTTTCAGAGATTCAATCTCATCAGGCTCAGTACCAAGGGATTGGCGAATAGCAGATGTGGTGCCGTTGTTTAAAAAGGGGACGAGATCACAACCAGGGAATTATAGACCCGTAAGCCTGACATCAATAGTGGGGAAACTACTGGAAGGTATTTTAAGGGATAGTATTCAGGATTACTTGGTACGCAATAAAATTATCAGTGGAAATCAACATGGATTTGTGAGGGATAGGTCATGTCAAACTAATCTAATTAGTTTCTACGAGGAAGTTAGTGGAAACTTAGACCAGGGTAGCACAGTAGATGTGGTCTACTTAGATTTTGCAAAGGCCTTTAATACAGTGCCACACAAGAGGTTGGTTTACAAAATTAGGGAACTGGGTCTAGGAATCAACATTTGTACTTGGATCGAAAACTGGTTAGAGAATAGGGAACAGAGAGTTGTGATAAATGGAACATTTTCTAATTGGTCAAAAGTCTTAAGTGGAGTACCTCAAGGTTCCGTGCTGGGACCACTCCTTTTTAATATATTCATTAATGACCTTGGTTATGGTTTAGAGAGTAAAGTTTCTATTTTTGCAGATGACACTAAACTCTGTAAGGTAATAAAATCAGAGCAAGATGTAGCTTCTCTACAGAAGGACTTAAATAAACTGGAGGATTGGGCGGCCAAATGGAATATGAGGTTCAACACAGATAAATGTAAGGTTATGCATTCAGGGATCAAAAACAAGAATGCAATCTATAAATTAAATGGAATTAATTTAGGAGAATCTATAATGGAAAAGGATTTTGGAGTGCTCGTAGACAGTAGACTTAGCAATAGTGCTCAATGTCAAGCAGCAGCTGCAAGGGCAAACAAAGTATTGGCATGCATAAAAAGGGGCATAGATGTAAGGGAAGACAGTGTAATTTTGCCACTGTATAAATCGTTGGTAAGACCTCATCTTGAATATGCAGTACAGTTCTGGGCACCACTCTATAAAAAAGATAATTTGGAACTAGAAAGGGTTCAGAGAAGGGCAACAAAATTGATAAAAGGTATGGAGTCATTAAGTTATGAGGAAAGGTTAGCCAGTTTAGGCATGTTTACTTTAGAAAAGAGGCGTCTAAGGGGAGATATGATTACTATGTACAAATACATTAGGGGACAATACAGAGAACTTTCATGGGAACTTTTTACCCCAAGGATTATACAAAGGACACGTGGTCACCCTCAAAGGTTAGAAGAGAGAAAATTTCACAACCAGCAAAGGAAGGGGTTCTTTACAGTAAGGGCAGTCAATAAATGGAATTCATTGCCAGGGAAGGTTGTGATGGCAGATTCAATAGATATGTTTAAGAAAGGGTTAGACAAATTTTTAGCGGAAAGGTGTATCCAGGGATACGATTGTTAATTAAAATGTAGGATAGTAGTGGAAATAGGGTAAAAATAGGACTGCAATATTGAGTCTGGGGGGATTTTCACAATTGAAACAGATTGGCGGTTGAATACTCTGGATCGATTTCAAATATAAGTGCAGGATCGCAGGAGATCCAAAATAGGTTGAACTTGATGGACTGGTGTCTTTTTTCAACCTCATCAACTATGTTACTATGTTACACAGTACAGTGGTAATGAGAGGGAGAGACACCGAACAATGTTAATAAGAGCAAGTGACACAGTAGAATGGTAATAAAAGCTTATGGCGCTATACAGTAGTAATGAGAGGGGGGGACACGGTGGAATGGTAATAAGAGCAAGTGACACAATAAAATGGTTATAAAAGCTTATGACACGATACAGTGGTAATGAGAGTGAGTGACACGGTACAGTGGTAATGAGAGTGAGTGACACGGTACAGTGGTAATGAGAGGGAGTAACACGGTACAGTGGTAATGAGAGGGAGTGACACGGTACAGTGGTAATGAGAGTGAGTGACACGGTACAGTGGTAATGAGAGGGAGTGACACGGTACAGTGGTAATGAGAGGGAGTGACACGGTACAGTGGTAATGAGAGGGAGTGACACGGTACAGTGGTAATGAGAGGGAGTGACAGGGTACAGTGGTAATGAGAGTGAGTGACAGGGTACAGTGGTAATGAGAGGGAGTGACAGGGTACAGTGGTAATGAGAGGGAGTGACACGGTACAGTGGTAATGAGAGGGAGTGACACGGTACAGTGGTAATGAGAGGGAGTGACACGGTACAGTGGTAATGAGAGGGAGTGACACGGTACAGTGGTAATGAGAGGGAGTGACACGGTACAGTGGTAATGAGAGGGAGTGACACGGTACAGTGGTAATGAGAGTGAGTGACAGGGTACAGTGGTAATGAGAGGGAGTGACACGGTACAGTGGTAATGAGAGGGAGTGACACGGTACAGTGGTAATCAGAGGGAGTGACACGGTACAGTGGTAATGAGAGGGAGTGACACGGTACAGTGGTAATGAGAGTGAGTGACACGGTACAGTGGTAATGAGAGTAAGTGACACGATACAGTGGTAATGAGAGTGAGTGACACGGTACAGTGGTAATGAGAGGGAGTAACACGGTACAGTGGTAATGAGAGTGAGTGACACGGTACAGTGGTAATGAGAGTGAGTGACACGGTACAGTGGTAATGAGAGGGAGTGACACGGTACAGTGGTAATGAGAGGGAGTGACACGGTACAGTGGTAATGAGAGGGAGTGACATGGTACAGTGGTAATGAGAGTGAGTGACATGGTACAGTTGTAATGAGAGTGAGTGACATGGTACAGTGGTAATGAGAAGGAGTGACATGGTACAGTGGTAATGAGAGTGAGTGACATGGTACAGTGGTAATGAGAAGGAGTGACATGGTACAGTGGTAATGAGAGGGAGTGACACGGTACAGTGGTAATGAGAGTGAGTGACACGGTACAGTGGTAATGAGAGTAAGTGACACGGTACAGTGGAAATGAGAGGGAGTGACACGGTACAGTGGAAATGAGAGGGAGTGACACGGTACAGTGGAAATGAGAGGGAGTGACACGGTACAGTGGTAATAAGAGGTAGTGACACGGCACGATTGCAAAGGAAGTTAGTAGCACGATATAATGATAATAAGAATAAGTGAAATGGTACCAATAAGGCATCTATGAGCTCGTCATCATGCTTTCCTTTCTCCAGTAGGGTCGTCATCTGCATCTTCAGGGTTTTCAGG
The DNA here is from genome assembly GCF_038048845.1 of Mixophyes fleayi. NCBI lineage: Eukaryota > Metazoa > Chordata > Amphibia > Anura > Limnodynastidae > Mixophyes > Mixophyes fleayi. The sequence continues at coordinate 270,989,384 of NC_134406.1, forward strand.
TCATTGGACAGAGACCTGTTTCTGGCTTTTGAGGCCTCTAACTTCTTTTTCAGTTCCTCATACTCTGTCTTCAGAGCGTCATGTTCTCCTGTCAGTCTCTAGGAAAACACAAACAATAACACAACATCAATAGTGTAATCATTTACCTTAATTACAGACCCGGTCAGCTACAAAGTGACACTTCTCACCACACATGTCAGCATAAACCAATATAAATTATACTGTAACAATGGTGGAGTACCAACATCAACTTGTCTAGTCTGAATTCAAGATAGTACAATTGTGTATTTTAAAATTATCTATAGAACTGCAGATAATAGTGAGATCCCCTCACGCAAACTAGGGGTATTAGAAGGGACTATGGAATCCCACAACTACATAGAGCAGATGTATATAATGTATTGTCATCAGTACAAGAGAAAATTCTGGGTTTCACTACGTAACAGTAAATCCTGTTCTAGGAGAGGGGACGCAAACGGGGTAAAGATTTAATTTCTAAGTTTGTGCTCTACACCAATAACACAGAAACAGATATTTGAAAAAACAGGTCTCTTTATTTTGAGGAATCATTATTTATTCAGTGGAGTATTAATATATTAGTGTAAATCTGAAGTAAGAGATGTAAAAATGTTAAAGATGTAAACTTTTTTTTTTAAATGGACACAAGTAACAGTTACAAATAGAATAATGATTCAATAATAAAAGAATATACAGGTCAATGTTTTCAAAATATAAACAAGGACAAGGGGGGGGATAGTGTGGGAAAGGTGGGGGGGGGGGGGGTGAAGTACAAGTTAGTGGGTGCTAGCGAATATAGGGACCAGGTCACCAAGAAACTTCTTCTCTAAAATCAATGGATGTGGCTAAGTTGGGAGAAAGGTGTGAGACAGGGCCACCCCAGGGGAGCTGTTAGGTGTGAGGAGGGGATTTTTATCTTCCCTAAAAAGCCATGGGGCCCATATTTCAGTGAAAGATCTGGTCTGTCATGGAGGTTATATGTAATCTTTTCCATGCAGGCGATATACCAAACACATTTTTTAAGTGCAGAAAGGAGGGGGGCGTCCACTTGATTACAGTGGGAAGCAAGAGATGATTTGGCCGGAGTCAAAATATGCAAAACTAATTTTATAGAATGTTTACAAAGATTTTGGGGAGGATAGAAACAAAAAATATCCATGGATCTTTGGGGATTGGGGCTTCCATCATAGAGTTCCTGACTATCTAATCGCTCTTTCAGTATTAATTTCGCTGGATCCACCTCCAATCCACTTCCTTTATCAGTTGGAGTTATCAGTTGGAGACCACAAGGCTCGGTGCTAGGTCCTCTGCTATTCTCTATCTACACCACTTCTCTTGGAAAACTAATAAGCTCCTTTGGATTTCAGTATCATCTCTATGTGGATGATACACAAATCTATCTATTCTCTCCTGATATCTCACTATCTGTGTTGTCTCGCGTTACTGACTGTCTTTCTGCCATTTCATCTTGGATGTCCTCTCGTCAACTTAATCTTTCAAAAACAGAATTAATAATATTCCCACCTACCTACAGAAGTTACCTTCCTGATATTTCTATTTCTGTTGATAACATGACCATAAATTCCACCCCGCAAGCTCGCTGCTTAAGTGTGATCATTGACTCACACCTATCCTTTGTTCCTCACATTGACTCTATATCTAAATCATGTTACAAACATCTAAAAAACATTTCCAGAATACGCACATATCTCACACAAGACACTGCAAAAAGTCTAATTCATGCACTCATCATCTCCCGCATTGACTATTGTAATTCCCTCCTTACTGGTCTACCCAAAATCAGACTCAAACCCCTACAATCTATTTTGCACGCAGTGGCTAGATTGAATTTCCTTGCAAATCGTTTTTCGTCTGCTGAGGCACTCAGTCAGTCTCTACATTGGTTGCCTGTATTTCAATGAATCCATTATAAAATTCTTCTACCAACATACAAGGCCATCAACAAAATTGCACCGACATACATCTCCTCACTTGTCTCAAAATATCTCCCAACTCGATACCTCCGTTCTGCAAAAGATCTACGTCTCTCCTCCACTCTCATCACATCCTCCCATTCTCGATTACTGGACTTTTTTCCTCTTGTGGAATTCCCTCCCTCGCACAATAAGACTTTTCTCTAGTCTCCAAATCTTCAAGGGTTCTCTGAAAACCCACCTCTTCAGACAAGCTTATAATATTCCTCAACCACCCTCTTAATCATCCTACGTTACCCTATTACCACCCTCTACAGAGCTAACACAAGACAACAACTCTGTGACCAACATTGCTGTGTGACTGATCACACAGCCCATTCAATACTTTTTGCCTTTGCATTCTAGCTCAAAAGTATTACCCAGTATTTTTTTATTACTATTTGTTCCCAATTGCAAAGCGCTATGAAATTTGCTGGCGCCCTATGAATAAATGTTGATGATGATGATGATGAACAGTGAGTGTTTCTTTCATCAGTGTGGATATTGAGGAGTGAGACGTACACTCTCTGATCTCCTGCCATGATTCCTATTCTCATGGTGGTTCCAAATCACATTCCCACTCTAATTCATGTCTACGGTGGGGGCCATGAATGATTTTCTCCTGCAGATCACACACACACATGATATATGTTTATAGTCAGATCATTCACCTCTAGCGTTTCTTTCCTCTCCTTCTCCAGGGTGCGGATCCGGAAAACATTCTTCTCCTGGGCAGCCAATCTCTTTGGTACGGATACCCCCAGCATCTCCTCCTCCAAGCTGAGCTCGGATGTTGGACTCCTCATTTGTCCCAGCTGAGTCTCCAGCTCACGTACCTACAGGAAGCACAAACACAATGGGTCTGGTCTGGTTTTAGAATGATTTTTGAGGGGCGTCTTAATGGACAAGGGTTAATGGCGGGAACTCCAAGTAAACTTCCCCCGCTGACCCCATTAAGGGGAAAACATGAAGCTACTTGTACGCAATGATTGGATGCAGGTTGTTGGGGGGAGAATTTCTCCTGGAACGTGGTCATTATTATTGTCGATTTGTAAGGCGCCACAGTGCTCCACAGCGCCGTACAGTAGGGAAAACAGGACATACATAAAACGGGGACATACAAGGCAGACAAAAAAAAATAAAGAAAAATGCAGACATGAAAACAAAGTGTATGGAGGACCCTGCTCATTAGAAGAGGGTACAACTGAGACAAGAGGAGCGAGTGTGTCTCAGAGTGGAGATTGGGATAGTTGTGAGGGTGCATTACTGTGAATAGTGTTATCGGGAATAAAGTCACCTGTAAAAAAGATATGGGTTTTCAAAGAGTGTCTAAAGATTTGAAGGCTGTGGGAAAGTCTGATTGAGCGTGGTAGGGAATTCCACAAGTGGGGAGCAGCACGGGAGAAGTCTTGTAGGCGGGAGTGAGAGGTGGTTACCAGAGATGAGGCGCAGGTCAGAGGTGGATCTAAGAGGGCGGGAGGGAGAGTATTTAGATATGAGATTTGAGATGTATGAAGGGGTGGTGTTGTTGAGGGCTTTGTGTGTAAGGGTGAGTAATTTGAATTGGATTCTGGAGGACACAGGGAGCCAGTGTAGGGATTTGCAAAGTGGTGCAGCAGATGTGGAGCAGTGAGAGAGGAAGATCTAACTTGCAGCAGCATTTAGGATGGATATATATATATCTGTACATACATATATATATATATATATATATATATCGTTCTAATTATGGCGCCCCCCTAGTTTTAGGAGATTGTGAAGAAGGGGTAATGGTAACAATAATAAAAGAAACATTTTGCCTGAAGTCCTCCGTAAATGGAAAAGTTTATGTTAATTGCTGTCATGATACAATATGGGTGATAGCAATGGTAGGAGACACATTATTCTAGGATTATTTTTATTATACCTGGACATTTATCTCTCACAGCCGACACTGGGGGCAGCCATTTTGTGAACCGATATCCATGAAAACATTGCCAGTGACTGCACTGAAGCTAAAAGCGAAGTGAATCTATTGGCTGCATTCCCATGGATATGGGATTAGACCACGACGACTGCCGTGAATGTCTGCTAACTACTTTAATGGAATTGATTATTTGCTTAAAGGCTTCAAGTGGCGCTGTCCAGTCTTTGTAAGCAGCGGCACCACGATGGGACGACTGACCTGATATAATACCGTTATGGCTAGTTCACTAAAACCAGAGAACAATCCTCATCATGGGGCCCTTTGAGGCTTGGGGCCCAGTAAAGAGATATCCCAGAGTCCTATACTTGTGATATTTACCCTGCCTTGTAGTGCCAGAATCTGCTGCGCCCGCCCCCGCCAGCTCCCCGATGAGCAGATCAGCTGAGGAATGTTCACGTCTTCACCAATCTCGTTGGATAAGACCTGCAGGTGAACAGATCCATTATCAGAATATTAACATTCAATGCCCCAGAGTCACGGACCACCGAATGCCTATCACTATAATAACATCAACTACAACAACACTGTACACGTCAGCTAAATATCATCATTATATTGCAAATACCCCCTCTCTCAAAAATATATTGTATTGTGACGTACGTGCTAATAGCCTGCATGCGGAATTGCTCTGGCTTTCCTTGAATGTCTGAAATTGCTCACTGAACACAAAATTAATGTAATAATAAGTATATTATCCAGGGCTGCAGATCTATTAGATTGTAAGCTCCTGTTCACGTACACAGTGTCTGTTATACCTATTGTACTATATGTAACACATACACGGCGTCTGTTATACCTATTGTACTATATGTAACACGTACACGGTGTCTGTTATACCTATTGTACTATATGTAACACGTACACGGTGTCTGTTATACCTATTGTACTATACCTATTGTACTGTATGTAACACGTACACAGTGTCTGTTATACCTATTGTACTGTATGTAACACGTACACAGTGTCTGTTATACCTATTGTACTATATGTAACACGTACACAGTGTCTGTTATACCTATTGTACTATATGTAACACGTACACAGTGTCTGTTATACCTATTGTACTATATGTTACACGTACACAGTGTCTGTTATACCTATTGTACTATATGTAACACGTACACGGCGCCTGTTATACCTATTGTACTATATGTAACACGTACACAGTGTCTGTTATACCTATTGTACTATATGTAACACGTACACGGTGTCTGTTATACCTATTCTACTATATGTAACACGTACACGGTGTCTGTTATACCTATTGTACTATATGTAACACGTACACAGTGTCTGTTATACCTATTGTACTATATGTAACACATACACGGTGTCTGTTATACCTATTGTACTGTATGTAACACGTACACGGTGTCTGTTATACCTATTGTACTATATGTAACACGTACACGGTGTCTGTTATACCTATTGTACTATATGTAACACGTACACGGTGTCTGTTATACCTATTGTACTATATGTAACACGTACACGGTGCCTGTTATACCTATTGTACTATATGTAACACGTACACGGTGCCTGTTATACCTATTGTACTATATGTAACACGTACACAGTGTCTGTTATACCTATTGTACTATATGTAACACGTACACAGTGTCTGTTATACCTATTGTACTATATGTAACACGTACACGGTGTCTGTTATACCTATTGTACTATATGTAACACGTACACGGTGTCTGTTATACCTATTGTACTATATGTAACACGTACACAGTGTCTGTTATACCTATTGTACTATATGTAACATGTACACAGTGTCTGTTATACCTATTGTACTATATGTAACATGTACACAGTGTCTGTTATACCTATTGTACTATATGTAACACGTACACGGCGTCTGTTATACCTATTGTACTATATGTAACACGTACACAGTGTCTGTTATACCTATTGTACTATATGTAACACGTACACGGTGTCTGTTATACCTATTGTACTATATGTAACACGTACACCGTGTCTGTTATACCTATTGTACTATATGTAACACGTACACAGTGTCTGTTATACCTATTGTACTATATGTAACACGTACACGGTGTCTGTTATACCTATTGTACTATATGTAACACGTACACGGCGTCTGTTATACCTATTGTACTATATGTAACACGTACACGGTGTCTGTTATACCTATTGTACTATATGTAACACGTACACGGCGTCTGTTACACCTATTGTACTATATGTAAAACGTACACGGTGCCTGTTATACCTATTGTACTATATGTAACACGTACACAGTGTCTGTTATACCTATTGTACTATATGTAACACGTACACAGTGTCTGTTATACCTATTGTACTATATGTAACACGTACACAGTGTCTGTTATACCTATTGTACTGTATGTAACACGTACACGGTGTCTGTTATACCTATTGTACTATATGTAACACGTACACGGTGTCTGTTATACCTATTGTACTATATGTAACACGTACACGGCGTCTGTTACACCTATTTTACTATATGTAACACGTACACGGTGTCTGTTATACCTATTGTACTGTATGTAACACGTACACGGTGTCTGTTATACCTATTGTACTGTATGTAACACGTACACTGTGTCTGTTATACCTATTGTACTATATGTAACACGTACACAGTGTCTGTTATACCTATTGTACTATATGTAACACGTACACGGTGTCTGTTATACCTATTGTACTATATGTAACATATACACGGTGTCTGTTATACCTATTGTACTATATGTAACACGTACACAGTGTCTGTTATACCTATTGTACTATATGTTACACGTACACAGTGTCTGTTATACCTACTGTACTATATGTAACACGTACACAGTGTCTGTTATACCTATTGTACTATATGTAACACATACACGGTGTCTGTTATACCTACTGTACTATATGTAACACGTACACAGTGTCTGTTATACCTATTGTACTATATGTAACACGTACACGGTGTCTGTTATACCTATTGTACTATATGTAACACGTACACGGTGTCTGTTATACCTATTGTACTATATGTAACACATACACAGTGTCTGTTATACCTATTGTACTATATGTAACACGTACACAGTGTCTGTTATACCTATTGTACTATATGTAACACGTACACGGTGTCTGTTATACCTATTGTACTATATGTAACACATACACGGTGTATGTTATAGCTATTGTACTATATGTAACACATACACAGTGTCTGTTATACCTATTGTACTGTATGTAACACGTACACGGTGTCTGTTATAGCTATTGTACTGTATGTAACACGTACACAGTGTCTGTTATACCTATTGTACTATATGTAACACGTACACGGTGCCTGTTATACCTACTGTACTGTATGTAACACGTACACAGTGTCTGTTATACCTATTGTACTGTATGTAACATGTACACAGTGTCTGTTATACCTATTGCACTGTATGTAACACGTACACAGTGTCTGTTATACCTATTGTACTATATGTAACACGTACACGGTGTCTGTTATACCTATTGTACTATATGTAACACGTACACAGTGTCTGTTATACCTATTGTACTATATGTAACACATACACGGTGTCTGTTATACCTATTTTACTATATGTAACACATACACGGTGTCTGTTATACCTATTGTACTGTATGTAACACGTACACAGTGTCTGTTATACCTATTGTACTATATGTAACACATACACAGTGTCTGTTATACCTATTGTACTATATGTAACACGTACACAGTGTCTGTTATACCTATTGTACTATATGTAACACGTACACGGTGTCTGTTATACCTATTGTACTATATGTAACACGTACACGGTGTCTGTTATACCTATTGTACTATATGTAACACATACACAGTGTCTGTTATACCTATTGTACTATATGTAACACGTACACAGTGTCTGTTATACCTATTGTACTATATGTAACACGTACACGGTGTCTGTTATACCTATTGTACTATATGTAACACGTACACGGTGTCTGTTATACCTATTGTACTATATGTAACACGTACACGGTGTCTGTTATACCTATTGTACTATATGTAACACGTACACGGTGTCTGTTATACCTATTGTACTATATGTAACACGTACACAGTGTCTGTTATACCTATTGTACTATATGTAACACGTACACAGTGTCTGTTATACCTATTGTACTATATGTAACACGTACACGGTGTCTGTTATACCTATTGTACTATATGTAACACGTACACGGTGTCTGTTATACCTATTGTACTATATGTAACACGTACACAGTGTCTGTTATACCTATTGTACTATATGTAACACGTACACGGTGCCTGTTATACCTATTGTACTATATGTAACACGTACATGGTGCCTGTTATACCTATTGTACTATATGTAACACGTACACGGTGTCTGTTATACCTATTGTACTATATGTAACACGTACACGGTGTCTGTTATACCTATTGTACTATATGTAACACGTACACGGTGTCTGTTATACCTATTGTACTATATGTAACACGTACACGATGCATGTTATACCTATTCTACTATATGTAACACGTACACGGTGCCTGTTATACCTATTGTACTATATGTAACACGTACACGGTGTCTGTTATACCTATTGTACTATATGTAACACGTACACGGTGTCTGTTATACCTATTGTACTGTATGTAACACGTACACAGTGTCTGTTATACCTATTGTACTATATATGTAACACATACACGGTGCCTGTTATACTTATTGTACTATATGTAACACGTACACAGTGTCTGTTATACCTATTGTACTATATGTAACACGTACACAGTGTCTGTTATACCTATTGTACTATATGTAACACGTACACAGTGTCTGTTATACCTATTGTACTATATGTAACACGTACACAGTGTCTGTTATACCTATTGTACTATATGTAACACGTACACGGTGCCTGTTATACTTATTGTACTATATGTAACACGTACACAGTGTCTGTTATACCTATTGTACTATATGTAACACGTACACAGTGTCTGTTATACCTATTGTACTATATGTAACACATACACGGTGCCTGTTATACCTATTGTACTATATGTAACACGTACACGGTGTCTGTTATACCTATTGTACTATATGGAACACGTACACGGTGTCTGTTATACCTATTGTACTATATGTAACACGTACACGGTGCCTGTTATACCTATTGTACTGTATGTAACACGTACACGGTGTCTGTTATACCTATTGTACTATATGTAACACGTACAGTGTCTGTTATACCTATTGTACTATATGTAACACGTACACAGTGTCTGTTATACCTATTGTACTATATGTCACACGTACACAGTGTCTGTTATACCTATTGTACTATATGTAACACGTACACGGTGTCTGTTATACCTATTGTACTATATGTAACACGTACACAGTGTCTGTTATACCTATTGTACTATATGTAACACGTACACGGTGTCTGTTATACCTATTGTACTATATGTAACACGTACACGGTGTCTGTTATACCTATTGTACTATATGTAACACGTACACGGTGTCTGTTATACCTATTGTACTATATGTAACACGTACACGGTGCCTGTTATACCTATTGTACTGTATGTAACACGTACACGGTGCCTGTTATACCTATTGTACTATATGTAACACGTACACGGTGTCTGTTATACCTATTGTACTATATGTAACACGTACACGGTGTCTGTTATACCTATTGTACTATATGTAACACGTACACGGTGTCTGTTATACCTATTGTACTGTATGTAACACGTACACGGTGTCTGTTATACCTATTATACTATATGTAACACGTACACGGTGCCTGTTATACCTATTGTACTGTATGTAACACGTACACGGTGTCTGTTATACCTATTGTACTATATGTAACACGTACACAGTGTCTGTTATACCTATTGTACTATATGTAACACGTACACGGTGTCTGTTATACCTATTGTACTATATGTAACACGTACACGGTGTCTGTTATACCTATTGTACTATATGTAACACGTACACGGTGTCTGTTATACCTATTGTACTATATGTAACACGTACACGGTGCCTGTTATACCTATTGTACTGTATGTAACACGTACACGGTGCCTGTTATACCTATTGTACTGTATGTAACACGTACACGGTGTCTGTTATACCTATTGTACTATATGTAACACGTACACAGTGTCTGTTATACCTATTGTACTATATGTAACACGTACACGGTGCCTGTTATACCTATTGTACTGTATGTAACACGTACACGGTGCCTGTTATACCTATTGTACTATATGTAACACGTACACGGTGTCTGTTATACCTATTGTACTATATGTAACACGTACACGGTGTCTGTTATACCTATTGTACTATATGTAACACGTACACAGTGTCTGTTATACCTATTGTACTATATGTAACACGTACACGGTGCCTGTTATACCTATTGTACTATATGTAACACGTACACGGTGCCTGTTATACCTATTGTACTATATGTAACACGTACACGGTGCCTGTTATACCTATTGTACTATATGTAACACGTACACGGTGCCTGTTATACCTATTGTACTATATGTAACACGTACACGGTGTCTGTTATACCTATTGTACTATATGTAACACGTACACGGTGTCTGTTATACCTATTGTACTATATGTAACACGTACACGGTGTCTGTTATACCTATTGTACTATATGTAACACGTACACGGTGTCTGTTATACCTATTGTACTATATGTAACACGTACACGGTGTCTGTTATACCTATTGTACTATATGTAACACGTACACGGTGTCTGTTATACCTATTGTACTATATGTAACACGTACACGGTGTCTGTTATACCTATTGTACTATATGTAACACGTACACGGTGCCTGTAATACCTATTGTACTATATGTAACACGTACACGGTGCCTGTTATACCTATTGTACTATATGTAACACGTACACAGTGTCTGTTATACCTATTGTACTATATGTAACACGTACACCGTGTCTGTTATACCTATTGTACTATATGTAACACGTACACGGTGTCTGTTATACCTATTGTACTATATGTAACACGTACACGGTGTCTGTTATACCTAATGTACTATATGTAACACGTACACAGTGTCTGTTATACCTATTGTACTATATGTAACACGTACACAGTGCCTGTTATACCTATTGTACTATATGTAACACGTACACAGTGTCTGTTATACCTATTGTACTATATGTAACACGTACACAGTGTCTGTTATACCTATTGTACTATATGTAACACGTACACAGTGTCTGTTATACCTATTGTACTATATGTAACACGTACACAGTGTCTGTTATACCTATTGTACTATATGTAACACGTACACGGTGTCTGTTATACCTATTGTACTATATGTAACACGTACACGGTGTCTGTTATACCTATTGTACTATATGTAACACGTACACGGTGTCTGTTATACCTATTGTACTATATGTAACATGTACACGGTGTCTGTTATACCTACTGTACTATATGTAACACGTACACGGTGTCTGTTATACCTATTGTACTATATGTAACACGTACACGGTGTCTGTTATACCTATTGTACTATATGTAACACGTACACAGTGTCTGTTATACCTATTGTACTATATGTAACACGTACACGGTGTCTGTTATACCTATTGTACTATATGTAACACGTACACGGTGTCTGTTATACCTATTGTACTATATGTAACACGTACACAGTGTCTGTTATAACTATTGTACTATATGTAACACGTACACAGTGTCTGTTATACCTATTGTACTATATGTAACACGTACACGGTGTCTGTTATAACTATTGTACTATATGTAACACGTACACAGTGTCTGTTATACCTATTGTACTATATGTAACACGTACACGGTGTCTGTTATACCTATTGTACTATATGTAACACGTACACAGTGTCTGTTATACCTATTGTACTATATGTAACACGTACACGGTGCCTGTTATACCTATTGTACTATATGTAACACGTACACAGTGTCTGTTATACCTTGTGAGCCATTTTTAGCTCCTGTTTTGTGGTCTGGATTTGATTGCGATATTCGGTCAGTTTGACATTTGCCGCCGCCAGCTTCTCCTGTAGGGATTTAACCTCTGACCCTTCTGCCTGCAGATAGATACATTCATAAATTATATCACATCCCTTTAAGGTGCATTTCACTAGGTCTGAGCAGCCTATTGTATTGTATCTTCATATCCTGATCATCCAGGATGTCTTCAATTATATAATGGACAGGGATAGAACAAACTGTAACCAATCTAATAAAGTTTACAGTAACATGTTGCTGGAGCAGTGACATGATGTGAGGAGGGGAATGGAGGCAGCAGGAAGCCACAGACTGAGAGTTATATAGTGGAAGGAGCAGGGTCCCCAGCAGCACAGAGTATATCAGGAGATGAGTGATGTGTTAATGAGGACAGGGATGCATGTGACAGTGGCAGTGACATGATGTGAGGAGGGGAATGGAGGCGAAGGAAGCCACAGACTGAGAGTTATATAGTGGAAGGAGCAGGGTCCCCAGCAGCACAGAGTATATCAGGAGATGAGTGATGTGTTAGTGAGGACAGGGCTGCATGTGACAGGGGCAGTGACATGATGCGAGGAGGGGAATGGAGGTGAAGGAAGCCACAGACTGAGAGTTATATAGTGGAAGGAGCAGGGTCCCCAGCAGCACAGAGTATATCAGGAGATGAGTGATGTGTTAGTGAGGACAGGGCTGCATATGACAGGGGCAGTGACATGATGTGAGGAGGGGATTAGAGGCAGCAAGAAGCCACAGACTGAGAGTTATATAGTGAAAAGAGCAGGGTCCCCAGCAGCACAGAGTATATCAGGAGATGAGTGATGTGTTAGTGAGGACAGGGCTACATGTGACAGGGGCAGTGACATGATGTGAGGAGGGGATTGGAGGCAGCAAGAAGCCACAGACTGAGAGTTATATAGTGAAAAGAGCAGGGTCCCCAGCAGCACAGAGTATATCAGGAGATGAGTGATGTGTTAGTGAGGACAGGGCTGCATGTGACAGGGGCAGTGACATGATGTGCGGAGGGGAATGGAGGCAGCAGGAAGCCACAGACTGAGAGTTATATAGTGGAAGGAGCAGGGTCCCCCAGCAGCACAGAGTATATCAGGAGATGAGTGATGTGTTAGTGAGGACAGGGCTGCATGTGACAGGGACATGATGTGAGGAGGGGAATGGAGGCAGCAGAAAGCCACAGAATGAGAGTTATATAGTGGAAGGAGCAGGGTCCCCAGCAGCACAGAGTATATCAGGAGATGAGTGATGTGTTAGTGAGGACAGGGCTGCATGTGACAGGGGCAGTGACATGATGTAAGGAGGGGAATAGAGACAACAGGAAGTCACAGACTGAGAGTTATATAGTGGAAGGAGCAGGGTCCTCCAGCAGCACAGAGTATATCAGGAGATGAGTGATGTGTTAGTGAGGACAGGACTGCATGTGACAGGGGCAGTGACATGATGTGCGGAGGGGAATGGAGGCATCAGGAGGCCACAGACTGAGAGTTATATAGTGGAAGGAGCAGGGTCCCCAGCAGCACATATTAGTGATGTGAGGATCCTATTACACAGACACAGAAGGATTGTGGTCTCTACATATAACAGAGTTCATACATCCAGGTTGTATCAGCTGGGCATTGCTCTGTGCAATCCACCAATAATATGCAGACTTTTAAATTACAAGTTTTATGACTAACTAGGTGACTTTCTCAGGCTTTACCTATGTGGCCACATGCTGAATAATTACTGACTCTGTCTAATAGATAATCACCTGTGTATGACTAAGGAAATCCTTATGAGGTGCTTGAGGACCAGACATGAAAAGATCTAGGGTGTCATATAACGCAGAACACTGATATAGCAAAACCCTGTTATTAATACAGAAGATGGAGTATGTCCACCTGCATTTTATTATTATTATTATTATTATTATAAGTCCATTACTGTAATATAACACAATGAGGCACAGTCCATTCACAAAGGTCCAGCGTACAAATGAGCACAAACCAGCATCTCCTTAGGACCCATTAGATAAAAGGGGGCAATGTGCTGATTTTGGAGATCTCATGCAGCCCTCCTACTATGCACGTTACACTGTCTTTTTCTATATATTTTTCTAAAGTAAAGATTAACAACAATTATACAACTTACCAGAATTGCTTCCATACTGCGGATAATTTTCAGTCCATTTCCAGAGTCTTTCCCAGGTTGCTGTGGAAGTTGGGACACTGTGTTCTGCAGCTGGAAACCAAATTCACAAATATTACAACATCAAAACTCTACATTAAAAATATGTCACGGATTATAATGTAATCAGTGTAAGTACCGTATCCAGGATTTACTGACTGTGTCCTGTAATACAGTGTAATGTATCAGAGACTCACTGACTGTGTCCTGTAATACAGTGTAATGTATCAGAGACTCACTGACCCTGTCCTGTAATACAGTGTAATGTATCAGAGACTCACTGACTGTGTCCTGTAATACAGTGTAATGTATCAGAGACTCACTGACTGTGTCCTGTAATACAGTGTAATGTATCAGAGACTCACTGACTGTGTCCTGTAATACAGTGTAATGTATCAGAGACTCACTGACCCTGTCCTGTAATACAGTGTAATGTATCAGAGACTCACTGACTGTGTCCTGTAATACAGTGTAATGTATCAGAGACTCACTGACTGTGTCCTGTAATACAGTGTAACGTATCAGAGACTCACTGACTGTGTCCTGTAATACAGTGTAACGTATCAGAGACTCACTGACCCTGTCCTGTAATACAGTGTAATGTATCAGAGACTCACTGACTGTGTCCTGTAATACAGTGTAATGTATCAGAGACTCACTGACTGTGTCCTGTAATACAGTGTAACGTATCAGAGACTCACTGACTGTGTCCTGTAATACAGTGTAATGTATCAGAGACTCACTGACTGTGTCCTGTAATACAGTGTAATGTATCAGAGATTCACTGACTGTGTCCTGTAATACAGTGTAATGTATCAGAGACTCACTGACTGTGTCCTGTAATACAGTGTAATGTATCAGAGACTCACTGACTGTGTCCTGTAATACGATGTAACGTATCAGAGACTCACTGACTGTGTTCTGTAATACGGTGTATTCTATCCCCTATAGGTGCGGCAAAAATATAAACTGCTCTGGAACTTCTCTTTCAGGCAAGACCTGAGAGCGCCTGAGTACGTCCCAGTCACAGGTACAGTGGGCGACAAGGAACTGTGAGGCCAGACTGAGGTCAGAGCCTCTAAATATTTCCAATACATATTGGTAAAGGAACAAATTAATAAAAAAAATAAAAAAAAAAACACTTTAGAAAACCGCATTAAAAAGTTCACCACATGTGGTCGGCTCTCAAAGTTGTGCCAGAAAAGAGCTAATTAGGGCAGACTAATTACCATTACATAGGGACGTATTGCATCATTGTGACTACTTTCCAGTGAAGGTAATTAAACCCCTCTGTAACCTGAGTCTCTCAGTGGACAGAAGCAGAATTAGTTCTTACTCTCTCACCAAGTTCTGGGACTCTGGTGATTTTATTTTGAGCGGTAGTGGGAAGGAAGAGTAATATAACCTTGTATATAACAATAAGAGGAGCTTGTATATGAGTATAGGGGCTACATGGAGGGGTGAACTGAAAGAACTTCTGCTTTTCAATAGTAGATGTAAATATAAATACTGTAGGAGAGATTATGATAATTTGAAGTGTTGTGAAGTAAACCTGCAGTAAACTATCATATGATCCCACGTACACGGTAACTGTCATGTCCCTATAAACTGGTGAAAATAAGAACACATTCACCATCAGGACATAGTACGATTGCACCTTAGACGAGGCCGTCTGCGGGGAACACCGTCCTCACCTCTCTCTCCAGCTCCTTCACTTTGTTATTCAGCTGTTTCACTTTGGTTTTCTCACTCTCCATTTCCGCGGTGATCTCTCGGTTTCTTTTGGACAACTCTACGATCTTCGTGGCTGCCACGTCTCCGGCCAAGCCGGCTGTCCCTGGAATGCAACACAGGAGAGTTGGTACATGTGCTGTGTGTGACCCACCACAAGCAACAAATACATCACACACTGATACTGCTGAATAATCAGACGCTACAGACACTACAGTACAGGGCAGAGCTGTGTATTAACCACCTTAAAGCAAGACATTAATTAACATGCAGTAACAGACCTTCAGGAACTTCTAAGCTTATGTTAGAGCATGACAACACAATATACCAGTCTTACTAAATGTACTCTGCTATCAATGGTCTGTTCCTCCATATGAAGATGTGACACAAGGCACATTCTATATGGCGTTCTATAACGAAACACCCTGTCAGCGCTCTGCAATAGAACACCACGTCAGCGCTCTGCAATAGCACACCGCGTCAGGCTCTGCAATAGAACACCCGGTCAGCGCTCTGTAACAGCACACCGCGCCAGCGCTCTGCAACAGCACACCGCATCAGCGCTCTGCAATAGAACACTGTGTCAGTGCTCTGCAACAGCACACCACATCAGTGCTGTTATAGAAAAATGTGTCAGCGCTCTGTAATATAGCACCATGTCTTAGGACAGAGACAGGGGAAGAAAATCATATAAGAAATGCTTTATTTGTAAAACTATTTTTTTTAAATCAAAATAATATATGTATATATATATATATATATATATATATATATATATAAATAAAATATTTTTATTTATTTATTTTTACAAGTGGCCCTGGAAGCCCAATTCAGGGCGTGAACATTAAAGCCGGGTCACCTAAGGCTGCCAGTAAAGCAGTAAGACTGCTCTTACCGCTGCCAGTATCACTCAGCTGCTCTCAGCTGGTGATAGTCTATTGGTAAATTGTGGTGATAGAAGGTGTCTATTGCTGTGGTAGAAAACCGGCGCTATCTTTGTAGTAAGTAGACCCAATAGTGACTATCATAAGCAATAATTCAGTAACACTGGGTTATTTATTCTATTGGGGAGATTTAAGTGCTGGACAGCTGCACATCGACAGCCATTCTGGTAGGAATATCCGCTCATTTTTCAGCGCACCTCTACGGGGTGCAAGAAACATTAGCGTAGAGATTTCTGCCATAACATTGGCGCAATGTGTCTCCATGGACTATATGGAGACACACTGCGCTGAATTGAATCTCCCCCTAAAAATAAATAATTAGCAATATAATTGGCTGTGTGAAAGGCGGACTCAGCGGTCGCAAAAACGATAGATAATGGGCAGAACTTCTGTGTCTAAACGCGATTTACAACCATTCAAAATAGAATCAAAATAAATCAAATTAAATATAAAAGCTGAATTTTGATCTATGTTGTTTTTGAGAAAACAGTAAAGTTTAAATGAGTAAAGGGGTTTGTCCTAAAGTGTTTGCAGGACATTGAAGTGAGGTTTAACTCTTTCCCCCGTGCACATGTTTAGGTGTATCCATAGAGATTGGCTTCTGTGGGCAGTAACAAGGAAGTGGGGGTACATCATACAATGGCAGACAGGTAGGTGCCCCTGTGCACATAATGAAGCATTGCTGGGGTGTAGTTTTTGAGATTTGTACAACACTTGTAATGTTTGGAGATTACACTCTTACACTAGGACCAGCTGATTTGTAAATACAATATGTGTATAGGACACAGGTAGACAACCTGTAGCTCTCCAGCTTCTGTGGAATTATAAGTCCCCAGCATGCCCTAAGCCCTTGGCTGAGTGGTATACTGGGACTTGTAGTTCTACCACAGAGAGCCACAGATTGCCCTAGCCTGATATGTGCTATGTTGTCTACACTTCTAGGTTTATACATTAAGCAGGGTTGCCAACTCTGAAATGAAAAACAAGCAACCGCTAAGAGAAATACAAGCACAAACAATCCTAAAAAAACTTCTTATTTATGATACAAATATAAAGATAATAGCACTGGGATCTGCAGCATTATCTGCAGTTACAGTAACTAAAGATGAAGATTATGGAGTTATATCTGCACTGTAGGGGTTTGTTTTCTCTGTACACTACAATATATCCCTAGCTTAACACTCATAACTGCACACATCATGCTCTGTCTGGTCACATATATATATCCATATCTACTGAATACAACACAGACAGGTTCCCCCAGGAGGGCCTAACGCGGAAGTTTGCTGATAGAAATGATGGGTTCATCTTCTAAGACAGAAGGAAGGGTAGAGTCAGAGGATATCACTGATTCAGAAGGAGGTGCAGATTTGGAAGAGGTGCAGGATGAGAGACATTGTACCCAAGGCCGTTCCAGCGCTGTTAGGCAGAAGGTCTTGCAGCTGTGAACTCGAGGCATCTCCCATTATCTCTCGTATACCTACCAGCACCTGAGGTCACGCCCACTTAAGAGACCAGTAGCGTCCTTTACACTGAAACGTTATTATACACAAGGCAATAAAGTTTTTTGCAAAAAAAAAAAAAAGTGTTTTAAAGCCCAAAAACCCACGGCCACCAGAAAAACCCTGCAACTCTAAAATAAACAAGGTCAATTCCGCTTGTTATAGGCGGAATTGGCAACTATGATTACCTGCAAGAGCTAGCTTGTCATCTTCCACCTTCTTCCTGAGATGTCTAATCTCAAACTCTTTCTCCTTCAGAAGTTTGTGCAACCGGCCGTTCTCATCCTGGACTTCCCGTAACTGCCCCTGAAGCTGCTCATTTTCATCTTCTAGGAGCCTAAAACGTGGGGAAAGAATGAGGTCAACTAGGCTACATGCACTGTTATCTCAAGGGGGCTATTTACACAGGTAATCGTGAATGTTAGAAGATATAGTTCAACAGTGGAGGAACGTTTTCCAAAGACCTCCTAGACGTCAGTGTTCTCCACTGCAGATGGCTACATAATTTAAAAAAACAAAA
The DNA here is from genome assembly GCF_038048845.1 of Mixophyes fleayi. Taxonomy (NCBI): domain Eukaryota; kingdom Metazoa; phylum Chordata; class Amphibia; order Anura; family Limnodynastidae; genus Mixophyes; species Mixophyes fleayi. Next base: position 271,008,320 of record NC_134406.1, read on the forward strand.
ACAAAACAAATCCTTATCTCTAAAAGGAATTAAAAGAATATCTATTTAATTGTTAACTATTTATTTATTCTCTCCACATTTCTAAAAAGTATTATTTATTCTGCAGCGACTTGACGTTGTACTATGGATATGCATCCACAAGATGGCGATAGTACCCTACAGGAAAAGGAGCAGTTTCTGATTAGCCACTGGCAGACAGAGTAGGTTGGGGCCTGGATCCTATCACCTTTTGCCCATATCATTGGATGATTCTTTGTCTATTTGGAGCAGATTCAGTTGGTCCTTTACACCAAACACATCAGCCTTTTTCTGTTCCTGCTCGTTCTGCTTTTCTCTTTTCCTCTCCATCAGTTTCCGCAGACGTTTCTGCTGTTGCTCCTGAAGAGCTTTGAACTGTAGCCGCAGATTCTCATTCACTGTATCGTCTGACTCCATGATGAGCCTGCAAAGAAACATGTCACTGTTACATTTACAGTATCTGGACATGTAGTACGGAAATCACTGGACAAGGTTTAACATGACAGTAAACCCATGTTTTAACCCAGTACCAGGTGACAAGCCTAGTGTAGGTATTACAGCCTTCAGAACACTTCAATCAGTATTATAAGTTATTGTTATTATCATTTATTTATAAAGAACAGAAATATTAAGTTGCTATTTACAATTGTATATATAATGACAGAGAACAGAAGGTAAAGCTGGTCCTGCCCAAATGAGCTTACACTCTAAGAGGTGCGGGGAACACATGATACATAGGGTTGTGGAATAACAATTGTAGCTGGTGTTGGGAAAGTGGGTGTGGCTACTGTAAGACAGCAGCGTTATCAGCTACCAATCATAAAGCAGCCATTGGCGACTGGCTGAACTGCGCAGCTACCAATACTGTAATACAGCATACTTGCCTAGTCTCGTGCAATTTCATGGAGGTTCCCAAATTTCAAGGAGTCCTCCCAGACTCCTGGAAGAGTAGGCATTCTCCCGAAATGTTGTGGAGGCGAGGCTTAACTGTGTGATCAAGCCTCGCCCCCACCGTGTAATGCCACAAATGTTGCCATTTGCTAACAGGGGGTGGGGCCATGGTGACGCAATGGCATCAACAAGCCCCCTCCAGGGCATTGAGAACTAAATGGGTCGATTGCCAATATGGAGAAAACATCTTATTGTCATCCAGGCTCTTGCTATAGCAGCATCACCTCTTGTAAAATCAAAAATGAAGTTATGAAATAATTTGCAAGGATAAATTACTAAATAGAGGTTGTATTTAGATGTTTATTTTTCTTTTTGTTAGCAGCTTGGTAAATACATTGCGCTACATCTATTTCACTTGACGCTTGCACCGACTGGTAAAGTGACGGTTGATTTTCACATTGTCACTTCTGACTAATGTTTTGTTTACCAATCACGTTTGTGAATTCTGTGGAATCTTTATCCGACTCGTTCAGTTATCAGCTGCCAGTACCTCAATATCTACCCACAGCAACAACATTGTGGATTCACTTTCAGTATAAGGTCCAAACCCCACAGTGCAGTTGATTCCCAGCCCAGATTACTTCTCCTATAATGATCATTCACTGGGAACAGAGAGGAGAATGTTACTCTGCAGCTGTGTCAATGGCCTCGCTCTGCCTCAGGGTAAGGAACTACAGCCCCCATCATCCTGGGCCCAGGAGCTATAGTTCAGACTAGTGCAGGTGGATGTCAGCACTGTCTCTGATATATTAGGTGTGGCCTGGGGTTGGCCCTTAACTCCCCTGAGCCCTCACACAGCCCAGAGCTAATCCCAGGCTGATTAACCTGACAATAACATGTCACAGTGTATGTTATAGGGATCAGCCTAATGGAAAGAATAATTCATGCACAATCACAAAACCAATGTTTACAGCAGATTCAAAACATCCGAATCTGTCCCTCAGCACAGAGGTGTCAGATTTAATATTTTATTTTATTTTTAAATGTAATAGATGACAAGTTTGGTGATGCAAATATGAATATTTAGCAATGTATGTTATTGTATAATGTGTATAACTAGTGCACCAAGTATGTAAATAATATATATAACAACCAGCATCCAGCAAAAAAGTAACTACAGTACACTAGACCCAACTACCCCCCTGATACAAGACAGTGTCCTGCACAGACATCTCCATGTATAATACAGACTGTCATAACGCTCACTCTATACATTTACAAGTATAACAGTCCCATCCTATCATAATGAGCTGTAATATTATACTACCTCCCCACCGTCCCGTTTCCAGCCGGACAGTCCCGATTTCAGAGACTTACAGCTTGTCCCGATATACAGAGAGGTTTCTCTTCAGTGTAGCTGTTGCTAAGCAACGTCCCGGTGACATCACCAGGCCACGAGGCTGAAGCAGTCACGTGGTACACAGTGCTGGAGCTCTTACTGCTGGGGAACTGTCACTGGTGGAGAGAAGGAAAGAAGGGTCATGTTATAGTGTGTGCAATATATATATGTATAATGTATGTGTGTGTGCAATATATATATGTATAATGTATGTGTGTGTGCAATATATATATGTATAATGTATGTGTGTGCAATATATATATGTATAATGTATGTGTGTGCAATATATGTATGTATAATGTATGTGTGTGTGCAATATATATATGTATAATGTATGTGTGCGTGCAATATATATATGTATAATGTATGTGTGTGCAATATATGTATGTATAATGTATGTGTGTGTGCAATATATATATGTATAATGTATGTGTGTGCAATATATATATATGTATAATGTATGTGTGTGCAATATATATATGTATAATGTATGTGTGTGTGCAATATATGTATGTCTAATGTATGTGTGTGTAATATATGTGTCTAATGTATGTGTGTGTAATATATATATATGTATAATGTATGTGTGTGTAATATATGTATGTATAATGTATGTGTGTGTGCAATATATATATGTATAATGTATGTGTGTGCAATATATATATATGTATAATGTATGTGTGTGCAATATATGTATGTATAATGTATGTGTGTGTAATATATGTATGTATAATGTATGTGTGTGCAATATATGTATGTATAATGTATGTGTGTGTAATATATGTATGTATAATGTATGTGTGTGTAATATATGTGTGCAGAGGGGCATGTGTGTGTAATATATGTGTCTAATGTATGTTTGTGTAATATATATATGTATAATGTATGTGTGTGCAATATATATATGTATAATGTATGTGTGTGCAATATATGTATCTATAATGTATGTGTGCAGAGGGGGGTATGTGTGTGTAATATATATGTCTAATGTATGTGTGTGTAATATATGTGTGCAGAGGGGCATGTATGTGTAATACATGTGGGCAGAGGGAGCTGGGCATGCGTGTGTAATACATGTGGTCAGAGGGAGCTGGGCATGCGTGTGTAAAGCATGTGGGCAGAGGGAGCTGGGCATGCGTGTGTAATACATGTGGGCAGAGGGAGCTGGGCATGTGTGTGTAAAGCATGTGGGCAGAGGGAGTTGGGCATGCGTGTGTAATGCATGTGGGCAGAGGGAGTTGGGCATGCGTGTGTAATGCATGTGGGCAGAGGGGACATGCGTTCATACCTCCCAACCCCCTGCAATATCCCCCTCTACCCCATTTAAATATATTCTTTACTCCTAATTGTATCCCTTTCTACGTACATGCCTCCCAACTGTTCAGATTTTGGTGGAACAACCTAATTTGCAGACTGCAAAAGGGTTAACAGGAAAGTGGGCAGAGCTTTACGGGAATATGTCATGTGTGGGCGGAGTTTGGGTGGACCAGGGGCAGGGCTTATTTTGTCCCTCTTTTGGGATTCTACATGCTGGGAGGTCTGCTGATCTTCATTAGACAATGCAGCCTTAGTGCAGTCTGACCAATCACAGCATTAAAGTTATTTCATTATTAGTCCTGATCCTGCGTCTGTTCATAGTGAGCCGAGCACTCTGCATGATGAGCTACATGGTCACCCAGAGACTGAGTCAAGCCTGGCGCTGGCTTTAGGCAGCTGCCTGGGGCGCCAGGACCTGGAGGGCGCCGCAGACCAGTTTTTTCATTGTTATGCGGCTGCCGGCGGCCGTGTCAACGTGCCAGACGTGTCTGACAGACAGTCAGTCCTGTCCCCGGCCACAGTGCAGATAGCAATCAGCACCTGCTCACACTGTGTCAGTATTGTCAGCGACAGACAGTGTGTATAAAGTTATTTGCAGTACCCGCCCCCTCCCAGCATGCTCTGCTCCACCCCTTCCCTCCTCTGAGAAGAAGGTGAGGAGCGGCCATTGCTGAGCTGACAGAGAGTGAGTCCCTCCTGGTATACTGCTGTGCTGACCATCCAGGAGGGAGAAGAAGAGGTCAGTAAATGTTATATTGTCAGGAAAATGTTTTGTTTGTTTTTTATTTAAAATTAGGAAATAGGATGCTCTATCTAGGAGCAAAAACTGAGGGAGGGGGGGGGGGGAAATGTACAATGATTATAAATTGGTATTGTCTCTCCTCCTGCACTGGGTATATATCTGTTTAAAAATCCAAATTTATATAGCATAGGTAGTGTAAAGTACAGGAAATTGAAAATTTGTCATGTTTATATTCATAAGTTGATTTCTATCATTCTCTGTATAGTTAGCTTATATTGCTGTACAAATAATACAGGTGTAGCCAGGGGCTCTTATATTTCATTTCTTCAGTTAGAGAAATGTATATAGGCTACAAAAGAATAATGTGACTAAAAATAGAATTCAGTTTAAAAAAATAATAAATAAAATATATATATATATATATATATATATATATATATATATATATCTGCAAGCAATTTTAAATGAATTACTACTGTTATTGCAGTAACTTGCTAACGGGCAGAAGTGGGGCTTGGACAGTGTTGGAAGCATCAGGCATCAGTGCATCTGGACTGCAGCCTTGCCAGCCAGGAGAAGGTAAGGGCTGTTATTTTTATTTGCACTCCACCTTGGACCAAATACTGACACACACATTTATATATTATTTGTTTTAGACCACCAGAGTATTGGAGGAGGGGTCGGGCTGAAACTTAACTTAGGGTTCCTAGAGGCCTTGCACTGGCCCTGGACTTAGTACGTATATTCTGTGAACTGTCTTTGGGTTTTGATAACTGTCTGGGACCGTCTTGCAGAGCGCGTGTACCTGCTAGAAAACCTCTCAAGCTAGAACCACTAACTCATACATTTATTTTGCAGCCATTCAAACAAAATCCAGAATTCCAGGCATTGCTTTGCTTGTCAGAAAATGGATGACTTGTTTAATAACCCACATATCTCCCAACACAACCCGTTCCACCCATTGTACAATGCTCCCATCTTCCCCTTCATTTTCCTTATGTTAAAAGCATCTATTGCTTGACTGAACAAACTAAATCCAGGCTAATGCAATAGGAAAAGCAGGAGCAGAACCCTGTGCCCTGGATGAATTGGGTGGCATTGCGGTAATATATATAACACGTAATGTGCAGGCAATATTTTTGCTGTGCAAACTTAAAATCACAGATATGTATTTCTTTTATGTTTCTCTATATGTACATAAAATATAATAATCCATTATACCTAACATACAGGAAGGTGCTGAAACAAATGGCACTGCACAACATTGCTTTAATCTATCTTATTTTGAGTATAACACCCATATATTAAGTCATGTTTGCACCTATTGAATTGTTTTGATTGCCTCCCTGTGTTTCTTGCAACTCACATTCACGACTGTGGTGAAACACTTTGGGGCGTATTCAATTGTCGGCGGAAACGCCAAAAATCTCGCACTCCTCGCAGCTCCCTGAGCCACGAGCTGAAATCCAGCTAACTATTACTGTATTAACGGTAATAGTTTTTCTGCGGCACGGAAACTAAACAATTGAATACGCCCCTTTAATTCCATTAAGTTGTGAAGTGACAGTTTAATGATCGCACGTTGAGCTTGTGGTGAATAATACTTGCTGGTCTAAGAAATTAATCTACTGGTTTTTTCGCTTGACTAGAACATATTATATAGTTGCAAAATACAGAGAAATAAAATCAATGTAAAACTTTTGATTTTATTTAGCAAAGCACACAACTTTTAATGACACTATTGTATGGTTTTAAAAATCTGTCTCTATGTACATAAACAAGTAAACTGCACCTATCTGGGCCAACAGTGTTTTTTGTTTGCAAATAAACTGCAGGAATGGTTTTTGAACATGTCATGGCCTCACAAGTGTACATAAAGTACATGTAATACAGAAGGAGTTATTTGTTTGTATTTGTCACCCCCACTTACCTTCCTCTTCTTGTGCTGTCTCTTGTCTCCTGCTGCCTGCATCACACATGACACACACATGCTGGCAGTGTGAGAGAGGGGGGCAGGGACACACTGCAGGGGAGACCATCTGAAGCCACAAGCTGTAAAGTGGCTGGTCACACGGGTCACTCACCGCTGCTGTGACCGGTCTCTTTGCCTTTAGATGCAGCGCTACAGGAGGAAGAGGATGCGTCGCCTGCGCAACAGTCACCATGGAAACAGCGTGCCGGTGACGACCTTGGATAGCGCCTCCCTACTCCGTGGTGCACGAGCCTGTCCTGTATCCCTGCTCACTGGTGAGCATGCGCGAGTTTCACGCCTTTCATGCGCACTAGGGTGCACGCGCAAGTCCCTCCTCCGGGCTTTTCATTCCCGGTTGTTCCCGCCGCAGTGATGCTGAGTCTGGTGTTTAACCCCCTCACTTGCTGCTGACGTGTTATCTCTTTGTACTACAGTATACCTATTCTGTGTGCGTATCGCTCTGTGGTAACACTACCTTTATATATGTAATCTTTGTCTAACCTGTGGAGCTATCTATATAGGAACCTACACTCACTATTCATCATATTTTTTGTTTTATTACAGTTGTAGGACTGGACAGAGTGAATAGATATAGAAATAAAGGGGGTAGTCTACTGGGGGCACCCCTGAATCCACTCTTATTAGTCAAAATAATTCTTTATTTCAATATTTTTATATTTGTTACCAAACTAAATATCAATTTACTTTGTCTAGAGGATTATTAAAATAGCTAAAGCTAGTGAAGAAAGTTTTGTGTTAGAAGGTGAATGAAGTTATGACATTCTAGATGGATCCTGTAGTTGGGTTATAGCCATTTTCTATGCCCTATGTAAGTTATATCTCAGTACAGACTTACACACTTGGAATAGAATATTTTGGGGCAATATGAAGGTTTCCAGATGTAAGTGTTAGGGGGGGGACGTCATATAAGGTTTTAATGTTTTGCTACTTTACCCTTTTTTAAATCGATATGCTCTATCCAACTTCTCCATTATGTTTCCAGGGATTTGGTGCGACTGATGTTAGACATATTGGTAAAATGTGAAAAAAAAAAAAGCTAAATAATTACTTAAAGGTAAGAGCACCTACTGTTTGAGTTCTTCAAAACCATTTACACAAAGTTGCTCAGAAATTGGGCGTCGCTAGAATAGGCTGTAGCCAATCATATTGGAATGTCAAGGAGCAAACTGTATTTCAGGTCAGCTTCTGTGTCCATGTTGAGGCACGATTGAAGTGTGTGGAGTTAGACCAACGTATCACAGCATCTAAATGGTAACAGCAGTACAGAGTATTGGGACATCTGGTTCCTACCCTATTATTGCGGGAATACTGTTATGTCAAATCCCATCCTATATGGAACAAAGTGCATATATTCAACTTGTAATGTTGACAAATGACCGGGTTTGAGATCTTTGCATTTGGTTTGTTTTATATGAATTCTTGTCCTGTATATTTCATGAATTAATATTATGCAAGACTAGCATTGTATTATATAATGTCCAGAGATCGTTTTACTTTGCAAATTTGTATCTATAGATTTTTTTTATTTTTTTTTTTAATTGCCAATATTTGTAATCTATTACTACTTATTATTTTTTTTCCAACAGATTTGAACCTGCATTTAAGTGTGTATCTCAAAGCATGATTCATATATCTCCTGGCATTACTATATGGCAGTGGTTCCCAAACTTTCTCAGTTCGAGACACCCTTAGGGTCTCCCAAAAATTTTCAAGGCACCCCTAAGTCCAAATAATTACGTGGTAGTCCCAATTTTTAAGTATTTGGGTCAAAATAATGTAATAAGTATTTTGGGCAGGACAGAAATACTTATTAAGTTGTTTGAAAAACTAATACACACAAATCCAATGAAAATTGAGAGCAAAAAAAATTATATTTCAAAAGAACAATTTACAGCACTCATTAACACTCAAACAAGATAAAACAACACTATGTACAAAAATGTGTTGGTTATTAAAGAATGTTATAAAAATACCAAACTTATTATTATTAATGGGATGTGTGTGCCTGTTGTGCACTGCACAACTTTTCAAACCTTGGAATCCTCTTGGACACTGCCATCCTCATTTCCTGTTTAACATTAATTTTTGAACGATATTTGCTTTTGATTACAGCAAGAGCTGAAAACCCAGCTTCACACAGACATGTGGTTGCAAATGGAACTAGGATTCGCTGTGCTTTAGTACTTAGCATCGGATATTCATCTTTAATGGATATCCAAAACTCCAAGTCCAATGCTGCTAAATTTTACTTTTAAGTACTTGTCACAGGAGAGCTCAATGAGTTTTTCTTCTTCTGTGGAAGTGAATTCAGATGGGGCATTAGTACTGAACGGGTCTTGGATCCATACAAATTTCTCCATATTTTCTGGAAAATATTTTTCAAACCAGTGACTGAGCTTTGTTAGGTGCTGCTCAAAAACTGATTTAAGTTCGTGTCAAGTAAGCATCATTGGATGTAACAAACTGATGCAACTGGGGGAAACAGTCATTGTAACCATCTTCATTTAATTTTCTTTTCCATAGAAGCAGTTTTTTCCTAAAAGCTGATACCTTCTCAGAAAGTTTAAGAATGTGTTACTTCCCTGTAGTGAGAGATTCAATGCATTCAGCTTGTCAAATAGATCGCACAGGTATGCTTATTTAGACAAAAAGTCAGTATCGAGGTAATTATTGGCACACTCTTGTACTTCTTCTTCCAGATAGGAGTAAAGTTCCTGCCGTAATTCAAAAACACTGGAAAGTACATTGTCACGGGAGAGCCATCGCGAGCGACAGTAATATAACAAAGATGTGTGCTCAGAGCCCATCCTCACACATTGCCTTCTGTGGCCGAGTTTTGATGAAGTTCACCACTTTCAACACGCTTTCCATGACTGCGTTCAGCGGAGGACTCCGTTACTTTGATGCAAGGACTTCCCTGTGGATAATGCAGTGGGTCCACAGTGCATCAGGAGCTTTGCTTCTTATGAATGCCTGCAATCCTCCATAACAGCCGGACATAGAGCGACCACCATCAGTACAGACATCAAAGCACTGTGTCCAGTCTAAGTTGTTTTCACTCATAAGTGTCAATGATCTGAAACAAGTCTTGTGCCTTTGTACCTGCAGTGATACTTTTACAAAAGAGAAGGTCTTCCACAAGATTCTCACCATCAACAAAGTGTATGTAACAAATGAAAGGAGCATCCTTGTTACTGTCTGTTGCCTCATCTAGTTGTAGTGCGAATTCCTTCCCTTTCATTTTTTCAATCAGCTGGTCATTCAGATCTTCAGCCATATGTTGGATTCTGCGACTCATGGTATTGTTGGATAAAGGTACCTTTGAAAGCAGCTTTCCCGCTGATTCTCCAACCATAATGGTGACCATATCCACTGCAGCCATAAAATTGGTTCTTCTGCGATGGTGTGAGGCTTTTTACACTTCAACTCTATATGCCACCTTGGAAGATGCTAACAAAGCATTTGTTGGTATTGATGCTTGTTTAAAAAATGTACCTTTTTGGTCTTTCAATTCTTTTAACCTTCTGATGAAGTAATCGCGTGATTTATTAGCCATGTCAGGGTGATTGGTCTCTAAATGGCGTTTTAGTTTGCTTGGAATCATTCTTTCTGACGACAATATTTTCAGGCATAATACACACTGTGGCCGCTCTTCCTGGTTGACATCGACAGATGTAAATCCCAAGTCAAGGTAAGTATCGTCGTATCTGCGATGTTTCCTTTTCTTCACGACTTTGCCACTGGTGTGTGGTTCGCCACCCTTTTCCTCACTAGCACGCTTCTTTCCAATGTTCAAAAATGTTTCCATTCTTGGTGCAAGAAAATAATACTGTCCTGAAGCAATCACCTAAAAATAATTATTAGTTCAAGTCAAATCCTGTGTAGCTTCTATGCAAGAAGTAAGATTGCACATTTCCTAGAAGCGACACCACACAAATAGCGGGAACATTGCAGGGTGGCACCCCAGAGTATGTCGCCACAGTATCGCTGTATATGTACAAAGTATATCACCTACTGATGGCTCTCCTCCATCTGCAACAGTTACTGGTCAACTAAATTAATGACAGCCTGGGGATACCTACATTATCGAGCGCCTATCTCACTCAATACAAAAAAATAGTGGCCTTATGTGTTAAAATGTATCTCAATCCCAAGCATCTCACTTAAAGGAGTGACAAGTTGTTCATAAAGCACCATAAAAATATATATAGGAATGTTCAGGGAACAAGAATAGGTTTTTTTTTTGTTTTGTTTTTTAATTCAGTGACTTTTGAATCGTATTTAAAAAGCTATAAAACATTTCATATAAAATATGCACATATAAATGTACATCACGATATGACTAAGTAAAAGATATAGGTAATAATAGTTATTGTTAAAGGAAGACAATTTACATGTACAAAAAGGCTGTTTAAATAAATGCAGATTATGTCCATCACACTGTGCCCCTTTATACTTTCAGCATGTGCCCCTTATATATATATATAATCTCTCCTCTGTGACCTGTGCCCATTCATTTATAGCCCTCTGTGACCTCATTGCCCCTGTTTTTGTACCCATCTGTGACCTCTGTGCCCCATGGAGAATCACTTCTCCTTGTTTTGCTCTGCCCCTTTCAACTCCATTTTTTTCTTCTTACCTTTTACTTGCCTCTCTTCTGTACTGTTTTATTCTGTCTTCTTCTGTTCTGTTTTTTTTCTGTGTCCTGTTGCTCCTCGCTGCACTGCTCTTCATTGAAAATGTTGAGCGTCACGCCATCACGCCCGACGTGCAGTGCAGGGAAGAGTTTGTTTTTGTTTGTTTTTTTTAAAATCTGATGGTTGGCCGACCGAGCGGGGGGAGGGTGGCAGGCAGAGGGGAGCGCTCGGCGTTCCCCCACCTTGCCCACCCGAGGCAGCTCACAATCTGCACAGGGCGCACAGTTTGGGAAATGCCGCTATATGGTATTGTCCCTGTGTTGTGTGCCAACTCCCAATTCAAAACTCATGGGTATCATGGGACTAAAAGCAGACGCCGCACATGATAAATATCTCAAAATTGCTGTTTGTTAATATTTAAAAAAATAAATTAATCACATGACAAATAACTTTTATTAAAAAGTCTATTCCCTCACTGAGGGCACAATCTGTGATGTTCAGACTAATTATATAAATGTAGAATGAAAAGGTAAGGGTTTGTTTCCCTGTAAATTTTAGGTGGGGTTAGATATTAACACCCTCTAGTAATCTTACTGGCTTTCAGGAATTAACCTTTGCTGTGTCCTACGAAGCCAAATGACCAGATCACATATGATCCAGGCAGATTTTCCATACACTTCAGCGAAAATGTGATCTGTTGGTTTGAAATGAAAAATTTGCCAGATCTTATCATTCCTTGTAGCCAGCATTAGAAAATATTATTCAGATTATACTGAACACTTTTAAATAAAGGGAATGTGTGACCATTCTCTCTAATTTATGAAGTGATAAAGAAGAGCAGAAGTAACAATGTAGGTGCACATATGATTCTAACAAAAAGAAAACATAGATACTTTTATTCATTTTTTAATTGGCCAAAGTGATAAGAAAAACTCACCGGATCCTCTTTTGTTTTTGTAAATTGTAGAAAGCATGAAGAAGCAAAATGCATTGGTCACTGACCTTTTCTCCATTGGAACGGGTATTTCTAGAACAATACAATTGTTAGGTGTTCTACATCAAGGGCCTGAGTCGTTAAGGAGAGTTAAGCAAAAAATAAAAAGAGTAACTTTGCAAATGGGCAAAACTATTTTGCATGGGAGGGAGGGATAAATTTAAAAATGCGGACAGATTTATAGTTGGGGTAGGGCATGTCCTAGATCAACTTTAAATGTCAGTGGAAAAATAAAGCTATCAAGTATTCGTGTGCTAGATGAAAAAGCCGGTACTTAACTTATGTGCAAAATAATAAACTAATTTGCACCCCTTGTATTGTAACATTGTCCAGGATCAAACTTACTCCATTTTTTGCTTTGTTCTCCTTAATGACTCGGGCCCTAAGTGTATAAATCCATTTTTCCAACTGTCCCAGGGTAGTGTTCAGAACTATGTATATTTCCAGTGTTGGACACTTACACAGTACCCCTAAGATCTTGGGTAAGTCTACAAAATAAAAGGTTTCAGGACCGTTTTGTATTGAATCGTAGGTGCTCTCTCCCCTAGTTAGTACCACCCTTTGTGTCTCCCCCTTCCCTTTAGGATGTAAGCTCTCATGAACAGGGCCCTCTTTCCTTGTGTGCTCCTTCTACCATTCCTTCACCCTCTGTACCTCTTGGCCTGCTTCCCTAGCCCTGTTTTCCCTGTTTTATTAATCTTCAGCATTCTTGCTGATTTCTACCATCCCTTTCACTATCTGTCAGATATAATCTGATTTGCTTTACCCTGTCACCTGTGTTTGTATATATTTGTGTATCATGTTGTGTCTTGGTTGTGTTTTCTGTATATGTAATGTACGGCGCTGCAGACCCTTTGTGGTGCCTTATAAGTCAAAGATAATAATAAAAAATCCTTGTCTCGTCTGGATTCCATGGTTTGTCCTGCTTTAGATTTGTTCCTCAGATCATCTTGTGGAGGTATGGCACTGGTTTAACGGTGAGTTAAATGTTTTGTTGGCCATATTATGATTTTAAAACTGACCGTATATCAGCATTTCCCATATTCTGCTTCAGCATCTATTCGGTCAGCCTTTGATGTGATGTCTTCTTCCCTTGAGACACTTGTCCATACTGCGTTTACCTGCTGATTCCTCTTAACTCCTCATCAATTTAGCTGAACGGGGAGCCCACCCTCTACCCCACCAGGCTGCCACACCCCATTTCTATTTGCGCACACACCCATTGTGCACCCCCCCCCCCCCCCCACCCTATTTGCTGTTTATATCGGCTAGCAGAACAGAAGTGCATCTAGTAAGTTAGGAGTCACCAGTTGCTAATATTCCTTCATCAACAGGTGCAGCAGTGGCTACAGCATCTTGCCATAGTAAAGTGGTCGTTAATGCCGCAGACACCAGGATGCAGCTAATGGAATAGGAATGCAGGTCGCAGGCGCAGACAACCCGGAGAGCACTGAGGAACAGTGCAAGTAGGCAGGAAGCAGGTGAGCACGACACTGGGTATTGTAATAATGGTGCTCAGTCTTTTGAGTCAAAGGACACCACATAATCACTTAACACCAACGCAGAACCGCAGCAGGGAAGTGGGGCAGAGAAGGACAACATATATTTTACAAACACATGAATTGGGGGAAGGATTCCGCAAATAGATTAGCAAAGGGAAGTTTGTAGAGAAGTTTATTGTTACAATGGTCACAAAGAAAGGAGGAGGAAGGCAAATTCCCCAATGAAGGTAAACGTTGTGTGAAAATGGTGAGAATTGTACCCCAACAGGGAGGATGCAAAGTTTATACAGGAGAGCTTTAAGACACCAATAGCAGGGGAAGTGAGATGAGTTGCACAACACAATTCAAAAGCAGCCAATTTATTGGTCTCCCCCCTCTGTGGTCTCCAAGAAGGCGTCGGGAAACTAGGCACATCTGGCATTTTTTGTATCCATAGCTGGAGTGGATCATTGACTCAATTATCGCAGTGCAGGGTGCAGTACAATGCACTAGAGGTTGTAGGAGATGGCGTTGAAGAGACCTTAATGGCAAAAGTGACACAAAATCAGCATTTAGACTTCTCCCTCTAGGCCCAAAAAGTTTCAGACTTTAGACTTTCAAGTTTAAGAAATGGTATTTCATTAACAATTGTTTGCCCACAGACTGTGATACTTCCTATCTTTTTTTTTTTTTTCTTTTTTTTTTTTGTTGAAAAGTTCAATTAACCTCTGCATTTTTTTTCCTAAAGTTGTAACACTGGCACACTCTTGTTTATTGTTTGCTTGTGTGTCTATGCACATAGAGAGATGGCAAGCAATGCTATACTTATTAGAAGCTTTATTCAAATATGTCTGTATTCCCATAATGTATGATAAGACAATGGGGCCAAGCACAAAGATTTCATACTTTGTTATAGAAAGACATTAACGAGAGAGGCTGTCAGTAGATAGTTTGACCTGAGGGATCAGCTAAACAAACTTGACCTTTTTAAAAAAACAAAGCAGGATTTTTAAACACAATTTCATTAACCTGTATAAAGAACTAAAAGTGGACATATCTTTATAACTTGTATACACATTTTGCTGACGCCATTAGCTTCCAACTGCAGTTTCCAGCTGTTCATGAACGCAACGGGATCCAAAGGTTTTGTAGCATAAAGAGATTGGTGTATAACTTTGTGAGCAGCAAACTGGGTGCTGGAGGTCCTTACAATAATCCTGCTCCTGCTAGATCTATTTTATAGTGGCGATAGAGCTTTGAGGGATTAAGTGAAAATACAGGTGCATTTGATTTTGGTGCGACAATTTGGAAGTGTTATATGTGATAAATAACCAATCTGCATCTCCACCACCTGTATTAAGGGGCAATTTAGTTTTTGTTTATTTTTTTTCTATATTTTTTTTAAACTCCAATAGAGGAAACAACATTAAAAATACAAACATCATAATAAACAAGAAAATGAATATACACAATGTCTCCTCGTATTTTTATGGTTTATACATAATCAAACATGAACATGGCCTTTACCCAAGGTGCACCCAGCCTGGAGAATACGGGGGGCAGAGCTGGGTTGGATATGCAGCTACGGCTTTCTTGGAGATACCACGGGGCCCATACCTTGTCAAATTTATGTGACTTGTGGAGTTAGTATGTAATACTCTTCATGCTTGCGATATGCCAAACATAATTCCACCGAGCCTGAATGGAGGGGGGATTAGGGTCCTTCCAATGCCTGGCTATCAAAGATTTAGCAGCTACCAGGGATAAGCATGTTAGAAGGGACGCTGTCATCAGGGATGGGGTGAGAGAGAATGTCCAGGGGTCCCTATTGACCTGTTGTTCTGAGACGGAGTTTATAAGCAAAAGGACCATGTTCCAGAAGTGAACTATCTGAGGGCAAGTCCACCAGATATGGAGCATCGTGGCCCTCTGACCACATTCCTGCCAATGGCTCGGAGTGGACGTGGGAAACATTCTAGATATAGTACCACCTATAATAGTTTCCTTAGTGTAGAGGATGAGCTCTTGGCAATCTCCTCTGACTTCCTCCCAGCAAGACTCATCTAGGGGGGAAAACAGGTCTGTATCCCATTTCTATTCGTGGCGTCCTTGTGTGTTGATGGTGTTTTCTATCAGCCTGTTCTAAATCCCAGATATCATACTTTCAGTAAGTGGGGAGTGTCGACACATATGTCAGGGCCTGTAAGGCTTCAGAGGGGGTCATGAGTTCAATTCCCAACCATGGCCTTATCTGTGAGGAGTTTGTATGTTCTCCCCGTGTTTGCGTGGGTTTCCTCCGGGTGCTCCGGTTTCCTCCCACACTCCAAAAACATACTGGTCTGTTAATTGGCTGCTAACAAATTGACCCTAGTCTTTGTGTGTGTGTTAGGGAATTTAGACTGTAAGCTCCAATGGGGCAGGGACTGATGTGAGTGAGTTCTCTGTACAGCGCTGCGGAATTAGTGGTGCTATATAAATAAATGGTGATGATTTGTGGTGAAGCTTTGACATAGAGGCTCAGGTACCATTGACAACCCCACGGATCCATTGCTTAAATTGCCAAGGAGTTACTGGGGGGAAAGAGTGGATTGTACCAGAGGGGAGACAAGGGAGAACAGTCTGTGCTTGCCCCGGCACGAGTCCCAAAGACACATACAAAATTTGAGGGCTTGGAGGGAGGAAGCCGCATGTGGTCTGGGGCCTCCCCAGTGTAGACAGAGTGAGGCCAGGGACGGGACTCCTGTGAAATGTCTCCAAATCCACCTATGCTATTGACCAGTATGGGACATGGGTAACTTCGACCTGGGTCAAATGGGACGCCAAATAATAAAACTTCCCGGAAAGCCTCTACCTCTCCAGGCCCTGGGTTTCTTTAGTACTGTCACAGAGGTTCTAGCAGGCTTATCTCGCCAAGCAAACTTTTAGGAAAGAGGAATGCAAGCCCCAGAACATGGAGTTTGGTACTTTCACCTGGAGCGTCTGGAAAAGGTTTAGGAGTTCGGGCATCAGGTTCATCTTGACAGCCACAATATGATATAGCTCCGCCACACCTCGAGGTCCTGATTGATTCTAGTCACGAGGTGGATGAAATTTTTCCAGTATAGGAAGAGGTGATGTAACTCCAGAATACTTGATCTTATTCGTCTGCCAGTGCAAGGCAAAATTAGCTTGTAGGCTAGTTCTGAGGTGGGGGGGAGCATGGCCTCAGATTTATTAAAGTTAATTATTTTGTAGCCTGACAGAAGGCCATATTCATCTTTGAGTCTATATAGGGTGGGGAGGAAGTCCTGGAGAATCCTGAGGGAGATTAGTATATAGTCGGCGGAGGGGAAAATCTTAAATTCCCGGGGCCCCACCTCCACACCCGTTATCATAGCCTTCTGACTGATCATTGCCGCCAGGGGCTTTATAACTATCGTGATAACTAGGAGCAATAGGGGGCAGCCCTGCCTGGCATGAATTGCAATTTTCTTCATGTCACGCACCAGGCTCTCAGGTCCTGTTACTTACACCTCTGCTGTCTTTCTATCTGTCCCTGTGGTCTGCTGTCTCTGGGTAGCATCCTGCAGACAGATCTGAGACCAGCTGTCTGTCTCCACTTCAGAGTGCTGCTCCCGCTCAGCTGACTGCACCCTCCCATCACTGGCGCAGTTACTATAAAAGGACTTCCTGGAGCCCTAACTTGTTCCCAGTGCAATGTTGATTTCTTAGACATCAACCTGGTTTCTAGTAGTCTGCAGACTACTTGGTTATCCGGCTCCAGTCTGGTCCAGCATTCCGGTTCCATCCTTGCACATCTGATCACCATCTTGCTACTCTTGATTTCTTATAGGTTATCTGCACAGAACCAGGATATACCTCATAAATATATACAAAACATTATTATTAATGAGGGGGTGCTCCATTCCATAATGTAGTATAAGAAGGAACAAAAGAGAGAAAGATGGGTTGACCGAGCACTCCTATCCACACTAGAAAAGTAAATCTATTATTAATTAATTCCAGGCAAATGCCTTTATTAATCATCATAAAAACATATCTATCCAAATGATGTTATTCAACCTCATTGGCAAAAAGTGAAAGATTAAAATAAAGAAAAAGATGTCTGGTGAATAGAAAATATAGTAGTGTATTAAAAACTATGGATAGTGGAACCAGATAGGGAGACGGAGATCATATGTTGAATCACTATAAACCAGTATCATTATCACCCTTTAATTTTCACAATTTATGTAATATATTCGGACAGGTGAAAGTAAATAGTGGTATCCCTTTGTCAAATGGGAGCGCATAAGAGAGGAAATATATATCAGTATAACATGTATTGACTAGTAATTGTCAGAGTACAATGGGGCATTCATAAGGATTCTCCTTGAATAAATGTGATGTACTATATCAGGAATATTATTCCTCCCCTTGTATATATACTCTTGCTGATCCTCCTAAATCAATACACATTAAAGGATTATATTTGATCCATTTCCCCAAAATTATATGCAATGCAACTAAAGACTGGTGGGAAAGAGTTATGGTCGTAATCCAGTAATCGATACTGTCACAATGCGAATAATATGTGACTGTGTCTGTGGTTCTAAAATATCAAGACAGCGTTCGGTTAGGAGACTGTCCCCACCAGAGATGCATATTTATAACTCCCTGTAGATAACCTTAGCTAAATGGTATTCGTGCATATGATCTCCATGGTGACAATTGCACACTGGCGATAGCGATAATCCTGTCTTCCCTGCCTAATTAAATGGAAAGCGCTATTATACATGAGATTCTAACCCCATAATCACTGGTGCGAGAGCGCTCACGGCATCGCCGCTTACTGGCTCCACTTCCGGGTATGACGTCAGTATCGACGTCAGTTACCCATAAACCCCAACGTACGTTTCACTTCAAAAAGCTTTATCAAGAGAAACGGATTGTGACACAAACACGGTCATTTTATAGCGGGGACAGCCAATCGGATCTCTGATTTTATGACGGGCATCAATGACAACCAATGGTTATATCAAAACAGTGTTTAATCGATTGTAGATGTATAAAAAATTATACTAGTGGATCTCAAACACGCATCAACATGATATTAAAGCGGACCCTCATTCTCAAAAGGGAAGTAAGCAATATGGTACAAAGTATGACATTAAGTAGAAGTATTTCTTGGACCGAAGAGTAAAGAATAAAGGTGAAATTATAATAAAATTACTTTATATTCAATCATCAAGGATATGGCATATTATATGTAGGGCAAAACGGGTAAGTAAAGGAATGATCAGTGAAGAGTCATATTTCAAAAGAGATTAAAGATAGTAGGATCCTCCAATACAATTGATTCTTTCCATCAATCGTTCCATATCCAAAAGGAACTGTGATCTCATAAAATATTAATATTAATAAGATGCATGTGATACACACAATATTTATTCAGTGGGCATCGTAAGTAATCATAAGATTTTATAATAGTCCCCAAAAAAGACTGATATTAAAGAATATCAGAATGTTGGCACTAAGGATCTCATGTGTTTATCAAGAGTGAAAAAGACTATATTTGATGAGAAGAAATTACCGTATATACTCGAGTATAAGCAGAGTTTTTCAGCACATTTTTTGTGCTGAAAAAGCCCCTCCTCGGCTTATACTCGAGTGAAGCTCCAGGACAATGAAAAGTCCCTGCTTGAAGTGGCCGGCGGCAGCAGAGTGAGGTGCTGTACTGAGCGCAATGCAGGCTGCAGCAGAGCGGGCAAGGTGGGTGGTGCAGGTGGAGCCTGTGCAGAGTGACCTCTGACATCACGTCACACTGCGCAGAGCCACGTCGGGAACAGCTGAGCTCAGACGCTCTCTGTACTACCTCCGTGGATTACCGTCTTCAGCGTGGCATTAGCGCTGTTGTTTCAAATGGGGATCCCCTTTTCTGTCACCTAGGGTACATCTTAGGAGAACCGTTGGACTTCCCTTCCTCTTTGTGGACTATCAAATTTATAAGGTTGGTTTAAGACTGTTCTTATGGGACCTACTACATAGACTTGTTGTTAGCAGCTTTCCCGGGCTCAATCACGGAAGTACCCATTGGATACATTATGCCATGCACTGGACATTGGTTTCTTTTATATATAAATTTTAACCTTGTGCCTTATTTATGTGGTAGCATTATCACAATTTTATCATAATTCAATTGCATGTCTCATCTTTTGATTGTATTTATCCTCTTATGTTAAATTAAATGTCTGGTCAATTTTTATATCTACATTTGTTTTTCTATTTCTCACCAGTATATTAAAAATTGAGCGCTATCATTATTAAGATTCAGCTGCAGTCTAATCCCAAAATCCCCTTGATTTATATTATTTATTTATTTATGAAATAGCAGCCATCTCCCTTTCTCCTTCATTAGTCTAGCAATCTCTCTTCTTTCAACTAGCCCACATTACACTGTTACATTGTAGTGTGGGGAAGTGATATAGTGTGGGGAGGTAGCACAAGGATATAGGGCATGATTCAGACCTTATCGAGGGGCCAGCATTCAGTAAAGTTATCTATTTTTAATATTTAAAATTTACCAGTAGCTGCTGCATTTCCCACCCTAGGCTTATACTCAAGTCAATAAGTTTTCCCAGTTTTTTGTGGTAAAATTAGGTGCCTCGGCTTATATTCGGGTCGACTTATACTCGAGTATATACGGGTATATAATATTAAAATGGGTAAGTATCAGCAATGGTTCTAGGATAATAATATTAAGATATTCATAGGTATAATATATAAAATAATAGATTTACTTTTCTAGTGTGGATAATCGGGGCATGGAGCCACCAGTTCAGCTTCAGAGACACAACCCAGTCTGGGTAAATAGAAATCCCCAGGCATGACATCCCCCCCAAAATAAGCAAAGACTCAATTAGAGCGATTAGGAAGTTTATTGCTTTGGGAGAGGGAGCTGGCATTGTCTCGCACAGGGAAATAGATACAATAAAACACATTTTTACAGACACAATAGGGAAAACCTGACAGATTGGACATCAAGTAGCTATGTAAGGCACTGTAGAGTCTGGTGTAGGTCATGGTATGGGTACCGGGAGGTACTTGGTCAAATGCCCTAGCTGTGGCTAGCCGCAATGGGACGCTGCCATTTGCATTGTGGCTAAATTGCAGTATACCACCATCGTGGGTGGTCCTGATCAAGTGCAAGGAGAAGGCAAGTGAGACCTTCAATAGCCCATACACACAGGGCGAATGGGTGCCACCTGCAGGACTGATGTTTTAGTGTTTATTTCGTGCCACCGTTCATATTCCATCTAAAAGCTGTAAACATATTTCATATTACAGTGCATGCTAATTGTTTTAATATCCAAAGGGGTACGGGGCATCAGCTGATTAGCAACCATTATTCTACACAAATTACATACTTTGGAATTTTTGGTTTTGCATGATACTCTTACAATATCTATTAGTTGGTTTTTTTTTGTATGAATGTCCCCAATCGGAAAGCATGGGGTAACAGAGGGAAATATATGGTTTAATGCTTTATTTACAGGAGCTGCAGCCTATAACATTTCTCCAGGATGTAATCTGTTTAAATGTCTTGTTAGCCTATGGACCTATATAGCACATTTGATGCATGCAATGAATTGCTTTGGTTTTGCACTGCTTATGCTCCTCCCACTTCAAGGTGCCTCCAGAAATGTTTGCATGGTAGGTAAGTGGTAAACGTCAAAAACTTCTAAAAAGGAAACGTAGCAATCAATCAGATTCTAGCTATTATCTAGTACAAGCTTGAAAATGAGAGCTAGAATCTGATTGGTTGCTCTTGGATAATAATTCCTTATTATTTTTTTTTTTAGACGTTTTGGAAATCTACCAGTAGCAGTGAAAACATAATAAGAGTTTCATAGTCGAAGCTGTCGCACCATAGAACCAACCCTTTCATGAAGTAAAACCTTCTTTTAATCTCCTAAAATACTGCTCAGTTTAGCCTTATGTATGTCCTCAATTGGGATAATAAGGGGACATTGGAGATGTGTTTAACAGCACATTTGTCTGTTTGAATATTTATTATTTCTCTTGCTAAAACAGAAAAAAGAAGCAACTGGTTTGGTTTCTCAATCATCCACACTGGGGGACACGGCTACCATGCGTTGTATGAGGGCACATGGAGTTAAATAGTTAACCACTAAACTTGCTGCTAACTCCTCCCCTCTGCAACCCTACAAGCCTCATTTCAAGTGCCCGAAGAGTTGAGCTGCACATGGTACTGATCTGTAGTACTTGCTGTTTATATCTATAGGCTTAACAGAGCAGTGCTCTGTGTTTTCTTCACAAAAGTCTGCTGCAGCTGACAATGACATTAGATAATTTAATGATCCAGGAGGATTGGACGACCATTCCAACCGCGCAGGTCACGGCTGTCGCTGCTCCCGTTGGGTCCACACTTCCATGGGCATAGAGCGCAGAGTCCCGGTCCGGTTGAGCGGCCATGTTGGGAGATGCCAAGTGAGACATAGGGGGGACTAAGATCTCATACGGCCATGCTAACATAAAGGACGAGCGATGGCCAGTGTGTATACTGTAGAGACATCCTGGGCAGCTGTGGTTTTGACGTATAAAGTCTGTGCTGGGTGCGTGGTACAGAATTGACTTCCCCCACATACCTTTGTATCGGCTGGATCGGCAGAATTCGCGCCAAAATCACCCTGCAGTGCAACAGAGATTTGGCACAGAAGCGAAGACATGCCTGGAGTCTGTCAGGCAGGCAGTCTTTTGGGCTTCACTCAGCCAAGTACCCCTAGGTTTTAATATTGTAGACTACATGCTATATGCATGATAGTAGTAATAGTTTATTCCATCTTATTAGCACTTCGTTTTACTGTTGGTAATAAAATTATCCTAACAGTGCTTGGAGAATACTGAGTGCTCAGTCTTAAATTTTCTATTGCAGAGTTTGTTATATTGCTGTTTTGGGACTTACTAGCCAGGGCCAAATCTAGTAATTGTACTGTTCTTCTCCCTGTGTCTGACAAAGGGAAAAGTGCTGGATTAAATTTTTATACCTGTTCTGTGTGTGCTGCAAAACTTCCCCTGCAGGAACAGGAGGTGACACGCTGAGAACAGGTGCCCAGAGTGGACACTACAGTAGCTAGATGGGCCCTTTGGACCACTTTGCAGGCACCTAGTTTGGTCTTCCAGGACCCCACAAATCATTTTGAGGAAACTGTCAATCATTCTTTTATGCTGCCGGTACTTCTTTTAAACCCAAGTTTTTTTCAGTATGGGTCACCAGAGCTATGGAATCTTTGGGTGACCAGCTGGCTACAAGATTCAGAGCTTCTGCCATTAGCGTTGCACTTGAATTAAGCTGCTGGCTATTTATATGACGCCGTCCAAAATGCGGCCTCATTTCTTCTGTTTCAGCATCAGCAATGGATGCCTGGAGAACTCTCTGGCTTCGTTCTTGGGACGCAGATGTGGAGTCTAAGAAGTCTCTGGAGATACTAACTTATTCCAGGTCTGTTCTATTTGGACCAGAATTGGAAACCATGATTAGTCAGGCCACTGGGGGAGGGAGTACATTCCTTCCAGTGAACGTTCCAAGAGTGCGGGCTCCGAGATTTGGCTCTTTCCGGCAGTCCTTTCGTAGGAACCCACCCTTCAGGGGAAACCCACCGAATAGAGGCAGACTTCCCACTCAGAGGCGTCAGTCATCTAAGAGTTCGGATAAACAACATGACTGGTGCCCCCGCTCCTCACGGGGGATAAGGAGTCGCCTACTACTGTTCCGAGATCAGTGGTTGGCGTCCTCCAGGTACCCATGGATCTTGGGGTTCATGACCAGGGGGTATGTCATAGATTTGGCAGGACCCGCTCCTCGTCGGTTCTTTGCCACCTCTTTACCACTAAATCGGGAGAAGAGGCAGGCGATACGTCAGTCAGTCGATTTCCCTTCTTTCAGCCAGTCTGGTATGCAAGGTTCCAGAGTCTCAAAGGGGGTGGGGATTTTACTCAAATATTTTCTTGGTTCCCAAGCAGGACGGGTCTTTCCGGCCTATCCTGAATCTCAAGGTACTGAATCGGTACCTCAGAGTGGACAAGTTCCGATTGGAATCAGTCTGATTAGTAATAAATAGTCTGGAACACACGGGAGTTTTTTGATGTCGATGGATATCAAGGACACCTATTTACATGTCCCTATCTGGGAGGGATATCAACCCCTCCTTTGATTCACGGTGGGAAACGGTCATTTTCGGTTCAGACCATTGCCGTTTGGTCTGTCAACCGCTCCAAGAGTTTTTACAAAAATTATGGCTGTAATGGCTGCTCTCCTGAAGAACCTGGGAATAAACATTATTCCTTACTTGGACGACCTGCTACTCAAGGCCTCATCAAGCGGCAGGCTGGAGCAGCATCTGTTTCTGGCCATCCAAATCCTGGAGAGGCACGGATGGATAATCAATTATCCCACATCTCAGTTTGTTCCTTGCCAAACGATTTTCATGGGTCTCCTGATGGACACCATTCATCAGAAGGTTTTCCTTCCGGAACCCATGGATCACTCCTTGCGGGAAGCGGTCAGGATAATGGTTTATTACTGTTGTCCTTCAATGCGCCTAGGCATGAGGTTCTTGGGTGTCATTGTGTCAACTTTCAAAATCATTTCATACGGTCGGCTTAATTCTCGTTCCTTCCAATGGGACCACCTTCGCCAGTGGTCAGGGTCCCCTCTCAGTCTTATCCTTTGGGAATCAAGATGATCTCCAGAGACCCACGTTTCCCTTTGTTAATGGCTTGATAGACTCCTCTAACAGTGGGTTGCTCCTTCGTCCCTTGGTCTTAGACCTTGGTAACAAGGAACTACAGCCTTCAGGGTTGGGAAGCGTTGGTTCTTAATCTGCGTCTTCAAGGTTTTTGGACACGCAGGGATGCCTTGCTGGTGATCAAAATTCTCGAATTAAAGGCGATGATCCTGGCCCTTCAAGGGGTGCTTATGTTGGCTGGTGTAAGAGTTGCTCGCTCAGGGCAGAATCCTTCTGTCCTCGTTTTCTTGCGTTCCTGCAAACAGGTTTGAAAGCAGGACTTGGATTAATGTCACTGAAGATTCAGGTATCTGCTCTCTGTGTTTTTCCAGCTTAAATTAGCTAATTTACCTGATGTTTGTACTTTCCTTCAGAGAGTATTGAGGGTTCAACCTCCTTATGTTTCACCCTTGGCTTCCTGGGACCTCGGTCTGGTCATAAATGTTTTGAGGAATCCTTTTACACCACTTGGTTCAGCAGAACTACGCCTTTTGACGAGAAAGGTGGTTTTTCTGCTGGCCATTGCGTCGACGTGCAGGGTATGGAGCCTTGTCGTGCAGATCACCGTACTTTGTGTTCCATGAAGATACGGTGGTCTTTAGGACGGTCCTTTCCTTTCTTCCTATGGTGGTTTCGGGTTTCCACATAAATCAAGAAATTGTGGTTTCAGCCTTCAAAGAAGGGGTGTACTCAGGAGGATCTTCCTCCTCAGCTTCCTTGGATATAGTTAGAGCTCTACGAAGCAATGTGGATAGGACTTCGTCTTGTAGATGGACGAATTCCCTTATTGTCCTCTGACTGTCAGAAAAGGGGCTGGCCAGCCACCAAGCAAACTATTGCTTGTTAGGGCTATGATAAGACACACTTATGTGAGTTCGAACCGTCCTGTTCCAGGAGAATCACTACTCACTCCACTCGTTCAGTGGGGGCCTCTTTGGCCGTGCACAGTGACGCTTTTGCGGATCAGCTTTGCCGGGCGGTCACCTGGTCCTCAGTTCATACACTTACCAAGTTCTATCATTTTAATGTTTTTGTGTTTTCATACGCAGGGTTTGGCCGCAGTGTTTTGCGGGCCTGGCTATAGAAGCGGTCCCTCCCTTAGGGGGCTGCTTTAGAAAGTCCCCATGGTAGCAGTGTCCCCCAGAGTGGATGATTGAGAAAAGAAGATTTATGTACTTACGTTAAATCTTTCTCTGAATCCATCTGAGGGACAATGCGTTCCCTCCCTTCTGCTGATAATAGCGAATTCTGCCACTCTCCTGAAGTTTCATATCGCCCAGGATATTGTTATACCTGTGTTGCCCTGGGACTTACAAGCTGGTAGTCAGGATTCAGTTCTTTTGCCGGATGTGGTTCGGGCTTTACGGATGTATGTGGACCGCACATCTTTACGTAACACTGATAGTCTCCTGGTGTTATACGAAGCTCAAGCGTGGATGGCCAGCAGTGAAACACAATTGCCAGATAGATAAAGGCTTCTGTTCGTCGGGCTTATCTCTCGGCGGAATCTCCTGTTCCAGATCCGATTTTGGCTCACTCCACCAGGTCCGTTAGTACCTCCCTGGGTAGTGCGAAATGGAGCCTCGGTCGAGCAAGTGTCTGGTGTCTGCCTGGTCTTCCGTTCACCAGATTCTATTGCTTAACGTCTTTGTTTACAAAGATGCTAGTCTTGGCACAGCACTGTCTGAGTGCATCCACCCATAGGGGCAACTTTTTAACGTCCTCATGGTCAGCAGTGTCCCCCAAATGGCTGTGCAAGAGAAATGGATTGTTTACGGTAAGTACAAAAATCCTTCTCTCCCCCCCCCCCCCCCCCTTAATATATTGGTCAAAAAATCTGCTTTCCTGCAGGATTGCAAATGAAAAGTGGAAAATGCAACTGGTTAATAAAGTGGCAAGAGCTGATATTGGGACCCTCAAAGTTGTGGAAAGGAAAAAGCTGCATGCTCTCCCACATAGGGAGCACCTTCCTCTTTGTTCGTCCTCTCCACCTCCTCCTTTTAAAAAATCCTGTCTCATAACAATTTTGTTTCTGCATGTCGGTGCACATTTAACAGGATTAAGGTCCTAATATGCACTTGATGACAAGTGCCATCAAACTTTCAGCCTCCCCAAATGCCACCATCTTACCCCATAGATGCATGCGCTTCCTCTGCAACTCAATATGGTTTTTTTTTTTAATCAACATGATCCACTATATAGAAAGGAAAATGAATAATTTCCTGCTGACCAGGAAGTGCTTGTGTTATAGCTGTGGGAATTCATTTTATTAACCTGACACCAGATGTTTTCACATCTGTATAAATAACACTGGCCAGGGGCAGCACAGTGATCCTGCCTCAAAGTCTGTGTGTGGAGTTTGTATTTTTTTCCACGTGTTTGCATGGGTTTTCTCCCCGATTCTCTGGTTCCTCTCCGTCCAAAAACATCTATTTAGACTGTAGGCTTTACTGAGGCAGGGACTGATGAGAGGTATTAAACATTCAGTGTGAAGCGCCATCCTCTATAAATATGTTGGCTATATATAAATAGAATATTATCAGTGACCTGGTGTCCTTTATGCAGTTTAGTGCCATTATTTGCCTACTTTTGAATCTGTACTGTGTAACATAATCAGGGGAACAGGTACCATCGCCTGGGAAAGATGGCGATGAACAGCAGCAGTAAATCACACAAGTCCAGAAGTTTCAGGTTAAAAGCCACAACTAGTTTATTCACCAGCTTGCAAACAAAACAAAACATAAGCAAAATCCTATCCGTCTGGCTACTAGCTAATACATTTTAGTGACACCCTCTCTCAGGTGTTGGACCTTGTGTCCCAAACACACACTCAATATATCATTGCGCACCACAGCAGAGTCTCTCAGGAGGCATCTCACCTCCCCAAGTCTGAGACAGCAATTGCATAGTCTAGCTGCCTTTTCACAGGCACTTCACAGGTGCATCTCTTGATCAGTCTGTTTAGATACTGGCAGGCCAGAACACCTGGACTGGGCCTTGTGTATGGAGAAAGAGAAGGGTGGGCTCCATACATAACACCATGGACCCTTACCATGTTTTGTTAGCGCAGGGAAATACCCTGTGGGAAGCTTAACCCACACATCTACAGATTCTCCCTGGTGTTTTAACGTACACAATGCTGGAAGCCTGGGACACATACCTCTGCCATTTAGCCTCCTTCCAGTGACTCTGTCACAACTATTACACTTCCACACCCTTAGAAGGCTCTTTTATGTCCCTCTCACCTTATGCTTTCTTGTGGACCAGATCGTTATTGAACATGTTTGTAATTGTGGTTCAAAGATGACTGCAGACTGCCACTATTAACCTATGATTTCAGTCATCTCCTGCATATCGAAGAGATCTGGCTGCTTGGTCCGAACAATTGTCAGACAGATCTTTGCCAATTTAGCATCTTATGTATGTGGCTGATCAGAAGGATCGTGCCTACTGTGACCAGCTTAAATATACGGAACACCGAGCACAACACACTTGGTTGTGAAATCACAAAATAATGGACCCTGTCTGGCACTACAGACTTTTAGGCTTTTGTGTCTCTTTTTTTTTTGTTCAAGACGGACTGGTTGGCTGACTGAAACTGGGTTCCCTTAAGGGTCAGGTTTCAGCCTGGTCTTTGTTTCCAGAGGAAGTTGTCTCAGATCCTGGAGGTCCAGACTTTTACAGGGGGTTTTTCTTATCCAGCCTCCCTTAGTTCCTCCTATGGTGCCATGGGATCTTATCTTGGTTCTATCGGCTCTTCAGCTATCTCCGAATTAACCTTTTAAGACTGTTGACTTGAGACACTTGATTTGGTGACTTTCCTTTTAACCATTTCTTCAGCTAGAGAGGTTTCCGAATTAGGGGCCCTGTCTTGCAGGTCCCCCTTTTTGGTGTTTCATGATGACAGGGCAGTCTTTTGTACATCTGTCGTTCCAACTTGAGGTGTTGTCACGTGTTTCCTTAATGAGGAAATATTCATTCCCTCCTTCCAAGGATCCTGGCTCTTCAGTTGATCAAGATCAGCTGGTCCTCCTGGACGTGGTCAGAGTTCTTATTATTTACTTTTACAGGACCTCAGGAGTTCAAAAGTCTGACTCCCTGCTGGATGTCTATGATGTGCGTCTAAGCACATCGGCTTCTAAGCAGACCATAGTCTGATGGATCCGGTTCACTTTTCAGCAGGCTTAGTTAGTTGTGGTTAGCCGGTTCTGGAGAGCGTTTTGGTTCATTTCACTAGATCAGTGAGTGCTTCTTGGGCGGGATGGCCTCCTGGTTCGGCAGCCTCCTTGTCCTCTGTGCACAAGTTCACCAGATTTTACAGTTTTCGTAGTTTTGTGTTCGGCTATGTCTGACTATACCCTCCCCTAAAGGCAGCTTTGGAATGTCCTCAATGTAGCAGAGTCCCTCAGATAGAAAAGAGGATTTTTGTACTCGGTTTTCTCCTAATCCATCTGGGTACACTGTGCTCCCACTCTACACTCAGTGTTCAGTTCTGTGTGGTGTTTGGACTGTATGTTTGGTCCTTTTTCTTGTATTATCCTTTTTAGCTTTGCACGTTGTAAACTGAGGAACAGTGTGGTTGGGAAAGGGGAAGGGCTTCAGTATCAGAAAAATGAATTCTTAAGTGCTTAGCCACCGTCACCATAACCCCAATGTAGCAGTGTCCCCCAGATGAATTTGGAGATATTGATTTTATGGTAAGTACAAAAATCCTCTTTTTGTCACTACAAAGAACACTTATTCACTGCTTCTGAATCCAGTGACTGTGTGGTTTACTCCATTTAAGACCATATTTGATTTTTGCACAAAACAATTCTAGTGCCGACGTTGCTTCCAAGAGCAGTTTGGAATTTGGTAGGGAGTATTGCAACCAAGAACAGAGTAGTTTTACTCGCTTACTGCTTCGCACAGAGCTCCAAGATGTTTTAACTTCACAATACAGCACTTACTGAGCCCTTCAGTATGAACCGTTCTATTGCTAATGTTTGACTATGGAGTATGTTTGATTTTATGCACCTGTTGTAATTGGAAGTGTCTGAAATGGCCAAACACACTCCTTAGAAGGGGTGTTCACATACTTTTAGCCACGTAGTGTGCTTTTTGTCTGACTTCCAAAAGTTAATTTGGAGTTAAAGGCAACACCCTTGTTAGCTTGAAAGGTAGTACAACTGAAGACTGCATGACTAGCTGCTTGATTTTATACACCTCTGATCTTCCATTGCCGACCCCTGCTGTAGGACATGAACAATTTACTAATCTGTCGCGGAACACTATGCTGAAGTACTTTAAAGTCTGATCTCGATGGGTAAAATCGAGATACTCGGGTCGCTGGTGGCTGATTTTGACCCAGACTGAGTATTTTCCCTGTGCTTAGGATTTGGGTCCCTCCCCACACACACACACCATATGTCCTCTGTCTGTTGGCAGTGGGCATCCCAACATCTTAACCCTGGGTGCTGCCTACTGTAGGATTGAGAATGGGCAGGTAAGGACAGTTTGAAGTATTTTGTTGCAACACAATATACATATTCTACACTATTATGTGCTGGTTTGTTTGTTGATTGTCAGGTTTTTTTTTTTTGTCAAGCTTAGAAAACTCTTGGAACTGCAACTGGTTTTTTTTGTTTTTTTCCCTCTGTATTGTCTTTTACATTTTTAATTAAAAGGATTTGGTTTAAAAAACCAAAACAGAACAAAAAATCTCAGTGTGAAACCAGAAATACTGATAACACTTTTGTGATATCCTCTCGCAGGTCTATCTGAGAAACGGTACTGGAGGAAATCTAAACAAAACGTTCGCTGTTCTCTTCATTAGGCAAGAACATAAAAATGACATCACTCTGAGACAGCATGATCTATATACCCAAAATTATTTTCTGTGGCCAGGTAAGTACACTTTTTAATGGCAATGTATCAATGCATAAAATATTTATTGTCTGGGGAGAATACTTTCTCTAGTACTCCATTTTAAAGATATTCATTGATAACCAAGTTGTATGGAGACTCCAATATTAAGGCTCAATTACTTGTATGCAACCTCAACTGGAGTATATGGGCCCAGTAAAGCCAGGGCATGCAGCAGGGTTTGAAAACAATACATTTTATAATTCGCAAATAAATTATGCAGCAGGTATGTAATAATGTACAATGTGTATAAGAATACCAGTCTACACCGGCGTTTTACTCCTTGCCAGACTCTATCTACCCGTAGGCAGATACCAGTTATCACATCGTTCAGCTACAAACTTTTCCATCTTTCTATTTTATCCCATTGCTCCAGTCCAATACTCTCTATCTAATAATATATGTGGTAATAGAATACATAGATACTGACATTCACTTACTTAGGATCAAAATAGATATAATGTTCCAATTCAGGATCCTGATGTGTGTCTTGGTGAATACTTGTAGATACATAAACGTGTGCTGTATTTCATGGGGTACGACATATTCACTTTAATGAAAGGAGAAAATATTTAATTGAGAGTTTGTAACACCGCAGGGTTTACAAACATTAAATCAAATGTATCACCACTTTTTTTTTTTTTTTGAATATGTTATATCATACTAATCCACAGTGCATACTGTGATCAAATAAAGAGGGAAAAATAGCTCAACAGTAAAACATAATAAATCATGTTTCGTAATATATAACTTCTGTTCTCTGACTAGCAGATTGGTGGGGTATAGTCCATGAGGGTATTATTTCTATGAATCTTATTACACAATCTTGTAAGTATGTTTCTTCTCTTCCCATTCCCGTCTCCAGGACTTTGCCCGGGCTGCTCCCCAGCTGTGGAACGATCTTCCACGTTCCTTCAGGTTATCCTATAATCTTAAAGGCTTCAAACTTGTCCTTAAGACTCATTTCTTTATTCATGTCTGTCAGTTCTCCTCCTGACACCCTTGTCCTTTTCTTTCTCCCCCACTCAGCACCACCCTATTTGTGCCTCCCCCTTCCCTTTAGGATGTAAGCTCTCAGGAGCAGGGCCCCTCTTTCCTTGTGTTCTCCTTCTACTATCCCATCACCCTCTGTACCTCCTGGTCTGCTTCCCTAGTCCTGTTTTCTTAAGCATTGTCCTACTTATCGCTGATTACCGTCATCGCTTTCGCTCACTGTCTTAGAATTTTTTTTCATCTGCATTACCAGATTACCTGTATTTGTGTTTTTTTTTTATTTTATTCATTCAATATGTTTGATCTTTGTATTTTTTTTTCATGTATCATGTTGTCATGGATCACCGTTTTCTGTGTTTGTCGGTGCTGCGGATCCTTGTGGCGCCTTTATAAACAAAAGATAATGATGATAATATGTATAATCAGCGCCACGGAGTGAAACACCTGTATTTGTTGAAACTTTAATGACGCTATATATCCCCCAGTCTTTATCTGTTTAAAGGACCATTATCTATTTCCCATTGATTTCTCAGGTCATTCAGATCATCCACTGTGGATTCATATAAGAGGCAGGAGTACATATGTAAAGTGTATGGGATGGGCACAATAGGGGGGGGGGGATAGGAGAAAGGGAAAGTAGACAGATGTTAAATAGATCCTACAAAGGTTTGTGGGTGATATCAGGCTATTCGGATTTTGCCCATATATATCAATATAACTATAAATCTGTACCCTGTATAGGGTCAATTCCATCAACTTTTGGCATACACGAAGTGTATAACATGCCAACACATGTATTGTTTATATTGCTTAATATAAATTGATGATAGTGGTACCAACATGCAACTTTCCAATAATATGCAATGTCCAAAATATTCCGACTTCAATATTAATATACCAGGTCTGTGTTAGATGGTGTTCTACAATGTCACTCCATAGGATAGTAAATCCTCCTTGTAGTTTTGAATCCAACGTTATTTGATATAGTTGTCCTCAAGTCCCACCATATTGTATATATAATTAGTTCATATATAGGATAAACGATATAAAGGGGGAGGAGAAGAAAACGACACTTTTGATAGTGTAGTATATCAAAAAATGATTTATTTATAAAATTAACCTTAAAATCAACTCGCATTTGAGCTTCGAGCGCAGCACATCAAAAGGTTTCTTTTATCGATACCTCCTATATGCGGGCTGGCGTCCACTGACCCAAAAAGTACTGTCCTGCTGGGTATGTTCAACCGCGACGAATACAGGGCTCCCGAACTTCCGGGAATTCCCGTGACGTCAGGGGATGATTGGCCCCAACGCGTTTCGTCACTATCGGTCATTTCAGGGGGTGTGATGTTAGTCCGAAGACTTTCTATTTATAGTCTTATATTCAATGGAGCGTAATTGGCAATTTAAAACACATGAATGGACATATATTCTTATTCTAATGGTGCATAGTGGGAAGACTGAATGTTTTCATTTGAATAGTTGTCTCATTTTTTAACAGGCAAATATTCAATGGTCTTATAACAGAACACACCAAGATCACATACAAAAATTTACATAAAAATGAGGGGATTTTATCAGAGTAATCGTTATACAGAGAATAGTTATTCTTATACTGTATACCCTAACCGCAATATCTTTAAGGAAGAGAATAATCATTCTGTATTATGCAAACTTCATTTTATCTTGCAGATGAACATGGAAATGAACCTCAAAATAAAAGTAGGAATAAATATAAAAATAAAAACAGTAAAAATGGAAACACAAAAAAACAAAAATAGAAATATAAATATAAAATAAAAAAACCCCTTGTATTCTTTTGAATATAATCACTTTAAATTCTAAATTGTACAATAGTGTTCTATATTATGTTATTGTATTCTTTGTTATTTGCTATAAAAATGAAGCGAGTTCAAAGTCTGTATTATTATATTATATTGCAGTACCAATTCTTTTTTACTGCAGGAACAGTGAACGTAGTTATATATTGCAGTACCAATTCTTTTATACTGCAGGAACAGTGAACGTAGTTATATATTGCAGTACCAATTCTTTTATACTGCAGGAACAGTGAACGTAGTTATATATTGCAGTACCACTGGACATAGCAGGACAGAGCACAGGACACAGCACCACTGGACTCAGCAGGACAGAGCACAGGACACAGCACCACTGGACTCAGCAGGACAGAACAAAGCACCACTGGACTCAGCAGGACAGAGCACAGGACACAGCACCACTGAACTCAGCAGGACAGAGCACAGGACACAGCACCACTGGACTCAGCAGGACACAGCACAGGACAGCACCACGAGAAAGAGCAGGACAGATGACACCTAACACACCCCTCCCTCTTCCCTGATCAATGCCCGAGTGAAGATGGCGGCGGCAAGCGGTAATATGAAGAATCCGGATCTCGTGAGATCTGACAGCGGGATTAGGACATCAAAGCCTCGTTTTCATTGTGGCCATCGGCGGGAATACCCGAACAGGGCTCGGATCCGCCCTGTTCGGGGCTGTTCGGATTGCGATAATCTGAGCCCGCTCATCCCTGATTTAGTGTTAGTGCTCTTTGATACAAATTCTTTTATGGGTTTGGTACTTTTAATTTTAGATGTCCTACATGGAAGACAAGAATTGCAGTAGTGAAACTGTGGTTTTCTGGTTTCCTTTGTTAGCAAGTTATCTTGACCTAAGCAGACCTGAGGCAAATGGGTCTGTACCAATTTTTGTTTCAAATTTGGTGCCCACCTAAATACAACCTGTGGGCATTTTGGTAGGATCTCTGAAAGGGCTTCATCTTTCATCAACAAGTACCAGTGTTTGTTTAAAATCTTCTTTATTTTATTTGCTGAACCTGAGTATTGGGTAATAAAGGATAAGTTTTGTGTCCCCTTCGTTTCTTTCTTTTTATTATATATGAGAAGCTCCTCCCTATCTATTGCTTGATCAATAGTGTTTGGCTCATAGCCCTTTTCCTCAAATCGTTGTTTCAAAATTACACTCTGCTGTTTAAAAGTGTCTAATTTTGAACAGTTCCTCCTTAACCGAGTAAACTGTCCCAAAGGGATATTTTGTAACCAGTTTGATGATTGCTGTTGATGGGTATGTAACTATTTGAATCGACTGATTTGAAATG
Source organism: Mixophyes fleayi (assembly GCF_038048845.1). Lineage (NCBI taxonomy): Eukaryota > Metazoa > Chordata > Amphibia > Anura > Limnodynastidae > Mixophyes > Mixophyes fleayi. The sequence goes on from NC_134406.1 coordinate 271,042,615, forward strand.
GGTACTTGTCTCAATGACATTGCTTGATATTTTAATTTCTAGGTTGAGAAAGATAGCATAATCTTTACTTGTGGTGGTGGTAAATTGCAAATACCGATTATTTTGCTTCATATCTCTAATAAAGTCCGTGAGGGATTCTTCATCTCCCTTCCAGATGAATATAATGTAATCGATATATCTCCGCCATAGGACAAGGTTCGCACCCAGTGTATGATCCGCCCATATCGTATCTTCCTCCCATCTGCTCATAAAAAGATTGGCGTAACTGGGCGCGAACCTGGTCCCCAAAACCGTACTTCGTATCTGCAGGTAGTGTGAGTCCTCAAACCAAAAATGGTTATGAGTAAGAATAAACCATATACCATCAATAATGAAATCAATCTGTTCTAACGAGCGTTCCACTTCCTGTTCTAAAAATGATCTCGCACTATTTGTACCTTGCTTATGTTCTATACATGTGTATAGTGCTTTAGTGTCACTTGTCACAATGTAATAGTTACTTTCCCAGGTGATACCATTCAAAACATTTAGGATCTCAGTGGTGTCTCTTATATATGATTTTTGTTTTTGAACTACATCCTGGAGGAAAAAATCGATATACTCAGACAAAGATGATGTGAGGGAGTTAATTCCAGATATTATTGGACGGCCAGGTGGACAAATGGGATCTTTATGGATTTTGGGTAGATAATAATAAAGTGGTAATTTGGGATGCTGATTGGTAACGTATTTCTTTTCCTCATTGGAGAGGATTACTTTACTAAATCCTGCTTTTAAGATATTGTCAAGTTCATCTTTATATTCCTGTAACGGATTTTTCTTGAGTTGTTTTTGTTTATAAGTGGTGGAGTCATTAATAATATTAAAGGCCTCCTTAATATAGTCTTCCTTATTAAGGATGACAATACCTCCTCCTTTATCCGCAGGTTTTATGACGATGGATTGGTTATTTGACAGATTTTTTTAATGAGTACATATGTGAAATCAGACCCTTGTGGCCCAGGGCCTGTAGTTGTTTTCTCAGTGGGGCTACAGCAATCACCGGCGGCTCCCTTGAACTGTGTGTTTATAGCATGTCGCAATTGGAGGTGTGAGAAAAACATTGTTCTGGCCTTGGATAATTCCCTAGACAACTGTTCAAAGGATTTGAGCACATTCATGTCATATAATTGACCTACAGCCACAACACCAAACCGGGACCACTGCCTGGACCCCTCCACTGTGCTAACTCCTTTAATTTCTTTGCACCCCAAATAGGCGTACATGGGTTAATATCGATATGTGTCATTATTTTATTACGAACTGTCTAGATCATAACTGCCTGAATCAGGAGCGGGGGAGCCTGTGAGCCAAGCCGTCCTGACAACAGTGACTGTGCAGGTGTATGGTTGACATTGAATTGGTGTACGAACACCCAGTGTAACTCATGATAGTCGGGATCAGAAACCCATGCTTTAAGATAAGCCAACTGAGAGGCAGTATAATACAACTTCAAATTAGGGAACGCAAGACCACCAGAGGGTCTGGACCTGCACAGCGAGCTGAGCTTAACATATTGGCCCTTCCCCCCCCAGACCAGAGATATCAAGTAACTATCACGGAAAATGGAAGGTGGGATATATACAGGTGACTGTTGAAGTATATACAAAAACTTTGGCTGCACCATCATCTTAATTAAGTTTATCCTGCCAGAAACAAAGCGGAAGCTTCCTCCACACATGAATTTTCGATTTAAAATATTTGATCTGAGGACGAAGATTTAATTTGACATATTCTGAGGGGGTATTCGTAATCCATATCCCCAAATACTTACATTTCGGTGCCCATTTTAATTGAAGGTCTTTTAATGGTGTCGCTGGACATTCCCAACCCAGTGGGAACATATTGGATTTATCCCAGTTGATTTTTAACCCGGAAAATAACCAAAATCCATCCACCACTCGCAAAAGAGTACCTAGGGAGGTATCGTGGTCTGAGAGAAACAGCATATCTGCGTATCGCCACCTTATCCTCTCTATGCTCTGGTTTAAGTCCTTTAATATCTTTATCATGGCGAATCAAACAAGCCAGCGGGTCTATTACTAACGCAAACAGGGCCGGGGACAATGGGCATCCCTGTCTAGTGCCCCGTTCTAATTGGAATGGTTGAGAAAGATGATTAACACATACCCGCGCCCTTTTTTAAATTTTTTATGTCTTTTGCGTCTACACCTGGTGCATTTTAATAGTTTACAATCTGATTTAGACTTGCCAGTAATTTGGGTCAAAGTGACACCCACAGAATACCAGTCTACACCGGCATTGTACTCCTTGCCAGACCTTGTCTACCAGTAGGCAGATACCAGTTATCATTAGGGATGTGCACCGGCCACTTTTGGTGTTTTGTGTTTTGGATTCGGATTTGCTTGAGGTTTTGGGTTCGGATTTGTTTCTCAAAACACCTGACGAAAGGTTTTGGATTCGGATTTATTTTGAAAAAAACATAAAAAGTGCTTAAAACCATTTTTTTTTTTTCACTCCTACGCTATCATTAACCTCAATAACAATTATTTCCACTAATTTCCAGTCTATTCTGAACACCTCACAATATTGTTTTTAGGCCAAAAGGTTGCACCGAGGTAGCTTGAGCACATAATGCCAAAAAAAGAGGTACAAGATGGAATTGTTCTGGGCCCTCCCTCCCTCCCCTCGCTAGATTCGATGCGAGACTTGGACGACAGAGCCTCGTTTTCAATTTTTTGCCCGCCGGAAATATACGAACAGTGCTCGGATCCCGTTCGGATCCGCACTGTTCGGGTGGACTCGGATTAGCGGAATCCGAGCCCGCTCATCTCTAGTTATCATATCTTTCAGCTTCTGCCTTAATTGTCGTAATTTCATTGTTTTGGAGTTGGAGTGGAAGAGTCTATATCGTTTTCTTGAATTTTAGATGGTGACAAGAATAAATCGGACATGTTTAGCCGTGAGGTTTTTTGTCTAAGGAATAATTTTATTTAAATAGCACTTTCTCTCAGTAGTACTCACTCAATAGTGACATCAAAGCTTTATCCCTTTTTCTGATTTACTTAACAGGATTCCAGAGGGTGAGGAGCAGGAGGGCGGGAGGAAGGAGGATGGTGGTGATAGTGGTGTGGATGGTGAGCTTCCATACTAAGCTATATCACCAGAGTACTAAGCAGAAAGTGTGCTGTACTGTGTGTCTTATCTCTTTATCAGAGGAGATCAGTCTGTATGCTTAGTGCGTAGAAGTCATATGTTAATTACTGGGTACATTTGATTAAATAAGAAAATATTATAACTTCATTATAATGTCACATAAATTTGTGGCTATTCCTGTTTAAGAAACTGTTTCTCTATTATACCATAATTTGGGCCCTATCCCAGGGGCAAATACAGGATTTCTGGACAGGAGTTTCCAAATATTTTGTAATAAAAAAGAAAAACAAACCGGCAACAGACTATCTTGTAGATAAATTGTACGACTGTAAATAAGAAGTTTGGTTGAGTCACAGAGTGTAAGATATAATCTATAACAGGTGCAGAAGCCGCGACTGAGGCGTTTGCGGCAATGTTTCCACTTGTTGGTATAATTGTAGTTTTTCTGGACATTTGATCCTGATCAGGAACTTATTATAATATTTTTTGTGGTATTTAGACTGTCCAGTAATCATTTGGGTCAAGATGACGCCAAAAGAATACCAATCTGCACCGGCGTTATACTCCTCACCATACCATATCTACCATACCAGTTGTCACATCTTTCAGCTTTCATCTTTTCCATCTTGTTCTTTTATCCCACTGCCCCAGTACATCACTCTCTATCTAATAATTTTTGTGCTAATAGATTACATAGATACTGACTTTCAGTTACTTAGGATCAGATACAATGTTCCAATTCGGGATACTGATGTGTGACTTAGTGAAAACTAGTAGATATATAAACTAATGGTGTACAGTATTCCATGGAGAAGGCTGCAGTTACTGTACAATACTTTTTTTTTTAATAATTTGTAACTTGTGAAACTGACCTGGAATTTCATGGAATATAATAATTTGTTTTGCTCACCTACCTTTACCCCACACTTTATTCCTATTTACTAACAATCATTTTATTTATATAGCACTTTCTCTCAATAGGGACATTTTATATTCTATGTTTACTTTTTTAATGATGTCTTTTGCGTCCACACCTAGTGCATTTAATAGTCTACTATGGTATTTAGACTTTCGAATAATAATAATTTGGATCAAAATGACACCAGGAGAATACCAGTCTACACTGGCGTTGTACTCCTCGCCAGACCGTGTCTACCAGTAGGCAGATACCAGTTATCATATCTTTCAGCTTCTGCCTTATTCATCTTAATTTCATAGCTTTTTGGTGTTTGAGTGTAAAAGTCTAAATGGTTTTCTTAAATTTTAGATGGTGACCGAGTGTCACAAGACTTAATCGGACATGTTAAACTGTAAGATTTTTTGTATATGGAATATTTTTAATTTATATAGCACTTTCTCTTAATAGGACTTAATAGTGACATTAAACCTTTATCCGCATTCTGATTACTAAACAGAATTCTAGTTGGTTCATTTATATCTGTAATTGTTGTGGTGCAGATTACATCGCAGGTGTCAGAGAATATCTGGTCTGTCTATCGCTTGAGAAGATTTGTTTCTGTTAATTCAATAAGGAGTTGTCCCATCGTGACAACTCTGGGGAAACACTATGAATATACCTAATGCTGAGTACAGAGCCTCTTCCTGCAGTGCTGGCTGGTCCTGCTCAGCTATGGAGCGGGAACTACAGGGAGATTATATGGTGTATAGGTAGAAGTTATGTGAACATGTGTATGTTATAGCCAAATTGGGAAATGGCAGAGAGAAGACAGGTGAATTGAAGGAAACTAAATCTGTGGAAAACGCTGTCCTCATTCCTGTATCTCCGATTACCTGGCTGCCCCATAAGTACCCTGTTCACAGAGGGTGAGGAGTAGGAGGCCGGGAGGGAGGAAGGAGGATTGTGAGGATGGTGAGCTTCCATACTAAGCTATATCCATATCACCAGCTGGGCAGCATGGTGGCTCAGTGGTTAGCACTTCTGCCTCACAGCACTGGGGTCATGAGTTCAGTTCCAGACCATGGCCTCCTTATCTGTGTGGAGTTTGTATGTTCTCCCCATGTTTGCGTGGGTTTCCTCCAGGTGCTCCGGTTTCCTCCCACACTCCAAAAACATACTAGTTGGTTAATTGACTGCTATGAAAATTGACCCTAGTCTCTCTCTCCCTCTCTGTCTGTGTGTATGTTAGAGAATTTAGACTGTAAGCTCCAATGGGGCAGGGACTGATGTGAATGAGTTTCTGTACAGCGCTGCGGAATCAGTGGTGCTATATAAATAAATGATGATGATGAGTACTAAGCAGATAGTGTCCTGTACTGTATGTCTTATCTCTTTACAAGAGGAGATCAGTCATATGTTATTTACTGCGTATATTTGGGAATATTTTATAACTTCATTATAAAATATTATGTAAATTGGTCACTTTTCCTGTTTAAGGAATGTCTTCTTTTGCAAATCTGTAATTTAGGCACTAACGCTACCACCTTCAGGACAGTCCTTTGGTGCCCTCTGGTCTGTAGAATGTCCCACACCTGGTGAGGTTCCTGGACTTTCATGTATGAAAATCTGAAAAAGTACAAAATGTGCATTTACATTTTCAGGACATGAAAAGACAGGTTAGCTGGTGGCTTCAGTAATGAGAGGAGGAGGATACGAGGGAAGATGATCCTGATTGCGAGAGCTTATAGTCTAAGGGACTACAGGAAATCTAGAAATGAGGATATATACTCTATGAATCGTATTACAAAAATGTGTAAGTACATATAAGTAACATCATAGTGTGAGGGCTGAATGGACACTGCCAGAGTTCTTCAGTGACCGCACCAGTGATCATTAGAAATATACTTATTAGTTAAGGGCTTTGTCAGAAACATTTCTGAAATAATTTGTGATTTCTCTCCATCTTTTTTTACAATACTCTTCAGTTAATTATCTCCGTCTCCTTTTCTATCAAGAATTATTGGAGGAATAAGAGACCTCATGTATCTCATGTTTCAGGAACGGTCTCTTAGGGTGGTGTCACATGGGGCTTTTTATGCTTCTTTCCTGCGCTTGAAAATCAAGGATTTTTGAAGATATTTTCCCACAAGCAATGTGCTGAATCCTTTTTTCTGCCTATAGATATTAAAATTGCATCAATTACTGTGATAATTACTAATTTGAAAATGTTGTATTCTATTTTACCTTTTTTAATGATGTCTTTTGCGTCCACACCTGGTGCATTTAAGTCTACTATGGTATTTAGACTTTCGAATAATAATTTGGGCCAAAATGACACCCACAGAATATCAGTCTACACCGGTGTTGTACTCCTCGCCAGACCGTATCCCGGTCTGCCTACCAGTAGGCAGATATCAGTTACTTTCAGATTCTGCCTTAATCATCTTAATTTCATAGCTTTTCGGCATTTGATTGGAAGAGTCTATATCGTTTTCTTGAATTTTAGATGGTGACCAAGTGTCACAAGACTTAATCGGACTTGTTAAACTGTAAGATTTTTTTGTCTATGGAATAAGATTTATTAATATAGCACTTTCTCTTAATATGACTTAATAGTGACAGCAAAGCTTTATCCTCTTTCTGATTTACTAAACAGAATTCTAGTTAGTTAATTTATATCTGTAACGGTTGTGGTGCAGATTACAGCGGAGGTGTCAGAGAACAGCTGGTCTATCTATCTTTTGAGACGATTTGTTTCAGTTACTTCATTCAATAAGGAGTTGTCCCACTGTGGTATTGAGGGAAACACTGTGAATATACCTAATGCTGAGTACAGAGCCTCTTCCTGCAGTGCTGGCTGGTCCTGCTCTGCTATGGAGCAGGAACTATGTTGTGTATAAGTAGACGTTATGCGAGTATGTATATGTTATAGCCAAGTTGGGGAATGACACAGAGGAGTCCGGTGAATCGAAGTAAACCTATATTAATGGAAACCACTGGCATCATTCCTGTATCTCAGATTTCCTGGCTGCCCCATATGTACCCTGTTCAGAGTTACTCTACTTCCAGCCAGATGCCAGAGGGTGAGGAGCAGGAGGCTGGGAGGGAGGTTGGTGAGGATAGTGGTGTGGATGGTGAGCTTCTATACTAAGCTATATCGCCAGCTGAGTACTAAGTAGACAGTTTCCTGTACTGTATGTATTTACCAGAGGAGATCAGTCTGTATGATAAGTGCGTAAGAGTCACTTCTTATTTACGGTGCAAATTTGGTTAAATAAGAAAATATTTTAACTTCATTATAATGATGTCACTTACATTTTTGGCTATTCCTGTTTAAGGAATCTGTTACTCCATAATCCTATAATTTGGGTGCTAACCCGGGGCAAACACAGGGTATCTGACGGTGGGGTTTCCAAATGTTTGATTTTTGGAGGAAAGACATTTTTTTTTTTGAACTTTCTGCAATCAACCAGCAACAGACACTTTTTTGAAGTTAAATTATTTGACTGTAACAAAGAAGATTTGGTTGAGTCAGAGTGTAAAACGTAATCTAATAAATCCTGGTGCAGAGGCCGCTACTGAGGCGTTTGCTCCACTGTTTCCACTTGCCGGTATAATTAGTGCTTTTCTGGAAATTTCACTCGGATCAGGAATTTTTTGTTAAACCCTGGAAATTCTAACTTCTTTTAATATTAACTTTAATAAAAAATAAAAAATCACGAACATTGCCACCACTGGGCTTCTGAGACTTTTGTCACTGCATGGTAAGGGGAAACCTCCCCCAAGTGCTCCCATACAATTTTACCTACTCCATGACAATACTCTAGTGCCCACTGGTCTGTAGAATGTCCAACACCTGGTGACCTTTCTGGACATTCATTGACGAATCTGAAATAGTACAGACTGTGCATTTACATTATTTATGGCATCAAATGTTTATTCTGAGACACCTTGAAGTCCAGCACTGTATATTACTTACGCCATCGCTGTAAATGGAATTATCCACCTACCTGTCTTGTTTCTCAAGTGACGTCTCATACAGCTAATTCCTCGTTGCTGGGGTAAAGCCTAACTTCCTGCCCGTAATCTCTATCCCCTCGGACTGTAGACAATGATGTCTGGTGTTTGCAGGGTGTTATATATTAGTTGTTAATATAATGTTATGGTTGTTCACCAATCCACTCTGCATACTGTGATCAAATAAGTACCAGAATAACAGCTCAACAGTAATACATATAATAAATCCCAGTTAGTCATATATCTTCTGTTCTCTGTCTAGCAGATTGGTGGGATCCAGCCCCGAAGACCTTGATTTAGTGCTAGAAATAACTTGATGTGTCCAGAATACTGTATTTTTTGGAGGTCATTCAGGAAAATTATGTTCTAGTTCCTGGTCCCAGTTTGTTGTTACCTTTTATCTGGTTATTGTCTTTTCTCTATACCCGACTAATAAACACCAATAACTGCGTGCACAAGTCCTGGGGGCAACAGAGTACCGGTGAGCGTATCCAGCTCTATGGGAAAAGGGGCTGCTATAGGTGAAGAGCACGAGTAGCCTGGTTATTGGTGTTCATTAGAGGGTTAGAGGCTCGGACATTACACAGAGATGTGTTGGATTTTGCTTAGTGGGTTTGGTTTTTTATTAGATTAGTGATACATAATTAGCCCTTTGTGGATCCAATTCTGCCATTGTCCCACTTCCTTTCTGTCAGGAGATCTTATCAAACAGTCAATTGATGGATACCTGTAATGTAGAGAAGTCTTTCTTCCTGCAGTACGTCCTCTCCTGTACTCTGCTAGTATAACATAATAACCACTGATTATATCACTGCTTGTTGGTCACTGCTGACACTGATGAGAGTTGTCTACTGATCTGCAGAGGATAATCTGCAAGTTATGTTGTTGTTGTTATTAAATTATTATCTCTTATTTCAAAGACACAACAAAAGTTCTGCAGCTCTGTACATAGAGAATATAACAAGACCGTACAAGACAATACAGAGCATTGCAATGAAAGCTAAAACCGTGCTCTACAACATAGGCAAAATATTAGTATATACACAGCGAACAGATAATCAAGACCAGCAGGAGATAAAGTGCCTTATAGGAACTAGAGGTGGGGGAACAAATTGACACAATCTGAGCCTGTACCCAAAATATCTAAATACATACCTTTTTACATGTAAGTTTCATTGTGATCATCAAAATGAAATATTTCAAAATGTTCAAACGTTGAAAACTTTTAAAACATGTTGCTCCATATTTATAAATTGATCAATTATATCTTCTATTTCTGAAAAAAATAATTTCGAAAAATAAAAAATTATTAAAGAAATATATTGTTACTAAAAATGTTATTTATTTGCTTACATTTATCTTACTAATTATTTAATATGAAATATGACCATAGATTGGGTTAGTGAACGTAATAAATATTGAAGTATTGGATAATAAAAAAAAAAAATAGATTAACATTGACTTACGTTGGGGGTAGATTGCTTCACTGGATCCTCTGATGATGATGATGATGATGATGATAGAAGTCTTCTTCGTGCAGATTGCAATTCTTCTGGGCTTGGCCTTGCAGACTGCACTGTCAAATCCAACGGTATCTCTGGGGTCCTTAAGCTGCTTATAGCACTTTGATGTTGTCCTGTGTGAGGGATTGTTCTTGACACATTCCACTCTGGAAAGTTAACCGAAAGATTTTCCAAATGCCTTCTTGATCGCATTTCTTTGTTTAAACGTTGAAGGTTGGTGGCTATCAGGATATTGGCTGCTGCAGTCTGTTGCTGGTTCCGAGAAATTTGGTCTAGAGTATTGGAAATTCTTCCAATACTCACTTCGGTTCTCTCTTGGGAGGCTAAGATTCCAGAAAGAATAGTGGCAATGTCTCTATTGGTGTTAATCTGTAATTGCCTCTGTTTTACCATTTCCTCTGTAAGTCCAACAATGGCATCTTTAATTCCCTTCATGTTCTCTTCCATTGTTCTCCGAAACACTTCCTGCGAGTTTTCCATTTCTCTTCCAAAGGTTGTAAGTCTAGGAAAACTAGATGTGGAAGGTGCACTTTCTCCACGTTGAATTCTAGATTGTGAGGTGTCTTCCAAACGCTGAAATGTTTGCTGCAAAAAATAATTGACTCTACACTTACGCTGAACCACAGGAATTTCTGGTGAAAACGTTGCAGAAACAGACTGATGGGACTCTACTGATTCTGGATAAATAAAACATACTTACATTTTTTAATGACGTTAGTTACATTTGTCAGTATAATAAGGTCAGTTTGAACTTGGCACTTTGTATTGATGATGGAAATGTACTGTTAGGTGCACAAAACGTTTGATTTATATCCGAAATGACCAGGGCCCTCTTAACAACGATTTGGGTCCCCTAGTGCTATCGGCACTGGCCTGGGTGTCCCTAGGGGGGTGGCCCGCTTACATTTTTCAGCGGACCACAATCCCTAGGGAATCCAGGCCAGCTCTGAACAGTCTGTGGGTGTTTAGTCATTATGGCCGTGGGACCCAAACTGTGTCCCCCCCCCCCCCCTGTTATAGTGCCTATCACCCCGGCTGGTTTGCCTAGTGCTGGTTCAATTAAATTAGGGGGAACCCTACGTCAAATTTTTCACACCTCAATAGCCTGCCAGCACTAGGGCGAAGACTAAATAGAGTGGGGAGCAAACGATTCTGCTTTTAAAGAAAATAATAAAAAAACATGATACTTTTGGCACAACTACACCCCCCCCCCCCCTTGAAAAAACAAAAAAATAATATAAAAAAGTTTAAATACATGCACCACTATGGTTTTTTCTAAAGGGGGAAATTTCCAAAAATTATTAATTATTATACACTTTTTTTTTAGTACTTTTTCTTTTTTTAGGTTACTTTTATGAACTTTTACACCTATTTTCTCAGTTTAATGTATATTTTTCTTAACTTAATAAAAAAAAAATTTCTTTGAGCAGACCATGGAGGTGCGAGATAAAATAGCATATTGGCCTTTTTCACACTCTGCGTTAAAAAAACAATTGAATAGCTTTTTCCACTAAGGGTTCGCAGCCAGCCTATACTTTAACATTGACAAACGCTTGAAGCGCGATAACACAGTTTCGGTAAAAATAAGAATAGAATTGCGTGAGAAGTTTTCGCGCTCGAAAATAAGGTAAAATAGCAAAAAAATTACTTTTCACGCTCGAACTTCCAAACTCGCTAACAGTTGAATACCCCCCACAGAGTGTAAGATATAATCTATAACAGGTGCAGAAGCCGCGACTGAGGCGTTTGCGGCAATGTCTCCACTTGTTGGTATAATTGTAGTTTTTCTGGACATTTGATCCTGATCAGGAACTTATTCTAATATTTTTTGTGGTATTTAGACTGTCCAGTAATCATTTGGGTCAAGATGACGCCAAAAGAATACCAATCTGCACCGGCGTTATACTCCTCACCATACCATATCTACCATACCAGTTGTCACATCTTTCAGCTTTCATCTTTTCCATCTTGTTTTATCCCACTACCCCAGTACATCACTCTCTATCTAATAATTTTTGTGCTAATAGAATACATAGATACTGACTTTCAGTTACTTAGGATCAGATATAAGGTTCCAATTCGGGATACTGATGTGTGACTTAGTGAAAACTTGTAGATATATAAACTAATGGTGTACAGTATTCCATGGAGAAGGCTGCAGTTACTGTACAAAACTTTTTTTAATAATTTGTAATTTGTGAAACTGACCTGGAATTTCATGGAATATAATAATTTGTTTTGCTCACCTACCTTTCCCTACACTTTATTCCTATTTACTAATAAGCATTTTATTTATATAGCACTTTCTCTCAATAGTGACATTTTATATTCTATTTTTACTTTTTTTAATGATGTCTTTTGCGTCCACACCTAGTGCATTTAATAGTCTACTATGGTATTTAGACTTTCGAATAATAATAATTTGGATCAAAATGACACCAGGAGAATCCCAGTCTACACTGGCGTTGTACTCCTCGCCAGACCGTGTCTACCAGTAGGCAGATACCAGTTATCATATCTTTCAGCTTCTGCCTTATTCATCTTAATTTCATAGCTTTTTGGTGTTTGAGTGTAAAAGTCTAAATGGTTTTCTTAAATTTTAGATGGTGACCGAGTGTCACAAGACTTAATCGGACATGTTAAACTGTAAGATTTTTTGTATATGGAATATTTTTAATTTATATAGCACTTTCTCTTAATAGGACTTAATAGTGACATCAAACCTTTATCCGCTTTCTGATTACTAAACAGAATTCTAGTTGGTTCATTTATATCTGTAATGGTTGTGGTGCAGATTACATCGCAGGTGTCAGAGAACAGCTGGTCTGTCTATCGCTTGAGAAGATTTGTTTCTGTTAATTCAATAAGGAGTTGTCCCATCGTGACAACTCTGGGGAAACACTATGAATATACCTAATGCTGAGTACAGAGCCTCTTCCTGCAGTGCTGGTTGGTCCTGCTCAGCTATGGAGCGGGAACTACAGGGAGATTATATGGTGTATAGGTAGAAGTTATGTGAACATGTGTATGTTATAGCCAAATTGGGAAATGGCAGAGAGAAGACAGGTGAATTGAAGGAAACTAAATCTGTGGAAAACGCTGTCCTCATTCCTGTATCTCAGATGACCTGGCTGCCCCATAAGTACCCTGTTCACAGAGTGGCTTCCAGCCAGAGGATGAGGAGTAGGAGGCCGGGAGAGAGGAAGGAGGATTGTGAGGACGGTGAGCTTCCATACTAAGCTATATCCATATCACCAGCTGGGCAGCACAGAGGCTCAGTGGTTAGCACTTCTGCCTCACAGCACTGGGGTCATGAGTTCAGTTCCCGACCATGGCCTTATCTGTGTGGAGTTTGTATGTTCTCCCCATGTTTGCGTGGGTTTCCTCCGGGTGCTCCGGTTTCCTCCCACACTCCAAAAACATACTAGTTGGTTAATTGACTGACTGCTATGAAAATTGACCCTAGTCTCTCTCTCCCTCTCTGTCTGTGTGTATGTTAGAGAATTTAGACTGTAAGCTCCAATGGGGCAGGGACTGATGTGAATGAGTTTCTGTACAGCGCTGCGGAATCAGTGGCGCTATATAAATAGATGATGATGATGAGTACTAAGCAGATAGTGTCCTGTACTGTATGTCTTATCTCTTTACAAGAGGAGATCAGTCATATGTTTTTTACTGCGTATATTTGGGAATATTTTATAACTTCATTATAAAATATTATGTAAATTGGTCACTTTTCCTGTTTAAGGAATGTCTTCTTTTGCAAATCTGTAATTTAGGCACTAACGCTACCACCTTCAGGACAGTCCTTTGGTGCCCTCTGGTCTGTAGAATGTCCCACACCTGGTGAGGTTCCTGGACTTTAATGTATGAAAATCTGAAAAAGTACAAAATGTGCATTTACATTTTCAGGACATGAAAAGACAGGTTAGCTGGTGGCTTCAGTAATGAGAGGAGGAGGATACGAGGGAAGATGATCCTGATTGCGAGAGCTTATAGTCTAAGGGACTACAGGAAATATAGAAATGAGGATATACACTCTATGAATCGTATTACAAAAATGTGTAAGTACATATAAGTAACATCATAGTGTGAGGGCTGAATGGACACTGCCAGAGTTCTTCAGTGACTGCACCAGTGATCATTAGAAATATACTTATTAGTTAAGGGCTTTGTCAGAAACATTTCTGAAATAATTTGTGATTTCTCTCCATCTTTTTTTACAATACTCTTCAGTTAATTATCTCAGTCTCCTTTTCTATCAAGAATTATTGGAGGAATAAGAGACCTCATGTAACTCATGTTTCAGGAACGGTCTCTTAGGGTGGTGTCACATGGGGCTTTTTATGCTTCTTTCCTGCGCTTGAAAATCAAGGATTTTTGAAGATATTTTCCCACAAGCAATGTGCTGAATCCTTTTTTCTGCCTATAGATATTAAAATTGCATCAATTATTGTGATAATTACTAATTTGAAAATGTTGTATTCTATTTTACCTTTTTTAATGTCTTTTGCGTCCACACCTGGTGCATTTTTAATAGTCTACTATGGTATTTAGACTTTCGAATAATAATTTGGGTCCAAATGACACCCACAGAATATCAGTCTACACCGGTGTTGTACTCCTCGCCAGACCGTATCCCGGTCTGCCTACCAGTAGGCAGATATCAGTTACTTTCAGATTCTGCCTTAATCATCTTAATTTCATAGCTTTTCGGCGTTTGATTGGAAGAGTCTATATCGTTTTCTTGAATTTTAGATGGTGACCAAGTGTCACAAGACTTAATCGGACTTGTTAAACTGTAAGATTTTTTTTGTCTATGGAATAAGATTTATTAATATAGCACTTTCTCTTAATATGACTTAATAGTGACAGCAAAGCTTTATCCTCTTTCTGATTTACTAAACAGAATTCTAGTTAGTTCATTTATATCTGTAACGGTTGTGGTGCAGATTACAGCGGAGGTGTCAGAGAACAGCTGGTCTATCTATCTTTTGAGACGATTTGTTTCTGTTACTTCATTCAATAAGGAGTTGTCCCACTGTGATATTGAGGGAAACACTGTGAATATACCTAATGCTGAGTACAGAGCCTCTTCCTGCAGTGCTGGCTGGTCCTGCTCTGCTATGGAGCAGGGACTATGTTGTGTATAAGTAGACGTTATGCGAGTATGTATATGTTATAGCCAAGTTGGGGAATGACACAGAGGAGTCCGGTGAATCGAAGTAAACCTATATTAATGGAAACCACTGGCATCATTCCTGTATCTCAGATTTCCTGGCTGCCCCATATGTACCCTGTTCAGAGTTACTCTACTTCCAGCCAGATGCCAGAGGGTGAGGAGCAGGAGGCTGGGAGGGAGGTTGGTGAGGATAGTGGTGTGGATGGTGAGCTTCTATACTAAGCTATATCGCCAGCTGAGTACTAAGTAGACAGTTTCCTGTACTGTATGTATTTACCAGAGGAGATCAGTCTGTATGATAAGTGCGTAAGAGTCACTTCTTATTTACGGTGCAAATTTGGTTAAATAAGAAAATATTTTAACTTCATTATAATGATGTCACTTACATTTTTGGCTATTCCTGTTTAAGGAATCTGTTACTCCATAATCCTATAATTTGGGTGCTAACCCGGGGCAAACACAGGGTATCTGACGGTGGGGTTTCCAAATGTTTGATTTTTGGAGGAAAGACATTTTTTTTTTTGAACTTTCTGCAATCAACCAGCAACAGACACTTTTTTGAAGTTAAATTATTTGACTGTAACAAAGAAGTTTGGTTGAGTCAGAGTGTAAAACGTAATCTAATAAATCCTGGTGCAGAAGCCGCTACTGAGGCGTTTGCTCCACTGTTTCCACTTGCCGGTATAATTAGTGCTTTTCTGGAAATTTGACTCGGATCAGGAATTTTTTGTTAAACCCTGGAAATTCTAACTTCTTTTAATATTAACTTTAATAAAAAATAAAAAATCACGAACATTGCCACCACTGGGCTTCTGAGACTTTTGTCACTGCATGGTAAGGGGGAAACCTCCCCCAAGTGCTCCTATACAATTTTACCTACTCCATGACAATACTCTAGTGCCCACTGGTCTGTAGAATGTCCAACACCTGGTGACCTTTCTGGACATTCATTTACGAATCTGAAATAGTACAGACTGTGCATTTACATTATTTATGGCATCAAATGTTTATTCTGAGACACCTTGAAGTCCAGCACTGTATATTACTTACGCCATCGCTGTAAATGGAATTATCCACCTACCTGTCTTGTTTCTCAAGTGACGTCTCATACAGCTAATTCCTCGTTGCTGGGGTAAAGCCTAACTTCCTGCCCGTAATTTCTATCCACTCGGACTGTAGACAATGATGTCTGGTGTTTGCTTTGTCTTATATATTGTTAATATAATGTTATGGTAGTTCACCAATCCACTCTGCATACTGCATAAGTACCAGAAAAACAGCTCAACAGTAATACATATAATAAATCCCGGTTAGTCATATATCTTCTGTTCTCTGTCTAGCAGATTGGTGGGATCCAGCCCCGAAGACCTTGATTTAGTGCTAGAAATAACTTGATGTTTCCAGAATACTGTATTTTTTGGAGGTCATTCAGAAAAATTATGTTCTAGTTCCTGGTCCCAGTTTGTTGTTACCTTTTACCTGGTTATTGTCTTTTCTCCATACCCGACTAATAAACACCAATAACTGCGTGCAGAAGTCCTGGGGGCAACGGAGTACCGGTGAGCGTATCCAGCTCTATGGGAAAAGGGGCTGCTATAGGTGAAGAGCACGAGTAGCCTGGTTATTGGTGTTCATTAGAGGGTTAGAGGCTCATACATTACATAGAGATGTGTTGGATTTTGCTTAGTGGGTTTGGTTTTTTATTAGATTAGTGATACATAATTAGCCCTTTGTGGATCCAATTCTGCTATTGTCCCACTTCCTTTCTGTCAGGAGAACTTATCAAACAGTCAATTGATGGATACTTGTAATGTAGAGAAGTCTTTCTTCCTGCGGTACGTCCTCTCCTGTACTCTGCTAGTATAACATAATAACCACTGATTATATCACTGCTTGTTGGTCACTGCTGACACTGATGAGAGTTGTCTACTGATCTGCAGAGGATAATCTGCAAGTTATGTTGTTGTTGTTGTTATTAAATTATTATCTCTTATTTCAAAGACACAACAAAAGTTCTGCAGCTCTGTACATAGAGAATATAACAAGACCGTACAAGACAATACAGATCATTGCAATGAAAGCTAAAACCGTGCTCTACAACATAGGCAAAATATTAGTATATACACAGCGAACAGATAATCAAGACCAGCAGGAGATAAAGTGCCTTATAGGAACTAGAGGTGGGGGAACAAATTGACACAATCTGAGCCTGTACCCAATTCTTACCAAGCCCATGGAACAAGTGCAGGCAGGCTATTCAATTGTAATATATATAGATATATATATATAGATATATCAGAAATGTATATCTTTATGAACTTTTAAAAATATCTAAATACATACCTTTTTACATGTAAGGTTCATTGTGATCATCAAAATTAAATATTTCAAAATGTGCAAACGTTGAAAACTTTTAAAACTTGTTGCTCCATATTTATAAATTGATCAATTATATCTTCCATTTCTGAAAAAAATAATTTGGAAAAATAAAAAATTATTAAAGATATATATTGTTACTAAAAATGTTGTTTATTTGCTTACATTTGTCTTACTAATTATTTAATATGAAATATGACCATAGATTGGGTTAGTGAACGTAATAAATATTGAAGTATTAGATAATAAAAAAAATAGATTAACATTGACTTACGTTGGGGGTAGATTGCATCACTGTATCCTCTGATGATGATGATGATGATGATGATGATGATAGAAGTCTTCTTCGTGCAGATTGCAATTCTTCTGGGCTTGGCCTTGCAGACTGCACTGTCAAATCCAACGGTATCTCTGGGGTCCTTAAGCTGGTTATAGCACTTTGATGTTGTTCTGTGTGAGGGATGGTTCCTGACACATTCCACTCTGGAAAGTTAACCGAAAGATTTTCCAAATGCCTTCTTGATCGCATTTCTTTGTTTAAACTTTGAAGGTTGGTGGCTATCAGGATATTGGCTGCTGCAGTGTGTTGCTGGTTCTGAGAAATTTGGTCTAGAGTATTGGAAATTCTTCCAATACTCACTTCGGTTCTTTCTTGGGAGGCTAAGATTCCAGAAAGAATAGTGGCAATGTCTCTATTGGTGTTAATCTGTAATTGCCTCTGTTTTACCATTTCCTCTGTAAGTCCAACAATGGCATCTTTAATTCCCTTCATGTTCTCTTCCATTGTTCTCCGAAACACTTCCTGCGAGGTTTCCATTTCTCTTGCAAAGGTTGTAAGTCTAGGAAAACTAGATGTGGAAGGTGCACTTTCTCCACGTTGAATTCTAGATTGTGAGGTGTCTTCCAAACGCTGAAATGTTACCTGCAGGACCTCAAAAGCTGTGGTTGTTGTTGTAGCTATTTTGAAAGTAAAAAATAAAATAAATATATACACATACATACATATAGAAACTCACACCTATTTATTTAGAAAGATGCTATATTGTTTTACATTATTAATAAAAAAAAATAATTATGACTCTACACTTACGCTGAACCACAGGAATTTCAGGAATGTTATAGCCAAATTGGATAATGATCTCTAGTGTTTGGAGGTTGTTATATATTAACTAAATGTTAGTTTACCAATCCACAGTGCATATTGTGATGAAATAAAGAAAGAAAAACATCTCAACATTAAAGCATATAATAAATCCTTGTTAGTCATGTAACTTCTGTCCTCTGACCAGCAGATTGGTGGGGTCCATCCCCTGAGGGTATTATTTCTATGCTAACATAAAATAATGATATATACACTTGCGCTCCCTTCTTTGTGCAATGGGATGATCACAACTTCAGAACCATTCTTCACAAAATGTGATTATTATGAGCACATACGTATGACCCGAATAGGACTCATATGTCCAAAAGACAAAAAATAACAAATATAGTGTAGTAGGTCACATGATAAACATGGTAAAAGTCCACCACCATAAAACAGGGATCTTTAATTTTACTCTGGATACCAGATACCAGATGTATGTATAGAAATACACCATTGCTCGCTCTTATATGCTTATATGCTTACAAGAAAACAGCAACAGAAAAGCTTCCCAGTATCAGGCATAGGCCTCCATTCTTAAGTTGAAATCTTCATTCCATGCACATGAACATATAAACAAAAGAAATGACACCAAAGGGGAGACCTCGTGCATTAACGGTATCAAATTTAATTTAAAAATTCATAAAAACGTACAACATAAACAAGAAGAAAAAAAAATCGCGTGACTTATGTGTAAGCCCGTTCCAGACGTGTATGTCAGTAACAGCATATAGAGATCCGAGGAAAGATGACTTATCCTAGTGCAGTAACGATCCTCACAACACTGTCCAATCTGACAAAACTGCTGGTTGTCAGGATGTGACCAACGTGTTTTTTACCCATTCAAGGGTCTTTTTCAAGGCTGCCATGCAACATACAGACCATCCTTATATAGTCCTTCTAACTAACAGTAATTAAGAATCCTGCCCCTTCAATCACGTGTGCTTTTGGTATCTGCATTCCAGACCTCAAAACCAACTCCAAAACGAGGTTTGGTTTAAAACCACTTTATTCAAAGATCGCAGTTCTCCATTGCACTTTCCAAGTGGCAGATGTAGTGTCCCGATCCCACAATGAGGCTTGGTTAGAAATAACTTTATTGAGGCAGGTGTTAATTCTCATTGTTCTTTCCAAACCACTGTTATAACACACCGAGGCTGGAATCCCATCCATCATCTCACAAAGATTAGCTCATTATTGTAGATGATAGGACATGACTTTGGGGCGAGCCTGGTATCGATACATTGATGATGTGTTTTTTATTTAGAAGGGTGCAGAAGGAGATTTGTTTGAGTTTTCTGACTATGTGAATATTAATAATTCAAATATTGAACTGACTTTTGATTTCAGTAGAGTGAGTGTGAATTTTTTGGACCGAACGGTATATAATAAGGATGGGTCCATACAGACTATGATGTATAGGAAACCTACAGACACTAGTAGCTATATTCAATGGGATAGCAATCACCACCATAATTGGTAATTTATGCTGTCGTCATGATCTTGAAAAGCAATGATTTTTTTAAAATAGTGTCTCACGACAATCTTTTCTGTCAATAGATATTGATTAATTTACTGTGATAATTACGAATACTACATGTAAAATCTATTTTACCTTTTTAATGTCTTTTGCATCCACGCCTGGTGCATTTAATAGTCTATGGTGGTATTTAGACTTTCCAGTAATTGTTTGGTTCAAGATGGCACCAAAAGAATACCAGTCTACACCGGCGTTGTACTCCTCACCAGACCGTATCTACGAGTAGGCAGATATTAGGCAGTTATCGCATCTTTCAGCTTCTGCCTTAATTGTCGTAATTTGTTTGTTTTGGAGTTTGAGTGGAAGAGTCTAAATGGTTTTCCTAAATTTTAGATTGTGACTAAGTAAAACAAGACTTAATCAGACATGTGGAAACGTTTATGGAATAATTTTATTTAAATAGCACTGTTTCTCAGTAGTACTCAATAGAGACATCAAAGCTTTATCCCTTTTTCTTATTCACTAAACAGAATTTCAGAGGGTGAGGAGCAGGAGGCCGGGAGGGAGGTTGGGGAAAATAGTGGTGTGGATGGTGAGCTTCCGTACTAAGCTATATCTATATCACCAGCTGATACTAATAGTGTCCTGTACTGTATGTCTTATCTCTTTATCAGAGGAGATCAGCCTGTATGCGAAGTGCGTACAAGTCATATCTTATTTACTGGGTACATTTGGGGAAATGAGAAATTATTTTAACTTCAGTATAATGATGTCACATAAACTTGTCTATTCCTGTTTAAGGCATTAGTTACTCTATAATCTTATAATTTGATCCCTAACCCGGGGAAAATGCAGGGTTTCCAAATATTTTGATTATGTAAAAAAAAAAAAAAAGACGTGATCTAAAAACAACTGGCGCAGAAGAAGCTACTGAGATGTTTGCTCCACTCTTTCTACTTCCTGGTATAATTCCTGGTGTTCTGAAAATTTGATCCGGATCAGGAAATTTTCGTGAAACCCTGGTAATTGTAAATTATTTTAATTCTTTGTTTAAATTTTAATTTTAATAAAGAAAAGAAAAAACATGACCACCGCGGGACTTTAGAGACTTTTGTCGGTGTGTGTGGTCAGGAGAGATTTTCTCAAATGTATATCATGAGAATGACATAAAGAAAAGTGGTGCTGAGCTGGTCAGATACCAAGCAATGGCGCAGTACACACGGAGGATCCAGAAGAATAGTCGGACGAGCCAGAGGTCAGAATCCAGACAGGGAGCAGTGCCAAAGTGCAGGACAAGAGAATAGTCAGGAACAAGCCAGAAGTCAGAACCAAATAACGATAACAGGATCAGGGAATTGGATACAGGAACGCCGGAGCTGGTGAACCAATACTCTGGCACCAGAGCCTAGTGAGGAGGGGCCTAAAAAGATGGAAATGGCCCCTGATAGGTTACAGGTAATTTCGGCGGCCAAATGCACCTGACCGCCGATAACGAGAGAGAGCAACGGGACGCGACTTCAATGCACATGTGTGTGCAGCGTCAGGTTGCATCCGAAAGTGCGTCTCGTTGCCAAGCAACAGGACGCGGCCCCTGCAGAAGTACAAGCATCCATCCCTGGCACCTACGGACAGTACGGGGACGGTGCCTGACATTAGGCAGTAGCTGGATATGAAAACTAAAATGAGAACAGTCAAATGTTACATAAAAAATGAGGCATAAAGTAAGCTGTACATTGATGTGAACACTGCTTTAAATACATATAACCAAATTAATATTACTCTACAAAACAAATATCAATCTCCTCCAACACCCAATTAAAATAAAAACTATTAAAATTAATGTTCATTACTGACCCAGTGCTGCACATCAGACTGCAGATAACAGGTCATTTACTTTCTGTAATTTCTATGACAGACAAACACTAGATGTAAAACTGTCAAAATAATACACTGGAGACAAGACAGCAGCCATGTTGTTGAGATCACTGTTGATGTAAACAGATGCAGATGCTCATGGAAATGTGTCCTAGGCTGCAGACAGTGTGTTATAGTACATTTAATATACCTACTAACTGGAAGGTTCCATGATTAGTGTTAGGGTGGTTTCTGGGTAACTGCTGCCCACCAAGTGCGCCCCTGTAACCCTACCAACTTTATGACGATTTGCTCTTGTGCCCACTGGTCTGTAGAATGTCCCACATCTGGTGAGGTTCCTGGACTTTCATTTATGAATCAAAGTACAAAATGTGCATTTTAAATTTTCATGAGAACAAAATGATTATTGTGAGATACTGTCACGGGCACTAGGAGTCTTTACCCAGGGATCACCAGATGGTAGGCTTACCAGAGCAATGTAGATGGTAATAGGGTACTCTGGCAGCTGGGTGATCACGGAACATGAAATGATGGCCGATGAGATGCTCAGGAAAGTCTATGACTAGCAACACTGGTAATAATGAGGTAATGATACACAAGGAACTGTATGGACAAGGACACGTGAAGGTAGTCAGTGGTCTGCGATAGCAAGTTGTACCACTGCTATAGTGAGGAGGAATGTCCAACAGAAACAAGGAGGTAATGAGAGTCAGCGGTCTGCGGGTAGCAAGTTGTACCGCTGTCTGAGTGAAGGAATGGAATCCAAGTGGAGGTATCCAGGTAGTCAGTGGTCTGCGGTAGCAAGTTGTACCACTGCTATATATATGTGAGGAGGTGCACGGGGGAAGACTGCAACACAGGATATACACAGGCACCTTATACACGATCCACAGTAATATGCACAATATAGGTATATATATATGTAAATGACTGATCAGGTCTGCAATCTAGAAAGTCTCTTGAAGTAGTCCAGCACAATGATAACACAGTCAATGATGGCAATAGACTCAGCGGATAGCAGACTCCAGAGAGAACCAAACACAGTCCAGCAAGATATGCAATACACAGCACAGTCAATGAGAAGTATGCATACCGTGGTTCAGCAGTAGCAGTCAGATGGGATTGCAGCGGTACCTGAGCGGCTGGAGGCCGACTGGATAGGAAGTCCCTGGATAGGAGAAGCAGCGGTCTAGCAGGTGCAGCGCACAGGTGAGTAGACCGACAGGGACACGAATCCACAGGAGTCAGCAACACGTGGAACTGGACTCATAGGAAACCCAGGAGAATGGAGATGATCCAGCAGAGGGTAGTAGAAGAGATACAAATCCAATGCTGACAGGAGGGTAGAGGCCAGTGGAACACGTGAAGGCGTGGAGAGTGGATCAGCAGGAGATGGACGATAGCGCTGACCACAGCGGCAGGACTCAGCGGCACACGGAGGTAACCAGTAGCAACCACAGGAACCAACAGCGATGGGAAAACAGGAGTGCAGCGCAGGGCAGGAGCTGTAGATCACGAAGTGTAGCAGATGGTAATGAAAAGCGGCAGTCTCGAGGAAGTCACAGCAAAGATGAGATGAGAGTGTAGTGCACGGAGGCAGCGGATAGTAATCAGCTGGCAGTCACGATGTTGAACACAGGCGAGTTGCAAGCAGGAGACTGTAGTGCACAGAGGCAGCGGATAGAAATCAGCAAACAGACTTGATGAGAAGCAGGTGAGTGAGGTAAAAGCTGGAGTGCACGGAGGCAGCGGATAGCAATGAGCAAACAGTCACATTGATATAAAATAACGTTGAAGTGGTGTAGAAGACTGTAGTGCACGGAGGCAGCGGATAGGAATCAGCAAACAGTCATGATGATAAAGTTGATGGTAGAAGTGGTATGGAACCACAGAGTAGGAGTGGTTTGGAAACCACAGGAATCAGCAGCACTGAATACACAAGTAATACAGGAACACCTTCAGAGACTCATGAGGAATGAGACTCCAAGATCAGGCAACGTGGTAGTGACCACAGGTGCTTAATATAGGGAGGTTGCCTGATCTGCCAATTAAGTTAAAGGGGTATACACTGAAGTATAGAAAAGGGCTGCGCATGCGCAGACCCTCAGGATGGTGGACGGCCACGGTTCCTAAATGTCCGGGAAGAGGCACTCACGGTCCGGTGAGTGACAGTACCCCCCCTTTTAAAGGTGGGCACAGAACGCCTGGAACCGGGCTTGTCCGGATTTTTGGAGTAAAACTTCTTCAAAAGGGCAGGAGCATTAAGATCTTCAGCTTTGATCCAAGAGCGCTCCTCAGGACCAAAGCCCTTCCAATGAACGAGGAAGTGGAGGACTCCTCGCGAAATTTTTGCATCTAGTACCTCGGTAATCTCAAAATCCTCCTCCTGATGGACTTGAACTGGCTGCGGAGCTGAGGGAGGAATTGAAAAACGGTTGATAATAAGAGGTTTGAGCAAAGATACATGGAAGGCATTAGAAATCCGAAGACTCTTAGGAAGAAGGAGTTTCACACATACTGGATTGATAACTTGAATGATCCTATATGGACCAATAAAACGAGGGGCGAATTTCATGGATGGAACCTTCAAACGAATATTTTTTGTGGATAACCAGACACGATCTCCAATTTTTAGTGGTGGAATAGCCCGCCTCTTCTTATCCGCGAAAGATTTATATTTGACAGATGTCTTCTTCAAACAGGTTCTAACCTGAGACCAGATATTTTTAAAGGTCTGACAAACAGTCTCCACCGCAGGAACTTGGGTGGGCGGGAGGGCAGGAAATTCCGGAAAAGACGGATGGTGACCGTAGACCACAAAGAATGGAGTTTTGGATGATGACTCATGGTACATGTTGTTATGGGCGAACTCAGCCCAAGGGAGTAACTCTACCCAGTTGTCTTGATTGGCTGATGAAAATATCCTTATAAAAGTCTCAAGATCTTGATTGACACGTTCGGTTTGTCCATTGGATTGTGGATGGTAAGAAGATGAGTGCTAATCGTATGCCCAAGGTTTTACAAAGGGCTCGCCAGAATCTGGACACGAATTGTACTCCTCTATCAGACACAATCTCAGATGGACATCCATGGATACGGAAGATCTCTTTAATGAAATGTTCAGCCAGGATAGACGAGGAAGGCAAACCAGACAGAGGGATGAAATGAGCCATCTTCGAAAATCTGTCCACTACGACCCAAATAGTGTTATGGTTCTTACTAGGTGGTAAGTCAGTAACGAAATCCATACTAATATGGGTCCATGGTTTGGACGGAATGGGTAGTGGTCGCAGCAACCCTGCTGGGGTTCTGCGGGAGGATTTGAATTGCGAACATAATTCACAGGAAGCAATGAACTCTTTGACGTCTCTCCTCATTGAAGGCCACCAGTAACTTCGAGAGAGGATCTCAAAAGTCTTGTGTTCACCGGCGTGTCCAGAAAAACGAGAGGCATGGAACCACGAAAGGATTTTCCTCCTTAGAGTAGGAGGCACGAGGGTCTTCCCAAATGGTAGCGTTTTGGTGGATGAAGCAGCCAGTGAGATACATTTGGGGTCTAGAATGGTATGGTTGGAAACCTCTTCTATATCAGAGGACGTAGCAAAGGCTCTAGATAAGGCATCAGCTTTTTTGTTCTTGGCAGCTGGTTTGAAGGTAATTATTAATTCAAAACGGGAAAAGAAAAGAGACCATCTTGCTTGACGAGGGTTCAAGCACTGGGCAGACTGGAGATATGACAAGTTCTTATGATCCGTGAAGATCGTCACCGGATGGCGAGCTCCCTCCAACAAGTATCTCCATTCCTCTAATGCGGCTTTGATAGCCAGTAATTCCTTGTCTCCGATGGTATAATTCTTCTCTGCGGGTAGGAGACCCCGAGAATAGAAGGCACAAGGGTGGAATTTTTGCTGTTCCGAGCGTTGGGAGAGAATAGCTCCTAAGCCCACATTAGAGGCATCTACTTCTAGGAAAAAAGGGAGTGTCACATCAGGCTGACGAAGGATTGGAGCCGAAGAGAAGGACTCTTTTAATGTTTGAAAGGCTTGAATAGCCTCAGTAGACCATTGCTTAGGATTAGCCCCTTTACGAGTCAGGGCCACAATAGGAGATGCAATGGAAGAAAAGTCTTGAATGAAGCGTCTATAGTAATTGGCAAAACCTAAAAAACGCTGGATGGCACGAAGAGTAGTTGGCTGGGGCCAATGTAGTACAGCATTTACTTTGTCAGGATCCATCTTCAGACCAACTCCGGAAACAATATACCCCAAGAATGGAATCTGGGGTAATTCGAATGAACATTTTTCTAATTTACAGAACAATGAATTTTTCCGTAGCCTGGAGAGGACTTCTGCCACATGTTGGTGGTGAGAAGGCAGGTCCTGTGAAAAAATCAATATGTCGTCCAGGTAGACGACGACACATACATATAATAAGTCCCGAAAAATCTCATTGATGAAGCCCTGAAAAACAGCGGGGGCATTACATAGCCCGAAAGGCATTACCAGATATTCGTAATGCCCGTCTCTGGTGTTAAACGCCGTCTTCCATTCGTCACCGGAACGGATTCTGATTAAATTGTAAGCACCACGAAGATCCAACTTAGTAAAAATACGGGCTCCCTTAATGCGGTCAAATAGCTCAGTGATCAACGGAATGGGATACCGGTTCTTGATAGTAATGGCATTGAGTCCACGAAAATCTATACAAGGGCGTAATGATCCATCCTTCTTTTTGACAAAGAAGAACCCAGCTCCAGCGGGCGAGGTGGAAGGTCGAATGAACCCACGCTGGAGGTTCTCCCGTATATATTCAGATGTAGCTTGAGTTTCGGGTAACGAGAGTGGATAGACCCGGCCTCTGGGAGGAGTCTTGCCAGGAAGAAGATCAATCGGACAATCCCAAGAACGATGAGGAGGAAGACGTTCAGACTGAGCTTTATCAAAAACATCGGTAAATGAAGCATATTGAGGAGGGAGTCCCGGTGAAATAGCTGAAATGGAAGCTTGCTGTACCTTGAGAGGAATGACTTGGGAAAGGCAATGATGGTGACATTCAGGCCCCCAAGACGTGACTTGAGGGGTGCGCCAGTCAATCTGGGGAGAGTGACACTGAAGCCATGGAAGGCCTAGGACAATCGGACTTGTCGTAACAGGAAGAATTAAAAACGATATCTCTTCATGATGCAGAGCACCAATCTGAAGGGTTACTGGAGACGTACTCTGGGTGATGAGACCGTTGATGAGACGTGATCCATCGATAGCCGTCACAGTAATAGGAGTTTTTAAGGTAATCATTGGTAGAGACCATTGATTAACTAACGATTTGGAAATAAAATTTCCTGCTGCTCCGGAATCAATCAATGCCTGTGACTCAAAGGTCTTGGTAGCAAAGGAAATAGTCACATCAAAAGCGCAGACTTTAGATTTCATAGACGATGGAGAGGACTCCAGGGACCCTAACTTCACCTCTCCAGAACTAGTTAGGGCCTGGCATTTCCCGATCTCTTAGGGCAGGAGCTGCGGACATGAGTGGAATCAGCACAATAGATACAGAGTCTATTCTTGACTCTTCGTTTCCTCTCCTCAGAAGATAACTTGGAACGTCCAATCTCCATGGGAATCACAGCGGGTGACACTGGACGAAATTGAGGGTTAGAGCGAAAAGGTGCTTTAGCAGAAGTCGTTTTCTCAGCCTCTCTTTCCCGAAATCTCATATCAACACGATGGCATAGAGAGATCAAATCTTCAAGTGACGAAGGAAGCTCTTGGGTAGTCAGTGCATCTTTAATTTTATCGGAAAGCCCCTGCCAGAAGGCGGCAACTAGGGCTTCAGTGTTCCACTGAAGTTCAGAGGCTAAGATCCTAAATTGAATGACGTACTGGCCTACAGTATGAGATCCTTGTCGCAGACGGAGGATGCTGGAAGCAGCGGAGGTCACACGACCTGGTTCATCGAACACACTTCGGAATGTAGAAATGAATTTGGCACTATCTTGTAATATTGGATCGTTCCTCTCCCACAGAGGGGAGGCCCAAGCCAGGGCTTGTCCTGAAAACAAAGAGATAAGATAGGCCACTCTGGAACGATGGGTAGAAAAATTTTGAGGTTGGAGCTCAAAATGGACTGAACATTGGTTAAGGAAACCCCTACAAGTTTTGGGGTCTCCATCGTACTTTGACGGAGTAGGCAGGTGAAGCGTGGAAGCTATAGACACCTGGGATGGCAATGGGGAAACGGAGGAAAGCACAGGAGCTTCAGTAGTAGCTGTCACAGTCTGTCCAGATGTTCCTTGGGAGGTTAATGACTGATAACACTGAAGTAACAGCTGTTGGCGGGCATCCTGTTGCTCCACACGGCTAACCAGATGTTGCAGCATCTCTTTGGCGGTAGGTTCCACATCTGGGTCTGTCATGGCCTGATCTTACTGTCACGGGCACTAGGAGTCTTTACCCAGGGATCACCAGATGGTAGGCTTACCAGAGCAATGTAGATGGTAATAGGGTACTCTGGCAGCTGGGTGATCACGGAACATGAAATGATGGCCGATGAGATGCTCAGGAAAGTCTATGACTAGCAACACTGGTAATAATGAGGTAATGATACACAAGGAACTGTATGGACAAGGACACGTGAAGGTAGTCAGTGGTCTGCGATAGCAAGTTGTACCACTGCTATAGTGAGGAGGAATGTCCAACAGAAACAAGGAGGTAATGAGAGTCAGCGGTCTGCGGGTAGCAAGTTGTACCGCTGTCTGAGTGAAGGAATGGAATCCAAGTGGAGGTATCCAGGTAGTCAGTGGTCTGCGGTAGCAAGTTGTACCACTGCTATATATATGTGAGGAGGTGCACGGGGGAAGACTGCAACACAGGATATACACAGGCACCTTATACACGATCCACAGTAATATGCACAATATAGGTATATATATATGTAAATGACTGATCAGGTCTGCAATCTAGAAAGTCTCTTGAAGTAGTCCAGCACAATGATAACACAGTCAATGATGGCAATAGACTCAGCGGATAGCAGACTCCAGAGAGAACCAAACACAGTCCAGCAAGATATGCAATACACAGCACAGTCAATGAGAAGTATGCATACCGTGGTTCAGCAGTAGCAGTCAGATGGGATTGCAGCGGTACCTGAGCGGCTGGAGGCCGACTGGATAGGAAGTCCCTGGATAGGAGAAGCAGCGGTCTAGCAGGTGCAGCGCACAGGTGAGTAGACCGACAGGGACACGAATCCACAGGAGTCAGCAACACGTGGAACTGGACTCATAGGAAACCCAGGAGAATGGAGATGATCCAGCAGAGGGTAGTAGAAGAGATACAAATCCAATGCTGACAGGAGGGTAGAGGCCAGTGGAACACGTGAAGGCGTGGAGAGTGGATCAGCAGGAGATGGACGATAGCGCTGACCACAGCGGCAGGACTCAGCGGCACACGGAGGTAACCAGTAGCAACCACAGGAACCAACAGCGATGGGAAAACAGGAGTGCAGCGCAGGGCAGGAGCTGTAGATCACGAAGTGTAGCAGATGGTAATGAAAAGCGGCAGTCTCGAGGAAGTCACAGCAAAGATGAGATGAGAGTGTAGTGCACGGAGGCAGCGGATAGTAATCAGCTGGCAGTCACGATGTTGAACACAGGCGAGTTGCAAGCAGGAGACTGTAGTGCACAGAGGCAGCGGATAGAAATCAGCAAACAGACTTGATGAGAAGCAGGTGAGTGAGGTAAAAGCTGGAGTGCACGGAGGCAGCGGATAGCAATGAGCAAACAGTCACATTGATATAAAATAACGTTGAAGTGGTGTAGAAGACTGTAGTGCACGGAGGCAGCGGATAGGAATCAGCAAACAGTCATGATGATAAAGTTGATGGTAGAAGTGGTATGGAACCACAGAGTAGGAGTGGTTTGGAAACCACAGGAATCAGCAGCACTGAATACACAAGTAATACAGGAACACCTTCAGAGACTCATGAGGAATGAGACTCCAAGATCAGGCAACGTGGTAGTGACCACAGGTGCTTAATATAGGGAGGTTGCCTGATCTGCCAATTAAGTTAAAGGGGTATACACTGAAGTATAGAAAAGGGCTGCGCATGCGCAGACCCTCAGGATGGTGGACGGCCACGGTTCCTAAATGTCCGGGAAGAGGCACTCACGGTCCGGTGAGTGACAGATACCTTGAAGCCCCCCACTGTACATTTTTAAGTCATGAATGTAAATTAAAAAAAACAAGTAGCAGTTCTAGTTCTGAAGTCACTTGTCTCCCTGTTGCTGGGGTTAAACCCTCTTTGTTTTGCAGACAATCATTAATCTATGCCCATGTGGGTCCAACCTATAAGACCTTGTTTTAGGCCTATATACTAATGTTTCCAGAATACTGTATTTGTTGGAGGCCATTCAGTAAAAGTATGTTCTAGTTCCTGGTTCCAGTTTGATGTTACCTTTACCTGGTTATTGTCTTTTCTCTATACCCGACTAATAAATACCAATAACTGCGTGCACAAGTCCTGGGGGCAACAGAGTACCGGTGAGCGTATCCAGCTCTATGGGAAAAGGGGCTGCTATAGGTGAAGAGCACGAGTAGCCTGGTTATTGGTGTTCATTAGAGGGTTAGAGGATCGGACATTACACAGAGATGTGTTGGATTTTGTTTAGTGTTTTGGTTTTTTATTAGATTAGTGATACATAATTAGCCCTTTGTGGATCCAATTCTGCCATTGTCCCACTTCCTTTCTGTCAGGAGAACTTATCAAACAGTGAATTGATGGATACCTGTAATGTAGAGAAGTTTTTCTTACTGCAGTACGTCCTCTGTTGGTCACTGCTGACACTGATGAGAGTTGTCTACTGATCTGCAGAGGATAAACTGCAGGTTATAATAATTGATGATGTGTTTTTCATTTGGAAGGGTACGGAATGAGATTTGTTTAAGCTTTGTGACTATGTGAATATTAATAATTCAAATATTGAACTGAGTTTTGATTTCAGTAGAGTGAATTTTTGGACCGAACAGTATACATTAAGGATGGGTCCATACATACTATGATGAATAAGAAACCTACAGACACTAGTAGCTATTTTCAACGGGATAGCAATCACCACAATATATGGTAATTTATGCTGTGATGATCTTGAAAAGCAATGATTTTTTAAAATAGTGTCTCACGACAATCTTTTCCGTCAATAGATATTACATCATTTACTGTGATAATTACTAATATTACATTTAAAATCTGTTTTACCTTTTTAATGACGTCTTATGCGTCCACACCTGGTGCATTTAATAGTGTACAATGGTATTTATATTTTCCAGTAATCATTCGGTTCAAAACACCAACAGAATACCAATATGCACCAGCGTTGTACTCCTCACCAGACCGTATCTACCAGTAGGCAGATACCCGTTATCACATCTTTCAGCTTCTGCCTTAATTGTTGTAATGTCATTGTTTTGGTAGTGAAGTCTAAATGGTTTTCCTAAATGTTAGATCGTGACCAAGTATAACGAGACCTAGTCGGACATGTTGAACTGTGAGTTTTTTTTGTCTATGGAATTATTTTCTTTAGCACTTTCTCTCAGTAGTACTCAATGGTGACATCAAAATATTTCCAAATATTTTGATTATGTAAAAAAAATAAAAGACGTGATCTAAAAACAACTGGCGCAGAAGAAGCTACTGAGATGTTTGCTCCACTGTTTCTACTTCCAGGTATAATTCCTGGATTTCTGGAAATTTGATCCGGATCAGGAAATTATGTGTAATCCTGGTAATTTTAACTTATTTTTAATAATTTTATGTTAAATTTTTAAAAAAGTAAAAAAATAAACATAACAACTGCCGGACTTCTGAGACTTTTGGTGGTGTGTGGTCAGGGGAGATTTTCTCAAATGTACATCATGAGAATGACATAAAGAAAAGTGGTACCCTGCAATGTATATACATTCAGCTTAGCAAAACAATTTAGAGTTGCTAACAAAATAGAAATTAGGTGGTAGTTGGATATGAAAACTAAAATGAGAACAGTGAAATATTACATAAAACAGAATGAGGGATAAAGTAAGCTATACATTAATGTGAACACTGCTTTAAATTAATCTGACCAAATTAATATTGCTCCACTAAACAAATATTAAACTCCTTACATCCAATTAAAATCCCTTAAAATTGTTGTTTTAGTTACTAAACCAGTGCTGCACATCAGAGTGCAGATGATACCTGGTCATTTACTTACTGTATTTTCTATATCTGACAAAAACTAGATATAGATCTGTCAATATAATACACTAGAGCCAAGACAGTGGCCATGTTGTTGAGGTCATTGTACATGGAAATATATGCAGATGCTCATGGAAATGTGCCCTAGGCTGCAGACAATGTATTATAGTAAATTTAATATACCTACTAACTGGGAGGTTCCATGATTAATGTTAGGGTGGTTTCTGGTTAACTGGACCCCCTCCCCTAAGTACACCTCTGCAACACTACCAACTTCATGACAATTTGCTCTGATGTCCGTTGGTCTATAGAATGTCCCACATCTGGTGAGGTTCTTGGACTTTTATTTATGAATCTGAAAAAGTAAAGAATGTACATTTACATTTTCATGACAACAAAATGTTTATTGTACAATGGGGGACTTCAAAGTATATAACATTATTAAGTAATCAATGTAAATTAAACAAACCACGTACCGGTTTTAGTTCTGAAGTCACTTGTCTCCTCGTTGCTGGGGTTATCCCTCTTTTCTTGTAGTAATCTATGCCACTCAGGGTTCAACCTATGAGACTTTGTTTTAGGCCTATATATTACTTAATATTTCCAGAGTACTTTATTATTTGGAGGCCATCCAGTAAAAGTATGTTCTTGTTCCTGATTCCAGTTTGTTTTTACCTTTACCTTTGTCATTTCTCTATGCCCGACTAATAAACACCAATAACTGCGTGCACAAGTCCTGGGGGCAACAGAGTACCGGTGAGCGTATCCAGCTCTATGGGAAAAGGGGCTGCTATAGGTGAAGAGCACGAGTAGCCTGGTTATTGGTGTTCATTAGAGGTTAGAGGCTCGGACATTACACAGAGATGTGTTGGATTTTGTTTAATGTTTTGATTTCTATCAGATGAGTGATACATAATTAGTCCTTTGTGGATCCAATTCTGCCATTGTCCCACTTCCTTTCTGTCGGGAGATCTTATCAAACAGTGAATTGATGGATACCTGTGATGTAGATAAGTCTGTCTTCCTGCGGTACGTCCAATGCTGTACTCTGCTAGTATGATGTAATACACACTGATTATATCACTGCTTGCTGGCACTGATGAGAGGTGTCTACTGATCTGCGGTGGATAATCTGTTAGTTATGTTGTTGTTGTTATATCTTATTTATAAGGCACCACATAAGTTCTGCAGCTCTGTACATTATTATCATCAGCAGCTATTTATATAGCGCTACTAATTCCGCAGCGCTGTACAGAGAACTCATTCACATCAGTCCCTGCCCCATTGGAGTTTACAGTCTAAATTCCCTAACATAAGCACACAGACCGAGAATATAGTAAAACTGTACAAGACAAAACAGGGCATTGCAATGAAAGCTAAACCAGTGGGCTACTAAATAGGCAGCACAGTAGTATATACAGCAAACAGATAGCCAAGACGAGCAGGAAATGATGTTCTCGGTAAGGGATAGTTCCTTAGCGTAATCTGAGCCTGTACCCAGGAGTGTGGGGGCAGGAAACAGGATTAGAGCCATAGGTGGAGGATAGAAGGGAAAATACAGGTGAGCTGGTGGCTTCATGGAAGTGGGCCCTGCTCGTGAGAGCTTAGTCTACAGTCTAAGGTGGCGAACTTCGTTAGAAACATTTCTGGAACAATTTGTAATATGTCTCTAAATTTTCTTACTATACAATTAGTTATTTATTTATTTGTCTCGTTTTTTAACAAGAATTATTGTAGGAAAATCAGTTTGATAATGCAGTCAGTTCTGTGTGTATTTTACTGTACCCTATAGTGTATGAGAGGGGAATGTGTCTGGGCAGGATCCACATCTGAGACCTCATTTATCTCATGGTGCTTTTTATTCTACGTTCCTGCACTTGAAAATCAATGATTTTTGAACATATTTTCCCACAAGCAATGTGCTGAATCCACTCTTCTGCCTATAGATATTAAAATTGCATCATTTACTGTGATAATTATTCATTTTGAAATTTAAAATCTTTTTTACCTTTTTTAATGATGTCTTTTGCGTCCACACCTGGTGCATTTAATAGTCTACTAAGGTATTTATACTTTCCAGTAATCATTTGGGTCAAGATGACACCAAAAGAATACCAGTCTACACCGGCGTTGTACTCCTCACCAGACCGTGTCTACCAGTAGGCGGATATCAGTTATCACATCTGTGTCAATCCATATTAAATGGTCCAGAATTAAATTAATTGGTTGCTTTAGCATTTTTAATTTTTTTCGTTTTTGTTTTGACCCCTGTAAGTCAGTAGTTAGAATCCACCATTACTTTATTTTTATTTACCGTCATATGAAGTTGGCAGGCATTTTTGTATCATGACGTATGACACTTTTTGTTGTTGCTGATGTTTTGGGGTAAATAAAATATTACTGCTTAGAAAAGTCATAGAAAGCTAATCATTATTTTCAGCACATTTCAAGCTACATTTTGTCATTATAATGATTTCTATGCCTTTCTTCCTTATGACTGACATTTAAGTCCAACTTAAATTTTTGGGGATTTTATTTCAGTGGGAAGGAATAAAATTTCACAGCTGTAATTTTTTATAGAGAATAGCTATATACTGAAAGATTTTACAAACAAATTGAGTTATCTGTCTTGTCTAATTTTGTATTAGAGCACTTTGACATTGCTTGTTGTTCACTGAAATTGACCCTTAATATCTCTGGTGGGGGAGATGATAAAAATCAGACTACAGTAATAACTGGTTATTTACTTTCTAAACAAAAATATATGAAATTGATAAGTATGGCGCTCCACTTGGTGTGCAGCCTAATAGATGTAAAGAGGATCCACTTTGCTCTAAAACAGTGAATTAAAAAAACCCAGATATTCAGGTACAGTTGGCGCTCGCTCTTATGCACACAGCAGGATAAATTAATTCTCCCAAAACCATTCACGTTGTGAATTCTCCCAGAACACTTCACTTTGTGGGATTCTTCCTCTATACAGAATTAATTGTCTGTCCATCTAAAATTCAAGCTCGTACAACTATGGAAGTAATAGTGTAATATGTCACTGCGCTATGAAAGAGTTCCTGAAACCATAGAGTCCCAAAGAACTTTTTTTTTTCCACCGTGAAATACAGATTAGAGCCACCTATACTTGTGCTCTTCAAACATGATGTCCCCCAAAGGACCTGTGCTTACAATATCTCCAAAGGTAGTCAGCCTTTCAGTGAAAACATCCCATCTCTTCCTCCCTCTATATCAACTGGAGACTCCACAGACCATGGAATAAGGGAGAATAAATGGTTCTAGTGCATTATCGTTTAATATGCACTCCTCACATAAAGAAACACTCCAATAAATAAAAATGTAAACATATAAAATATAAAACATTCGACAATATTAATAATAGGTCTTGTACCGGACTCCTCTGAAAGAATGGCATTCAAAACAATCAGGATCTAATTCTAAGGTAGTCAGACTTGCGTCCAAATGCCGAACGTGTCTCGACTCCATTACGTGAGTCTTTATCAAGGCTATCTTTAAGTCTAACCTTTCCGGCATCTTAATCATTCTCCTCTTCAAAACGAGGCTTGACTTCAATTGAGCGCCTCCGTTTGACGCGATTTCCGTAAGTTTCAATAAAACTTTATTAATATATCCAAATCCGGCTGATCAAATCTTTGTAGCCATGGTAAGTATGTAAACTTCCTTATGGAGAAACTCGATGTTTATAATAAGGTCTATTCACCCTTAGCTCTGCATGTCTATTCAAGTTATACAAACTAACTAAGAAACAAAGTACGCTAAACTGTCTTAATTTTCAAAACATCAAAAAAGCAACATAAATGCATGTTATACATAGGTACAAAATAAACTGACTACTATACAGATGGAATTCAATTAAAATGAGACACGATTATGAAAATGTGGTGCATCGCTTTTTCTTTTTTCATTCTTTTTATCTTGTATTTTAAGTCTTTTGTAATATTCAACACATAAAACAGAAATAAAACAATATCTTAATGTGATTCATTTAACCATTGCTAACAAATATCATTCTTAACAATGTAGATATAGAATTTCTACTTGGCCACATTTATCCTTTTTCATTATAAGTCCCATAGGGAGATGATATTCTTTTGTAAGAATTGCTATTCTATTCAATGTATAGAGAATACTACAATTCTCTCTCCCTTTCTCAAATTGATTCTACGTAGCCATATGGTGTACACTTACACCTTGCATACCTTGGAATAATGGTATATTGTATATAATATTTATATGTCAAAAATTTGAGTTTCTTCCTTACATGAACCACTTGAGTACAAAATCTACATTAAGACCTTTAGGGGTCAGTTTTCAATATAAATGTCCATTTCATCTCTGCCCTAGACAGAGAACCTGTAATGTCTCTATTGCTCCAGCTGCGTTCAAACATCTGTTTGCCCCAGAATTGTTTAATATTATCTGGTTTGCATGAATGGTGGATCTTAAGATGATTAGACACTGAATGGGTCTCCAATCACCTGCGTATATTATATATATGTTCACGCAATCTAATTGTTGTTTTCCTGACATAGAATTTTCCACATTTGCATTCAATGATGTATATTACATTTTTCGTGTGACACGTTATAAATTGATTAAACTTAAATATATCTCCATTGTTCCCCAAATTCGTGGTCTTGCTCATGTTTGATTTGATGGTTCTACAGGCCATGCACATTCCACACCTGTGAAAACCTACAGTCCTGATGGATTTCCTCAAATCCTCTGGTAATGTGCTTCTCACCAATTTATTTTTCAAATTAGGGGCTTTTCTATATATAAATACTGGTGTCTCCGGTATCAGATCCCCAATGATGTTATCCTTACGTTAAATCTCCCAATATTTTCTGAAGATTTTTTTTTCAATGGTTTTATAATCTTTACTATATTGGGATATAAATGCCCAGTTATATTTCTTGGGACGCTCAATTTTTTGTTTATCTTTCAAAATGAATAAACTTTATTTACTTGTAACACTTTATTTTCTACTTTTATCTAACAAATCCATTGTATAACCTTTCTCAATGAAAGCTGATTTTCAAATCCTTTACTTGGTCCCTAAAGACCCGATCTTCTGTACAATTTCATCTTATCCTTTTCATTTGGCCAAATGGTATATTACCTAGCCATATCTGATGCTGATTGCTATCATATTGGATGTAATCCACAGTATCTGTAGGTTTCTTGTCAGAATCACTAGGTGGAATTGATGATACCTGCCAGCAGTTGGCGCTACTGAGTACAGAGGTGCGGAGTCTAACACGCCCCTGGTTTTCACCAGGAACCTCCGCAAGGAGGTATGGACTTTTGCTGCAAGGGACGTGCAGGTCGCGGCCCTCAGTATCAGTCAGCTGGCGAGGTAACAGTTGAGGAAGCGGTGACAGCCCTGCAGGATGGTAGAGTAGTCAGCAAGCGGAGTCAAAACCAGAGGAACGGATATAGCCAAATCAGAAGCAGGAGAATGGTCAGGAAGCCGGGTCAGTACCAGATATCACTCAAAGCCAGAATCAGGAACCAAAGGAGAAGTCCGGAACAAGCCGGGGTCAGAATCCAAATGACAGCAACACAGGAACAAACGCTGGAGCAAGGCTGACGACCAAATACTCTGGCATTAGACGTGTCCGAGGCTGCTTTATATACCCTAAGGTGCCTCCTTATAGGGTTAGGGAGAGTTTGGCGGTAAGACATGCTGGCTGCAGACAGGTGAGCAGCGATAGCGTCCTGCTGCTAGGCAACAGGACGTGGTTGCTGAGAATAGAAGAGAGATACACTGCTCTTCAGAAGAATAATACAGAGGAGGGCCGGAGGCAGGACGATATATATGTCCAATTTAAAGAACAGCTAAGAGACCTGAGAAAACAAATGGGTGTGTCACCGGAAGATGAAGACGAGGAGATTGTCATCACCCAGAGCACTCCTATAACACAGTTGGAGATGGTGAACCAGTGAAAAACAAAGTGTGTGGTCACACGTATGAGAGAGAAGCAATTAAAAAGGCTGATTTAAAACAAACTTCAGATGGGTAAATCCACCAGGTTTCCAAAAATTGGCTGTGATCACTCTGACATGAGTATATCGGATCTTGTTCCAGACAATGCACTAAAGAGCCATTGAAATTCACAGCAAAAAGCAAAGTCATCACTGCTCTTCGAATCTGCCCCAATTCCCAAAACATTAAAATATAGCTAGGTACCTGTGATGTAAAGTGCACATTAGAAACACTTTGTGTAATACTGATGAAGCAGCAGCAAAAGTGAAAGGTTTGAGTTATACATATACACGTCTATTTTGACATCCATGCTTACATTACTTCTGCAAGCAAAGTTGTTCTTTGTTAATAAACCTGTTGTCTTTATACTGTTCAAAAAAATTAACAGTGGTCCTCCACCATTCTTTGGATGTTGATAGTAGGATCAGGTGGAGTTAAAGCAGAGGTGTCACTAATTTTGGTCAATTCGTTTACAGAAGACCAGACCAGATGTCAAAATGATGTGCTGAGTCATCTGCATCATCAATGGGTGTCTTTGAGTTTTGCAAAGCAGACAACAGTTTTTAGCACATGTAGGTAACATTGGCACACAGCGGTAGATGAAAGGAAAAGTTGTGCAAGATGTCCTTGGGCCCTCCCACCCTCCCCTATGTTGGATCTTAAAAAGGACATGCACACTTTAACAAACCAAGCACTTCAGTGACAAGGTCTGTTTATAATATTATTATTATTATTATTATTATCATTTATTTGTAAGGCGCCACATGGTTTCCGCAGCGCCGTACACAGTACAAACAGTAGACCATACAGGGTAAAACAGTACAGAACATTAAACATAAAATACCAATACTTCAGAAACTCCGGGCAGGCAAATACAGTAGAGACGGAGCGGAAGAACAGGTATGGAGACAGGATGAAAGAGGGACCTGCTCATACGAGCTTACATCCTAAGGGAGGGTGAACAAAATCAGGCACAGATGCCAGTGAAGCAAAGGGGAGAGAAAAAATGGGGCCAGGGGAGAAACAGAAGAGATGAGAGGTTAAGTGGATGGTTGGTAGGCCTTAAGGAACAGGTGAGTTTTAAGTGCCCGTTTGAAGGAGCACAGGTGTGGTTAGAGACGGATGGAGCGAGGGAGGTCGTTCCAGTGAAGGGGGGCAGCGCGGGAGAAGTCTTGGATTCTAGAGTGGGAAGAGGTGATCAGAGTGGAGGAGAGTTGGCGTGGGGTTTCCCACGACAGCGTGGGAAAATCCCCTAATACTATAAATAGACCTTGCGGCTGTGCTAAGCTCCATTGCATATCAGAGGTTGTGGGAAGTGGGAGTCTTGTCATGATTTGGGTCAAAACAGATATTAAATTGGTAGACCTTTCACGCATCGCCCCTGTTT
Source organism: Mixophyes fleayi (assembly GCF_038048845.1). NCBI lineage: Eukaryota > Metazoa > Chordata > Amphibia > Anura > Limnodynastidae > Mixophyes > Mixophyes fleayi. The sequence goes on from NC_134406.1 coordinate 271,081,893, forward strand.
GATTGTCTATAGCATTATGTATGCAGACCACAGAGCTGTCAATATGGTCCATTGAGCTGTGTGCTTTTGTTCATCGTGCATATGTTGCAACACTCGAATTCCTTTGCCCAGTTGCCTTTGGATTCCTGATGGAAAGCAAGCAAGTTTGCCTGCACATTACTAAACTCTCAGATTCACCCAATGTAGGTGCACTTTGTGTGTGGGGTTGGTTTGGTGGTGAATGTTCAGTTGTAGCTGTTGTGCTGAGCCTGTGTGTAGACACATGTGAAATGTAACATAAAATAATACTTTGTGTTCCAATAAATTTAATGCATTATAATGAAAAAATATAAAAGTGTTCCGACTTCTATGGGAAAAATTGAATTACGCTGCAGGATAAATGTTTACACATACATTTTTCACAATTAAAGCATTATACAATACTTACTAGGCAATGGTTGAGACACAGGTCGGTCTGTGTCCCAGATATTTATTCCCTCAAGGACCTCAGGTGGAATAAGCTGCTTAAATTTCGCTTCGTAGGATGAATATGTTACGACTAGCGGCGGCCCTCCACCAGTACTTATGAAATAAAATGCAAAAATAACCACTTGTACAAAGGTACACTACACCATTAATTTTTGACTGACAACCTCACCTAATATCATATAACTTTGTACATTCAATTTTGGTGATTCAAAATACACATATACTAATAACCACAAAGGTCTTCACACATTAACTGTTTGAACTGCCAAAATTAAAAAAATTATTTGGTGAGTAGATGAATAAATAAGTGGTTAAAAGATGTGTAAATTAACACATCCTAAGGTACATGATATTCCCTTGAAGGTTTGGTAAGGTGATGAGTCACATTCTGTAAATGATGTAGTAGTAGTAGTAGTGTGGGGTAATATAGATTCCAATAATCTGGATATTTATTTTTTAGGCAGGGGTATAAATTTACATCTGAAGATGTGGGGTTTGTTGGTGTTTTTGCATTTCTTGAGCCTTGTATCACCCTCTCTGATATAATCACACCGCCAGTACCTGCTGCAGCTCGTCGCTCCTCAGCCATTTTCTCTTTTACTCAGCGTTTTATGTCACTGATGTGTTTTCTGCAGTTTTCCACAGACTGCTTGATGGGGCCACTGCATTCACTGCATCAGTTAAATTTGCCCACATTTGTTTTTTTCTGGAAAACTCTGTTTTTGCAGCGAGGCTGCCTAATATCTTATCATATATTGGCACTAAATTGTGCACAAGGGCACAGTTTTTGGCAAAACTAAATCGGACATTCCGCTCAGACTTTGTTTTACCAGCAGAAGGCCCTGGCTGCTCCTCCTGACCTCCTCTCTCTCCTCTTCCCAACTCTCCCTACCCTCCTAACCTCGCCTTCCTCTCAACATGGTCACACACAGGGTGTCCACAAATAACTAAAAAAAAAACTATAAAAGAAAAACAGAAGGGAAAGACAACACACACTTATGAAAATACACTGAAAATGCACTCAAAAAATCAAAATAAAAAAAATAAAAAGCAAAGAGGCCAAAAAAAACAGACGGTAAGACAAACAAGAGCAGACAATAAACCAAAAGAAATAAAAAATTAAATTAAGCCAACCTTCTCACACAAAGACTATCCCTCCTCACCACTTTTCTCTCTCTCAAACTCCTTAAACCCCTTTCAACTGAAATAAGGAAGCAGCTGGCTTTTTTATAATGTTAGTGAGGTCAAAATCCTGTGGATTTTGCAGTTCAAACTCAACCAATCAGAAATGAGGTTTAAATTTTTACAACTAAAACACGGGAGAGTTTGCTAAACACGGGAGTGGTTGACATTGCAGCAAATCGCCAGAGATAACCAACGATTTTGAAGATCAGGGTAAATATCGCAGCTTAATACATTTGTTAACACTTGCCGTGATTTTAACACGCTGAAAGAATCAGACCTTGATACATTTTCTCCCTGATGTCAATGTGTTGTGTTGAGTCATCTGCATCGTCCCTGGGTCTCTTGGTAAAGCTAAGTTTTTTTCCTAGCAGCAGTTGACTGATAAACTGAAGGAGCAGATGCTGTCCTGTCATGTTACACTTGAGCTGTCATCTTGCTCACAAGGAGCATCTTGCATCTCTTGAGATCTGTGTCAGTTGGAAGCAGAGAAGACATAGCTCTTAAACCTGAGGATCAAGCACAGTCACCAAAATGTACTGATCCGATTTTCAGGCTTCTTGCTTTTGCAAGCATAAACTTAAGTCCATTGCTTCCCTTCGGTATTCCTTTTTGTTTTGATATGACAGTTTTTTTTATTATTGACCTTATCCAGGCTTCTCCTTATTGGCTTTTCTTCCCTTTTTCCCCTCTCCACCCCCTTGACTCTTGTAAAATTCCTTCTTACTACTCTCAATGTCTATTCTGTAAATGCTTGAAGAGCCCCCCCCCCCCCCAAAACCTAGTTTAAAACCTGCTCCAACCTTCTAACCATTCTCTCCCCTAGCACAGCAGCCCCCTCCTCATTCAGGTGCAATCAGTCTTGACAATAAAGATGGCAACTGACCGAGAAATCAGCCCAGTGCTCTAAGAATCCAAAACCCTCCTTCCTACACCAGTCTCTCAGCCACGCTTTAACCTCCTAATTGCTGCCGCCTCCCTGGACTAGTGCGTGGCACAGGTAGTATTTCTGAAAATTCTGCATTGGATGTCCTTGCCTTAAGTTTGCTACCCAGGTCCCTGAAATTATTCTTTAGGACAACACATGTTCCTCGAACTCTGTCATTGCTGCCAACATGCACCAAATCAGTCTGGTCATTCCCAGCCCCTCCACACAGAAAAATGTATCTCCTTCAGTAAGCACTCAGATTAATTCCTCAGTGTATCTCACTCTCTCAGCACAACACTCCTTACTTGATTTAACTCCATGCTTTAAACAAAATGCAGCTGAAATCGTAAGCTCAATGAAATCGCTTACCACCCCCACCATTTGTTTTTTAGGTTTTGAAAGTGTTTGGTGCGCATACAGTCATTTACTAGATGTAGCTAGAATACACAGCTGTGTCGGTGTGACCGCCTTCACTTTCTCCTTCTGCTGCGGTGTGAGCGTAATCTCACCTTTCCTTTGTGTTGTCAGGCTCCGAGGGGGAAAGTGCTCCGGGTCATTAGTTCACATAAGAGAGTGTCTCTGAATTAGTAAACAACTGTCAGTGGCCTATAATGACCTCTGTGATCTCCTTATTCAGCGCATTTCACCCTCTTCTGGCCTTGTCATGATGGGTGGAGTGGTCTGATTGCAAGTTCTGCAGAAATGTTTGACTATATCTATTCTGTTGCAAACAGTTAAAATTGCAAAGCTGTTATCAATGCTCTTGCAACCGATAGTAAGCCAATATTCCTTTGTATTTTCATTCACGCACGTTTATTGCATGAGATAGATTGAAAAAGCCCCCTCCTACAATTGCTCTCTTATGAGTTTCAGGTAGAAGTTATCTCTTAAATAACTCCTGCTATCTGAGCAAAATATGTGACAAATAGGAAATTTCCTTTAAGTTGTAAAATGTTGATCTTTGTGAGGACTCTTTCCACGCCTGCTGCCCCCTAGTACCAGAAAACTTACTAGAAATGTTATTTTTTTTTATTTTATTTTGTTACTTCTATATAGGGCTCTTTTTTTCCTTAGATCTTTTCCTTAGGAGTTAGATCCTCACCATGTGGCAGTTGTGCAGAATATAGAAGGAAAATAAGACAATTTTTAGGACAATTTTAAAATCCTCATACATTCTTTAATCATATAATTAATACTCACATTTTGTTAAACAATAAAAGACAAATAAAATTGATATGTGCAGACACTTCTAGGGGAAAGGATGGGAAAACTAAAGCAATCTCCCGCCTGATAAACACACTGGAGGTGTGAGGAGCAGGAGATGTGCAAGCTTCTTCAGTTGATGGATAATCAAAAAAACTTGTTTTTTCTTTGACTGTTTTCCTGAAAAGATCTAAACTCGGTTGGTATGCTTAAAATTTTAGTGATCATTCTGGATTCATTTAAGATAGTTCACCAGTTATTTCTGATTGCTTTTAATTCTACAAGACTGGAAAGATTTACAATTTCTTTATCAACCGCGGTCTTTCACGCTTAGAAAACTGTGATTCTGTAATTTATAGCTGTAAGGGCTTTTAGCCAAACAGATGCCATCAAAACACAAATCAAATGTCTCCAAATAGATACTTACAGAATTTACATTGGTTCATATTCCTGACATTAAGTTTAATTCCAACACGGACTCATTTGCCTTTTTGGATCCCAGGTCTTTCATCAAAGGGATTGACTCTCTACCCTTGCAGACCAGCATGTATTTGACAGAGTGGAGCGAAGCACCAATATTTTCTTTCAAGATTTCCCACCTCTGAGGACTGCCATTAAATATATTATACAGCTTTTGTACAATGCCAAAAAAGGTCACCTCAGGACAACATTCTGCTACATGTACACCACACAGATTCAATCTGTGGCAGACACAGGAGAAAAAGAAAAAATATGAAGCAGATTTAATTATAAAATTCGAGCTTGGACCACCCTGTGTATGCTCCACTCATGTTAGAACCACTGTCTTAGCCTTGTCCACAACAATTGCTTATCAGAATATTGAGTTTTTATATAACTAAATCTGCAAAGGCTTCCCCTGAATTTTTTTCAATTTTTTTTACTGTAGTTGGCGAATTCCAAAAATCATTCTAAAACTTCATATTCATTGTTTACTGCAATAATATAACTCAACATGAATGCAGTTTGCTCCATGTGTGCCAAGTCTGTTGTTGCATCTAAAATGATAGAAAAATACTTTGCCGTTTCTCTTTCCTTTAAAATACAGTTAAACACCTATTCGGCACAACATGATGCAACTTTAATTTGATTTTCAGCTGACAAGTAATGTACTTTTGTAATCTTTTTTTTTATTTTTTTTATTTCTTCTTTGCACCTTTTTCAACTGCTCTGCAAGCAAAGTGTTGTGGGTGGCTTAAAACGTATACATTCCTTTAAAAGCAAGTCCACGTTCTTCAAGGAAGAGAACTATATAGAGAAATCTTGATAATGAGGCTTTCCAAACTTTTCTTTCATTCTGGATTTTTTGCCATAATACACTTTCAACTGAGGTGTTTGTTTTTCAAGATTATTTTCCACATTTTCTCACTCTATATAATATGACCAGTGATTTTTACTATTTTCTTGGTCAGGTATTTTATTGTAAAGTTGTTTGGGGTTTTTTTAGAACCGTTTGAAAGTCCCCAATTGATTTCTGTTGTCAAAACTGAACGATGTGTTGCTGGGAGTTTGCTGAATAAAAAAACAGGGAACGCAGAACAAAGCTTGCTTAGCCTTACTCCAAACTAACCAGTCACAAGGAACTGTTTGTTGGCTATTTAAGTGACAATTTAATATAGAAGTAGGAAATTGGCTCCCATGTTTATCAGGTGGGAAAAATGTTGCGTATAATTCTGGACCTTGTCGAATGGCATCTTCTATTTGGGTCACTGAGAAATCTGGTTAGAGAAGGCCAATACTGAAATTCAATATCATCTTGTTGCTATCAAATTCAATATCAGATGACACCTTTTAGTAAGATGTGGAACAAACATCAGTGACATCTGCGTTATGTGGAGTACGTAAGTGTGTTTCTGAAGTTAGTGTAGTATGTGCCAGATGTCCATCTTATCATATTACTTGAACTACTACCATCATCAACAACAACAATTACAGATTTTCATTCACTTCAATTTCAACTTGTTGTTATTGATGATCTATCACCCTCCATCTGACCTCAGACAAATGAGAGGAACCTGTAAATCCTACACTTTCAAGCGTTCTCCGGCTTTCCGCAGTCCTTTTCTCTCTCTCCTTTTTTTGTGCACCAAATTTATGATGGTAAAAATCCATTGCGAGGCTTCGATGCACCTCACTCTGCAGGCAATTGAATGATGCCTAATACCATGTAAATCTAGCTGGATGCTGAATGCGGTCTTAACTAATTGTAATAAAGACATGATAACCAAGGAAGATGCAGTCAGAGGTATGATTGGATCTCAAAGTAAACAATCTAAAGCAAAGTAAAACCCTTATCCTTTATAATATAAATACCTTATTTTTTAAGGATTTTTATTTAGCTGAACCTTTGTCTCTGAGAATAAGCCGCTTCAGGCTTCACCATTTAACCCCTGTAGTGGATCTCAATTCTGCCTGGACTCAAAGAAATAGTATTTTTGCATATATACGCACATACATACAGACACCGTTTGGCCTAATTTATCTGTGTGCTGTATCTTGTGTGGAAAAGGTCTGCGCATGCACCAGAACAACGCCAATGAACGCAATTGCATGCAATGCATGTCTGAACGCAACTGACGCTTAAAACTACCTATGACTAGGGCGGAAGTATATTAAAAAGTAAGGCATCTGCGCTACCTCATCTAGTGTGCGTTGCTGCTTACGGGAGTAGTGATTGGGCTCGTCCCAATCCCCAAACTAAGTATAGTAAGGTGGTCGGCTCCCAGGCGCAGATGTTGGGTATTAGAACAATTGTTGGATGAGACAAATCAGGGATTTCGAAAGAGGTAATATTAATGATAATAATCGAACCAGTGCACTGGATATGCCTAAAACCAATCTGCTGATTTTGTATATTCAATATAAAAATAAAGAGATATATAAATAAATTGGCCACAGTGTAATAATGTATATAAATACATACATAAATGAAAGCAGCTTCCTTGATGGATCAATTACCAACAACAAACTATCTAAAGGTGAATGGTGCACCAAATCGAAAACAGGCTGAAACGCTTATGTAAAGCACAGAAACACTATGGATGTGTGTTGTCCACAACAGAGTAATGATGGTAGTGGTGGTATAATATATACAGCTCCGTTGATAACTGCAAAATAAGTAATAGATTCCCAAATGTCCGTATTAGTGTCCTAATAGAATTCCACATCAGTTGGTAATGAAACAGGAGTCCGAAGAAGGGGCTATTAGGGACTAACCTTTCCTTGGATGCTTGCCCGGAGAGTCCCGGTACCGAGTTTGCTGTCCCGTCGTCGTTCCGAACAGATGCCCCAGAGATGTATCTGCTTGAGAGTTGAAATCCTGTACGACCGTGCCTTGGTCCTTGTAGATGTGTACACAATCCTGTGTAAAAGACGCTGGATAGTTCGCGTCTGCGCAAAATCGCGTGGCAGAGTTTTAAGATCATTTTCAACTAACTTTTGAAAAGTGTTAATGAACGGGCCTTTGGAATGACTGGGGTATAACTTGGATGGGACTTTAAGAGTAGTATGCTTGAATTGGTCGTGTGCATTTGAGCCGTGATTGCTCATGATAGCTTTAGAAGGGTCTGAGAAATACTTTTTTAGAGTGAGTTTTCTTGTAAATTTCTGAATGTCGATGAATGTATTAAACTTATTGAGGCCCCTTTCCGGAGCAAATTTCAATCCTTTATGAAGGATATTGATTCGAGGGGCAATCCGCTCGAGGTTGCTAAGGTTGAATATGCCTTTTCTCCTTTGGATCTACTTCCTTATTTTGGGTCTTGCTCCTAAACCTGCGTCCTCCTCTTGTTCCTCTAAGTCCCATAGGTCTCTTCTCCTTTTGAGGCATGATGTGATAGGACTTATTGTCTGCTGTTGTATGGACAGAGGGGATATTTTCGTTGACAGTTCTAAAAAAAAAAAAAAAGTCTGTTTTTTTTTTCAAATTCCTGGTTAGTGGATTGTAGGGAGTCACCTGCAGGTGGTACGTTTTCTTTTATACCACTTAGTTTGTCTAGAAAACCCTGCTTAGTTTTCTTTAAATCTTCGGATACCTCTCAGCTCCCCTTGCGGTATTGTTGTTTGGCTAATTTCGTATATTGATCCGTGAATGCCTCTCGGCTCCCTTTCCTGGCTTACAAGAAACTGAAAATGTATTATTCATGAATTAATATACATCACAACAATGGAATATGGTTCTACTGTTATCCCTATTATACCATATCAAAATATGAGTGTATTAGTATAATCCTGTCTAATACATCATAAACTATTCTATGAATGCCAATAATGAATGACACTGAAAAAAGATCCGTATGCAACGGAAATCATAAATATATATCTCAAAACGAGGCATGGGAACTGTAATGCATTAAATGTGTTACCTGACATACCAAAAGCCAGAAATGCATTTTCCATACCTTAAGACATATCACAACAATGGAAGATAGTATCTACTTCCCTCCCTATTGTAACATAACAAAGTATGACATTGTAATATATGATGTACAATATATAATAAACCTATCTAATACAAACATAAACTAATCTAAGGGTACCAATAATATATAGAATGGAAATAGACATTACAAAGAAATTCATTCTTATTTCTTGTACCTATAATGACTCAAAAACACAGAAAACAAACAAAAGACAAGAAATGTAATCAATATTCTATAAAAACCTTTTCAATTCAAAAACAGAATTTAGACCCCCAGGGATAAGAGTATTTAATTTATAAATCCAGTGCATTTTTGCCTTCGCAAGTCTATTATCCATATCCCTATTTCTCCATTGGAAGTCTATTCTCTGAACAGCCAAAAAATTATTAATATGATTAGGATTGCAGGAGTGTGTATTTTTAAAATGAAGGGATGATGACTGAGTGGTCAAACCTTTTTAAATATTTAGCTATGTGTTCTCTAATCCTGATCTTTAAAGGACATGAAGTCCGCCCTATGTATAATAACCCACACTTACACTCTACTATGTATACAACTTAGTTAGTATGGCATGTGATCAAAATTAATGAAATTTTGTACGATTTCCCTTTTGGACGTAAATTCACTGATCTTACTATTATAACAAGTCACTGTCCTGCAGGCACAACATAGACCACATCTATGAAAGCCTTTAGTTCTTATAGGTCTACTGGATGTATCTGATAACGCTCTCTTAACCAGTTTGTCCCTTATACTAGGTGCTTTCCTATATATAAATAGCGGTTTCTTTGGTATTTGATGACCAATGATTTCATCCTTTCTCAACAGTTTCCAATGCCTAGAGAATATTTTTTTATTCTCTTATCGCCATTGAATTGGGTAATGAAGGCCCATTCAAATCTATTCTTCCCTTTTTTTTTGGATTTCAAGAGTATACGTCTGTCTATCCTCCTTTAGATCATATTCCATTTTGTCTAAATATAGCTTATTGTAACCCTTGTCCAAAAAACATGTTTTAATCTCTTTAATCTGATCATGTAATTCTTCTTCTGTGCAATTTCTTTTAATTCTCATCTGGCCCAAAGGAATACCCTTGAGCCAGTTTGAGTGATGGTTACTGTTGAAATGTATGTAACTATTAATGTCTGCTGGCTTCTTAAAAGTTTTTAGTAAATAAACAAGAATCTAATGTAAATAGTGATGTCTAAAATATTAACCATTTGACTTAAATCAAATAGAAGGCGGATATTATAACTGTTAGTATTGAGATAGGAGCAAAAAAGATCATATTCCTCCCTATTGCCTTGCCAGATGAAAAATATGTCCTCTATATATCGGTGCCATAGGACCAGGTTCGCCCCAAAGTCATGTCCCTGCCACACATGGAGTTCTTTCCACCATGCCATAAATAGGTTAGCATAACTCGGGGCGAACCTGGTCCCCATGGCCATGCCGATTTCCTGCATATAGTATTGTTCTTTGAACCTAAAATAATTGTGCGTAAGAATAAAATGAATACCCTCGATCAAAAAGGATTTCATATTTTCAGAGTATGAGGTGGTTCCAAGGAAATATTCCAATATTTCGGTATGCCAAGTTGGTGTACTGTAATTGTAAACAACTTGCAAACATCTGCCGTAACCAAAAAATAATTGGCTTGCCAAGATGCTGTAGATATCTTCGCAAGAAAATTACCTGTATCCTTGAGAAATGACCTTGTGTTTTTAACTATCAGTTGGAGGTAAAAATCAATAAATTCAGAAAGATTGGTGGTCATACTGCCTGTCCCTGCTATGATAGGCCTTCCTGGAGAATTAAATGGATATTTGTGAATTTTTGTCAAAATGTACATTACTGGTACAGTAGGACATGTAATCCTTAAATAATCTTTGAGTTGATCCGTGACTACTCCCTTCTCTTGACACCTTTTAAGAAGATTATCCAATTCAATCTGAGTTTTATCAGTAGGATCATTTTAATTTTTTCTATGTGTACCACCATCCTCTAATTGTCTATGTACTTCAGCTTCATATTTGTTAAGGTCCAAAATCACTACACCACCTCCTTGGCTGGTTTTATAATAATATTTCTATCTGCCTGTAAATTTTTAAGCGCCTCTCTCTCCTTAAATGTAAGATTGTAAGAAATTTGTTTGTGTCCAGTCCAGTAAGATCATCAATAACTAGTTTACTAAAGGTATCTACAGGGTGTTGGGAAAGTCACTGTGCACTTATGTATATTTATTAACACACGTTTCAATATACAATGTATAATACATGATGTAAACAGGAATGATAATTATAAGCAATGTTGAAAATGACCACCGTTAGCATCAAGACATGCTTGGATCCTTTTTATTTTGTTTCTAAACACCTCCATCAGTTGCTCGCTTGAAATAGACTGAATGAATGCTGGTATCGCTGCTTTCCAGTCATCCAGTGCGCGGATAATCTTGATACACTGCAGATTTTGCTGCTTCCCATAGATAAGTAGGCAGCACAGTGGCCTAGTGGTTAGCACGTCTGCCTCACAGCACTGGGGTCATGAGTTCAATTCCCAACCATGGCCTTATCTGTGTGGAGTTTGTATGTTCTCCCTGTGTTTGCGTGGGTTTCCTCCGGGTGCTCCGGTTTCCTCCCACACTCCAAAAACATACTGGTAGGTTAATTGGCTGCAATCAAAAATTGACCCTAGTCTCTCCCTCTCTGTCTGTCTTTCTGTCTGTCTGTGTGTGAGTGTGTGTCTATAGTAGGGAATTTAGACTGTAAGCTCCAATGGGGCAGGGACTGATGTGAATGAGTTCTCTGTACAGCGCTGCGGAATTAGTGGCGCTATATAAATAAATGATGATGATGATGATGATGATAAGTCTGGTGGATTTAGATCTGGTGAGCGTGGTGGCCACCTACCTATCTCTGGAAATAATGCGATCTCCAAAAAACTACTCTAATAATTGCATAGATCTGTAAGATGTGTGGGCAGTAGCCCCATCCTGTTGAAACCATAAGTAATTGATTTCATTACTTGTCATCTGACCGATGAAGGGGTAAAGAATCTCCAAACAATAGCGCTCACTGTTTATTGTGTTCATAAATAAAATAGGGCCACAATTCGACATCTGGAAATCACAATCCACACACCGACCTTGAGATTATGTAGGGGTGTTTTGTGCAAAACGTGAGGATTATTGGATGACCACAATCTTCAATTTTGTGGCATAACCCGAGAGATGGAACCACGCTTCATCACATGCAACACATTATCTGTATTCTCTGTGATAAATTGGTTAAACCATCTACAATAGTGTATTCTTTTCTCATGGTCAGTTGCTTTCAGTTCTTGTACCGCCATTATTTTGTATGGGAGGAGCCGTAACTTCTTTCTCACTGCCTTATGAGCAGTTCCAAGACCAATATCATGCTGCTGCGCTAACGTACGTAATGATTGTGATGGACTCTGCAGCATACTGTCAGAAATATCCAGCAGTTTCTCCTCCTATAGCTTTGCTGACCTTCCACAGCATTTGGCATCAACCACAGATCTTGTTTCATGAAACTTATCGATAATGTTACGAACTGCATTGCGATGTGGAGCAGGTGTGTCTGGGAATTTTTCAGCAAATCGCTTTCGCACCAGATCTGTGTATCTATCCCCTTTTTGGAATACATGTTCGATTTGCCATACACGTTTTTCAGTTGTTAAAACCATATTGGGATTAAAATCTGAAACATATGGGGTCTTTTCATAAAGCAGTGAAAACAGTGGAGAAGTTGCTCATGGCAGCCAATCAGCTGCTTCATATAATTTTATAATATGTACATTAGAAATGTTACCTCAATGCTGATTGGTTGCCATGGGCAAATTCTCCACTGGTTCAATTCTCCACTGTTTTCACTGCTTTATGAAAAGTGCACAGTGACTCTGAACACCCTGTATTAAAATCCAAACACAGATTGTGATTGCCTTAGGTCACAAATGGTCCAACAAGTGTTCAAAATGTTTCTCCACTGGCTTTAAGAAATAAAAACAAATAGCGCAAATTTTGAAGATGGTAATCGTCAAGAGGTGTCTTGTATTCCGATGTGTGAGTTAGGTGATGTAGATAAATGATTGCAGCGCTATATTTCCTGTGCATGTGATGATTGGTGGGAGTCTCCAATGCGTTTCATCCAATCTGACTTTCTCAAGGATATGTCGGCTCTATTACTACTGTTTATATTAGATGGTGCAATTTGATTAGTGCTAGTTACGTCTTGTCCTCAATAGTTTTATGATTCCTAGTGAATTCAGGACATGTAGTAGGAAAACCCAAGTGTATTTCTTTATGCAAAACACATGAACATGGATGCAGTTCGTGGAACATGCAGATTTCAGGTAGCAAACTAAACCGGTATACTCCAATACACAATGATGTACAGGAGTGATGAATGGCAGGAGAAGGTCCACAGAAGCAACAGGTTCCAAGCAATGCAAATACAGTTTAAATGCAGGGATAAGTATGATGAGTTACCCAATTCCCAGGAGGCACGAGGCTCCAGACTAAGGAGGCAGGATTTCAGATTGCCAGAGGCACAAGGCAGTCTAGGGAAGCAAACAGACTAGCTGAGTCCAGTAGACAAGCAGAGGTCAGGGTCACAAGCAAACAAGCATAATCCAGTATTCAAGCAGAGGTCAGGGCAACACGCAAACAAGCAGGGTCCAGTAATCAGGGTGAGAGAAACAAGCAGCAGTCAGGGATAAACGATGAACTGCACACAGCACAGACTGAGGCAGGTATTTGGAGCTGTGAGACAGGTGCAGGTCTAATCAGGAAAGGAGTTATCTCCTACAAGCTGTCACGGATCAATATAGAAATACAGCTAAGGAGCCATGAATAATGGTGAAAAAACAAAAAGTTTATTGCTGAAGAGATTTAACAGATGATGTAGTATGGTCTTGTAGAAATACCAACTATACACAGTTGCAGGTAAACAGGAGGTGTGGAAAGATTCCAGGCAGCAAGTACAGGGAGATGCACAGGGAAGTACCAGGTTCACAGATGAAAACAGGTCCGCAGAATGAATGTTGAGATCCCAATGCAGCATAATAACAGGAACAAAGCAGGAGGAAGAATCCACAGGGTGTAACAACAGGATATGACAACAATAACCAGCAATGTGTGCTGGGAGTGACAGGTATATATGGAACACACCCAGGTGCATGGAATAATGAGTGAGGCAGTGTTAACTCCTAAGGAACTAGGAACAGGCACAATAGCAGCACCTCTGGTGATCAGAGGTACTGCTGCTAACACATAAAATAAACACAAATAGTAAAGCCTGATAGTCCAGGTTAGGAGCTGCCAGGCAAAGAAGTATGCTGCAGGCAGATCGTGACACAAGCATGGTGTAAAGTTCAGGGGCGGAACAGCAGCACCTCTGGTGGATCTGAGGTACTGTTGCCACATACCATACAAAGCATAGGCAGAGTCGTAACAAATAGCACCCGAATTGGTGTAATTATGATGTAACAACATAATAAATAAATATATATATATATGTGTGTGTATGTGTGTGTGTATATAGTGAAATAATCCACTGGGCTGTGTTTTGATATTTTCTTCCAACAATTAGATCAACGATATACATAATCTTCTAAAAGTCTTAATGGCATGGAACAGATCATAAACGAACAAGGGCTTTATAAGAAATGAACATAAATTAAATAAAATATGATAAGCTGCGGCTGATATGTCAGATCAAATTGATGGAATAACATAGTCATATAAGCATATTGGCCTAAATGTAAGATTTATAAGTTCATGATTACTCAGCAAAGGATTATTGATGGTGTTAAAATGCTGATATTGGAGAGGTTATTGTTATAAAGGTATTATGTATAGGTTATAGATATCATAGTCATATAGGCTCGGATATGTCAGATTCCATAAATACCTAATAATATCTTACCAAAGGCAGCGAATGGTGCATAGTAGAAGCAGCAAAACTGCCATACCTGGTGTTCTTAGGGGGTCTCCCATCCTGTTACTTACCAGGCTCCACCCTGCTTGGCTTCAAAGATCGAACGAGTTTGGGCATCTCCAGGGTGATATGATCGGAGTTACCGCATATTCATCTTGTGACTTAAGGCTTCTGGTCTGTGTGTGGATATTGATGACATAAGATTACTATGTTGTATCCAGACTAATAGCCAGAGCTCATCTGGATTACCAGATGTCGCTACCTCATAATGATAGACCAAACTCAATGTTTAAGCCTTGTGCTGCCAATGTTTTCATATTGTAGATGAATCTCGTTTCCTCTATTAATCTTCTGTATTAAATCACCACCTCTCCACCTCTCCAATTATTGACAACTTTTTTAATGTCTATGAAGGATAGACCTGTGGGGTCGCAATTGTGTTTTTCTCTAAATGATTTGAAAGAGAGTCTTTCTCAAACCCTTTTTTAATGTTGCGCAAGTGTTCACCTATACGGACCGTCACCTTTCTGAAAGTGCGGCCTATATATTGCTGTCTACAAGATTGGATGAGGTGGATCACATTTGTAGAATCACAGGTGATGAATTCCTTTATCCTATGGAGTCTGCCATCAGATGTGGCCTGATATTCATAAATGGGTTTTGTTGTGTGATCTTTAGAGTTTGGCAGTTAACGCACTTCCGCAATAATAAAATCCAGGTGTTGGTGACATCCTGGCTAACCAATCCTTCGTACTGGGATTCCGTTTATTACGGATGTGATTGGTGACTAGGAATCTCTGTTGAGGTCTGGGGCTTTACTAAAGATGACATCGGAATGATCTGGTAAAGTTTCTCTCAGAATCTCATCTTGTTTCAGTACATGCCAGTGCTGATTTATGATCTTCTTGAGTTGATATGACCCACATGTATAATCTAATATAAAATAGATTTTATTGCCATCATACCCCTGTCTTAAGTTTATATGTATGGTGTTGGCTAGTTCACTGTGTTTGTATTTTAATAGATCCTCCCTATCCGTGTTGATCACTCTAGTGAAGGCTTCGTCTATTGTGCTTTGGTTGAGGATTTTCTCCAAATAGTCTCTCCATTAATTCTCCTTGTTCAATGAAATCCATTAATATCTGTAAATGTCTTATTCACGAGAACTGACTAATCTGGATACTCTGCAGCCAGTGAGGGTGGGGGTGACTGTCTGCAAGTATAAAACTGTTGACATCAACAGACTTCCTTGAAAGTCTTTGTGGCAATAGTATTATTTGTGATGAAGATTTCTAAATCTAATAACTATGGAGTTCTGACTATTTTTGGCTGTAAAAGCAAGGCCATAGCAGTTATTTATGTACTCAAGAAATTTAAGGATGTTTCAGAGCCCTCCCAGATGATGATTACATCATTGATGTATTGTTTCCAAAGCACCAGGTTTGCCTCTCAGCTATGTTGACTCCAAATGTACTGATACTCCCAGAAACTCATGTAAAAATTGGTGTAGCTGGGGGCAAACCTGTTGCCCATTGCCGTGCCTTGTTTTTGTAAATAGAAATGCTCCTCAAACAAAACAAATTGTGTTTGAGAATGAAATCTATGTTAGGGATGAGAAAATTGGTCTATTCCGTACTGATCTCAGGTCTTAGTCAAGGAAATGTCTCACACTATTAATTCCTAGGTCGTGTTTAATAATGGTATATAGGGAGGTCACATCACATGTGACCAACCAACGATCATTGTTCCAGGACACATCTCTCAATAATTGTAAAATATGTGCAGTGTCCTTTAGATATGCCTTCTGTGTATTGACATATGGTTGAAGGAAGGTGTCTAAATAATGCAAATTTGCTGTTATTGAGTGTCTTGTATTCCGATGCGTGAGTTAGGTGATGCAGACAAATGATTGTGGTGAGAGAGAGAGTTCAAGTACCGTATTTGCCGGCGTATAAGACGACTGGGCGTATAAGACGACCCCCAACATTTCCACTCAAAATATAGAGTTTGTTATATACTAGCCGTATAAAACTACCCCCTCTTCCACACACCTTCCACACACCAACTAAAATGTAAAAGAACATCAGATTTGATTTCAACATGTTAATTTATATTCAAATGCTTATGACATGCAGGAAAACTGTCACAAGGCTGTATGTTATCAAACATGTACAGTAAACCTAAAACAGTGCAAGTTTATTAAGGAGTATGACAGGCACATCAAGAGTATAAACATTGGATCAGCAAAACCACGGGATAGGTAACATGTTTCTGGGGACACGTCCCCCTTCGTCAGACCTTGCTGAGCTCCCAAAGGAATGTTCATAAATAGTGTGAGGGTGGCTAAGACCCCTCACCATCCTGTATTATACCAGCCAATACTAAATGCCAGAGGCTAATTCACTAAAGCTGAATGGAACAATAAACCTATGGGAGCTACCATGTTGTTTGTTTTCTAAGCTGTTTACCAAACTGGAACTGTCAATGATAGAAGGAAGATAACAAATAGAGGGAGAGAGCAAGTGCCGGGCAGGTCCTTAGCAAGTTTGCTGGCGTGACAGTTTCCCTTTAAAAGCCTTCAAACTCCTGTTCCTCATCTGATATTAAAAGTTCATCAATGACATCTTGTGATACAGTTGCAAGGCAGTCATCGTATGGATCTAATTCCGTGTCAGATGATGTGGCCTCAGCTTCCTCTTCATCTTGCCACAAGTACTCGTCCTCCATACCATCTAATGAATTTGATATGCCACACTTCTTGAAAGACTTGATTACTGTTTGTGCATCAATATCATTCCAGGCTTTTATGACAAATTGGCACAAAACATCCAACTGTGGAGCACGCATGTTTCCTCCTTTTGTGTATGACTTTTCGCCGCTAACCATCCATTCATTCCACTGTTCTCGAATGCGATCTTTAAACGGCTTGTTTAGGCACACATCCAGGGGCTATACCAATGATGTCAATCCTGCAGGAATAACTGCTGCATCTGTTTTTTATTCTCGCAAGCCTTTCCTTGGTGGTGGGAGTTGAATGAGCCCTGAACATATCCCACACAAGTAGACTACGTTTTTGAAGTAGACCACCGCCACGCTGATGACCCGCCGCGGCCGCACTGGATACCGCGCGATACTGGATGGTATGTAGAATGAGGTGGGCGAGTATCGGAAGGCCACTATGGCAGCTATGGCTTGTAAATGTTCCTTTTATCAAATGTAGCATATGAGATGTATAAATGGTACTTGCGTTTGTAGAAGGATATGAAGCTAGGTACCTGGTGCACGATAATATGGGTTCCTGGTTGTGCCAATAGCAGTCAGTGGATCTAGCGCACATTCCATCGTGGATCGCACGCCTAGCAGCGCTGTGTTTCTTGTACACCTGATGAGCATAAAGCCTGTGGAGGAACATTTTGAACACTTATTGGACTGTTTGTGATTTAAGGCAATCAGTCTGTGTTTGAATTTTAATATATGTGTACTCAAAACCTAGGCTCTATTAGTAGTCCTATTTTATTTGTGCTTTCTTATGTAATTGTGCTGTTATACTTGTTTTATATCTGATTATATGAATATTTAATTCAATTCTTGTTTTAGTATATCACGCCCCCTACTTGCGCCCTATTATTTTTACATATCACAGACCATTATCAATTACACTACTATATTATTGCAATTAAGTCAATAAGCGCCCAACTGTTTGGTACATTTTTAATTGCTATAAACTTCAAGGCCGCAGGGTCATGATTGTGGTGGATAGCAAAGTGCTCAGACACTGTGAGCTTCTAGCTGTTTAATATTCCTGATTATGTTCTGGGACTCGCTTTTAGACTATGGATAGTGCGCCCTACATATCCACATGGGCACTCCAGCAGGTATACCACTCCTGTCGTATCACATGTGATTTTTTTTTTTCTTTGATGTTTTACTTGTTTTATTTCTGGGTCACATGTGATATAAATGTTTTGACTGATTTAATTGATCCACAATGTGTGGTTTTACACGCTCGACAGCAATTGCAATAGAAAAAGCCGGTGGTCTTCTCCCCTAACCATGTTCCTGGTGAGGTATATGTTTCTATTGATAGGAAGCTAGACACCAGTTTATTGCTTAAACTTGGTGCTTTTTTGTTGGTGAATATCATTTTTTTCAGGTAATATACTAGCTAGTTTTTTGTCTTTGAGGAGTATGGGCCAGTGATTTCTTATTATTCTTTCAAATTGCTTAGATTCACTGGTATATTGTGTGATGATGGATATTCTTTCTTGTCCAAATGGCTTAACTTTGGGTTGGAGTAGTTGGGTCCCTTTCCATCCCTAAGCTGTCAATTGGATCATTAAATTTTTAATTTGTGTTTGTATTTAGTTGTATTTTATATGGTAATAGCATTTAATAATTGTCAAGACACTATTCTCTCGTGTATATAACACTTATTATATTGTGTACAAACTGGGTAATGCAGCATGTACTACTATAGCCCCATCTCTACGCTGTCATGCAGTGTACCCGTTTAAGTATATACACGTTACTCCTGTTCAACCATCTGCTTGTGATGTACAGCTGGGAGCATCTTGCGCTTTGTCTGACTGAACATATCCATGTAAATGCGCTTTTTCTTGCATGCTTCTTCCTTGTGCAAATGAGCCTCTAATGTTCAAAATCATAGAGAATTTTTGGAAGATTTGTAAGAACACATTTACATGCTTAAGAAAGGTTTATATAGAGGTAGAATGTTTTCCGAACCAGGTTCATTATGGATAGGGTAGTAACAGACAGTGTCGGACTGGGGCATGAAGGGCCCACTGAGGGACTGCACTGCTAGGGGCCCACCAGAGGGGGCGTGGTCAGCCATCAAAGAGACGAGACCAGACACTAGAGGGTAAGTGGTCAGCCCACGAAGGACAGCTAGCACCATAGTGTAGTGTATATAAAGCGTAGTATAGAAGAAGTAAGCGCTGGGCGGGGCCGATCTCGGGTGACCGGCTTCCATAGCAACAGGTGAGATATCGGTCACGCTCAGGAAGTGGGACGGTAGTATTATTGTTACCCACAGCGCACACAAGGTTAATGAATGGGGGGCACAATGGAGGGATGGAGAGTTCATCCTGGTGGGTGAAGGCATACACATGGATAATAAAAAGGGTGAGGGGCACCTAGGAGCTGTGATCATTTTATTCTGGCTCTGGTTAGGCATGAAATTATGGGGGGGGGGGGCTGGGGTTGTTCACAGATGGGCAGATCTGCACACAGGGTTGAGAGAGGGGTCATCTCTTCCTCAGGGAGGTGGATAGGCATGAAATGAGGGGTGCTGAGGGATAAGGTGTGTGATGCTCTGCTCACACAGGGTTAATGAAGGGGAGGGGGCACATAGGAGTGGTGTAGATTTTCATAGAGAAAAGATGGGGTGTTAAAGACACTTGTAAAGGAAAAAAGGTGTTTGGGACAAGGTGTACTATGTTTTGCACACTGTGTTACTGAAGGGGAGGGGGGCATATAGTAGTGGTAGGGATTTTATTCGGGGGGTAGAATAAAAGTATACTGATAGATAAAATGAAATGAGGGGGGGTTAAAGTATACTGATAGGTAAGTCGTGATTAAAGGGGTACAGGAAAGTATGAGGGTGGCTGAGTGATAAAGTGTGTGATGCTTTGCACACTAGATTACTGAATGAGAGGGGTCATGTACGTAGACCTTTAGCGTAAACTGGGGGTGTAAGGGTCACAGCTGAGGGATAAGGCATACAATGCTCTGCACACATGGTGGATGAAGGGGAGGGGACATTGTGGAGTGGTGGAGACTTTATCCTGGGGTGTTGGGCATGAAATGAGGGATAGTATACATATGGGGGTATAAGGGTTACAGGATAGATATAAGGGTGCTAAAGGATAAAGTGCACACAGAGTTAATGAATGGGTATGGTCTCATAGTGCTGGAGATTTCATTCTGGGTGGTTAGGCATGGAATTGGGAGATAATACACTGATAGGAGAAAGTGGGTGTGAGGGGAATATGGCGAAAAAATGGTAGCTGGGTTTGATGAGCGCGGTGATGTCGTACACCTGGGGGTCAGTAAAGGGGAGAGAGCACACAGGATTTATTGAGATTTTTGGGTGGGAGGTTAGGCAAGAAATGGACATGAAAGCAAAGTACGTGAAAACAACATTTAAAACCATATGGATGTAGAAAAAAAAATGAGGGGAAAAAATATTTGAGGGGAAAACTAATGACTGGTTCCAGGTTTGTTCTGAACATTTACAGAGCAGTCTTACCGGACTAGTGGGATGCGGAAAACTTTGAAGAAAGATGCTTTCCTTTCAGTCTAGCTCCGGGTAGCGTCCTTTCTTCCTGCTCCTCTGGGCGGACAGGAATTCCTTCTCCCCTGCGCAAAGTGGAAAAACAACTACCGCGCTCTCTGCACCTGCGCGGTAGTGTGGTTACCCTAAGTGTCGCCGCCGTCGGGAACAGGCTTTTCAGTAAGCTCCGCCCTAACAACGGAGGGGGCGGGGCTTCATCCGGCGGGGCCTACTGGTGGTTAGTCCGGCAGGCCAGTCCGAGGCTGGTAACAGACAGGGCTCGATGTACTGAAGTCAGTCTCCTGTAGAGCTGGACGTACTCCTGTTTTGTTTTACGTAGAATATGTAGCAGAGTGGTGTATTATGTAATATTTATTTTTTATATACAATACCGCTCTGCTCAGAAAGGTGATGTAGGATTTCTCCCTGCCATGCAGACCAGCCCTAGTTTTGTAGTGAATTAAGTCGTAGGCAGTGAAGAATGTGCATAGTGTTTTTAATATAAAATAATAATTGCACTCCGGTTCAATATCACAGTAAATAGTACAGGTAATGTACATAAACACAGCAAAATTCTATCCAGAAAAGTTAAAATTCAGTAAAAATAAAGATGGAAAAGCTCAGAGGTGTGTATGTGTGTATATATATATATATATATATATATATATATATATATATATATATATATATATATATATATATATATATATACATACAGATATATACATACATACAGATGAATAATACCTGCATGTATTATTCATGTAAGGTAAACCTACATATCGACAAAATATTTCTTCCTATACAGAAAAGGTGATATAGTTCAAATGTAAATAGATAAACCAGCCGGTATAGTAGCCAAAATACATATAAATGTCCTCTTATGATGGGGGCTAAAGTCCAAAATATCTTGATTGTACTTATTAAAAATGAAGAAGAAAACTTAAAAAGGGAAAAATGCCCATAAAGAAATATATAGAATGTATATAAAAATAAACATCAATGTCAGAAAGTAGATAGACAAGGAGATGAGTCACCTGTGTCTGGGCACTTGGCTGACTGCCTCTTGTTCCTCCTCTCAATATGAATGGCCGAAGGTGGTTGTACTTGATTTCCTGTTAGCCGTCAGTGTTGAAGTGCTGTAGGCAGGAGACAGTCTGGAAATACTGTGCAGATTGAGAGGAGTATCGTAGTCCGTAACTGTCAGGTGTATATGCCGGATACTAGTGTATGACAATGCAGCAGTGTATATATGAACAGAAGGTCTAGTATAGAAGTCTTGTTTTCAATCGTTCGTTGTTTGCAATAAAAATATATTATTTTCGCTATTACCAGCGCGTTTCAACCATGTATATAATACAGGGCTTTCTCAGGGTTAGTATTAGCAAAGGCTGTCGCAGGTAGTCAGTATAAAGTATGATTGACAGCCCTCTAATTAGTGCAGTTGGTACAATTATGTTTATCCAATGGTAGAGCATGGGCAATAATAAGTGACACATGCTGAAAAGTAAATCCCCCTCTCATAATGAGGAAAAGAAACTGAAAGAGAATGCAAACTTAAAACCAATAAATAGCAATTTAATACAATCAATAAACAATTACATATATTTACTCATAATGAACAGGAGAGATAAAATGATGGGTGGAGAATCGCAACATAGAAATGTAAAGGCAAAAAATTATAATTGTTAGGTGCTCATCGGCTACTTGATAATTCTTCTACATGTTGGTCAGTGTGTATAGATGAATTAGAAAATACAATTTATTGCTAAAATAACAATTTCAACCCAAAACAAACACAACCATTATAGTAAAAATCAACAATATCAAATTTAAAATTTATCACATGATCCACACATCATATAATATGAGACTCGTATAATACACATATTGCACATGTCGGTATTCAATTATAATCAGAGAAAAGAACAGTAATCTATGAAAGGTGGCGACCTCCAACTATCTGCATAAATGTAGGCGTCATGCATGTCTTTCGCGAGCCATGAGAATGTCCATCCCAATGGATTTGATCCTAGAAATCAAAGGGTAAAATATGCAGCGTTGTGTCCTTTTTATAATACAGTCTGTGCAGCTGCTATATCACAATAGGGGCATAAGGTATCCACAATCCGGAGTGTACCTACTACTTGTATCGGATATCCAACTCTGTAGAGCGATAATGAGAGTAATAAAATTGGCTATAATTTAAGTTGCAATTTATTAGATTTTCAATTGGAATTTGCCTTCTCCGCCACTGATTTAAATTTAGAAGCAAACTGGTGAGGCGACCCAACCTATGCCAAAATACCAACAGTGGAGATGTATTAAACCTTCAAAAGAGATAAAGTGGAAACGTTGCCCATAGCAACCAATAATTTTCTGCCATTTTATAGACTCTGCTAGATAAATGACAGATGCTGATTAGTCATAATTGCCAACATTATGTTGGTTAGGTCTAGGAGGTCCTGGAGCGGGGTATTGGCATAGGGGGCGGGGCTTTGCAAATTGCGCGATTTTAGCCCCGCCCCCAGTGATGCAATGCCTTTTTGGGGTCTTTTTACAGCTGTAAGAATTCCCCCCTAAGGTTTGATACATCTCCCCTATATCCTGATTGCACTGATCTCAATTTTAAAAGCAAAAAAGTGACACTTTTTTTTATAATACTCTGAATTTGGGTCTTTTTCATTTGCATATTATGGAAATAAAAAATATAAATGAAAATGTAATTAACTTTGCAGAGCTCAACATGTCACTACTAGTTTTTGTATAAGTGATTGCCCTTTTTAAAATATTGAAAATGATCTGACATATTAAACTTATCTGATCATTATAACAGGACTATAACTCATCTAATGAGATGTAGTATATATGCCTGCAGTATGTGTAATAGACTAGATCTATGTCTCCAATCACTTCTCTCGGCAGTGCTCCAGAGCCAGTGATCTAACTGGGCTAAATGAGTGAAAAGAACTACTGAGTGAAATGAGTGAAATGAACTACTGAGTGAAATGAACTAATCTTTTGAACTAATCTTTTGTGTGAACTAGATCAGAATGAACTAATCTTCCAAATGAACTAGATTTCCCATCACTAGACAGGACTTTAGATATGATGTTTAAAATAACTTGTAGATGTCCTGAGTCCTTGGATCCATATGGCTTAAATAAGCTAATAAATATCAAGTCACTTGTTATCATATGATTTAATGGAGTCCACGAACCAAGATGACTACCTTATATCTATGTATGTTTGTTCATTAAAACTTTGTTTATAATGATGTTTGGACAAGAACCAGCCAGAAGGCTATATAACTGTATGTAAGCTTCTAATGCTATGTCTATTCCTGCATGAACTAGACATCTGTGTGTGCGCAATAAATGGAAGATTTGCTTTTCATCTGACTCTGCATTCTGAGGCATTATTTCCTTATCAGTTTGGTGTTTCTGCCCGGTTGGACATATGCTCTGGAGACCGGGATACCGAAGTCTATTTGAAATTTCCCCTAGAGAAACTGTGTGGCCAGAGGTAAGCAACTATTACCTTTCATTTTCTGTATGGTGGAACAGTACTATAGTCATTCCTGGTCCTTCAGAACAAGCTCCAACAACAGATTTCTGTTATGAGGCAAGAGTCAGGTGACGCAAATCTATTTTTCTTCCTTCTCTTTTCCTCTATTTCTAATATAGATTGCAATTGATTGTATGCCATTACATGTCTAAAATATCATTGATTGCACTGTATTTAATTGCATTATGAGATGCATTGACTGCAGGGGAGGGCTGGCTAATTTTAGCCCAGGGGCAAGACTCGATTCAGCAGCCTATTAGGAACATTTTAAAAGGTAAAACAGAACTGCAGTATATAACATGCAGCAGTGCAGTGTGTCTGGAGCTGACTGGGAAGGGAATGTATCTTGTGACTCATGAGCTAAATGATCTGAATGATTGAAAAGATTCGGTGAGTGGAAAGATTTGAAGACTCATATGAGCTACTGAGTGAAATGATTTGAAAGATTCGAAGAGTGAAATGAACTAGATGAACTAATGAACTCCTGAGTGAGGAGAATGACTCATAGCTCCGTGATCAGCTCCAGAGTCTCACACAATGTCTGAGCACAGCAGCGCCACCTTTGGCAGTTTAGAGGTACTGACTCATGAGTATTACATGAGAGCTGAATAGATAGAAACAAAAGAGCCAGTGTACATGAGACAGTGAGTGAGGCTGCTGGAGCTGCTCAGCTTTATCTCTAACTCCTCCCACTTGTTTTACTTCCTGGTGAACTAATCTTTGCCAGAGCTGTGAACTAAATGATTTAGTTCACCCTGAAGATTAGTTCATTTGAACTAATCATTCGTGAACTGCCCATCACTAGTCCTGTCACATGAAACATACTTGCTACAGTGACTTCCTACAACACTAATTATTATGATATACATGTAAAGCATTATGTAATGTAGGTAAGTAGGTCGTTGTTCCGGCCTCTCAAGACTGAAGTGTTTCCTTTTTGAGCATGAATTACATTGAGTTAATTTACAATACATACAGTCATTTTATATGAGAAGAGACATCTGTTTGTTGACTTCCTACAATTATCTCATCCAATGGACACTTTCAAAAATAAACTCCATGTCTTCAGTACATTAAAATATCAGAGCATGATACAAACTTTTATCATAAACAATATCTTAACTTTAGATATCTATCCTATATTTTCATTCAGCTCCCAAATTTCTTTATCATTGTTATGATTCCTAATATGAACTCCAGGGAGAGGCAATACTGTCTTAAAAAATAAAGTGGGTTTATTAAGGTAGAGATGCACAGAAACCAATAGGTGCAGACAACCTGTAAGCAGCAATAAGGTCAGTCCAGGCAGCAATCAGGAGTGGTCAGGTCACAGGCAGAGGTCTAAACCGCATATTAGACTAGAGCAGAATATTCACAGGGTTTATAGACAAACAGCAGCAACCAGTACAGAAGATGAACTGTAGGGAGCAATGTTTGGGGCTGGTATATAAGGCAGTGGAACAGGTGCAGGTGCTGATCAGGGAAGGAGGTTAACACCTGCAGGCAAGTTGGAAATGTTCAATGGTAAAACATCAGCACCTCTGGTGGTATGGAGGTACTGCAAGCCAGATACAAAATAAAAGCAGAGTTCTAACAGTTATATATAGTTTTTCAGTGTTGTGGTTTCCCACAACTGTCTATCTTCTAGTATAAGTAATTTTTCATACCTAAGGAAATCTGTACAGAAATTACCTTCCTCAACTGCAGGTCTAGTGGCCTCTTTGTCCCCGGAATAGATGTTCTCAAGCCTTCTAATCTCTGTTGTTTTTCAGATTGTATCATGCTTGTGTGGGTGCTGCTGATAAAATAGGGGTTCTTAAAATTTTAAATAGCTATAGGGTACCTTTGTCTACGATCACTTGTAAATGCAGCCTCATGGAGATAAGAGGAGACTCCCTGTTCCTCTACAGGGTAATAATTGATCGGTATAAACTCCAAGACATAAGGGTTAACAAAGGGTAGTGGAGTAAGCAGTATGCGGTGGATAATGTGTTTAAAATACCTGCATATATTGCCTCATTTTGTTGGTGTGATATTGCTGAAGTAATTAAAGCAATTAAGCTGTTAGAAAAGCAATCTGTGGAGAACAGAAGATGAATGTGTAAATGTATCAATTATCTCCCCAAATATAACATTTTAGAGCAATGATCCTTTAAATATTAACCTGCAGAAATTATTATTTTCCTGGCCAATCATTGATTTCGTGTTTTTAGTATTTTTATTTTCATCTTTTACTATTTGTAGCTTTAAGAAAACTGTCACAAGTTACCTGCGTACAAGCTAATGTAGAAAGAGTTTTGTACACAGCAAACAGATCTGTACATGCAGCCAAGTGCAAATTGTGATCATACAGGTGCCGATAGCTACAGCTCAGGCAGTTTTCACCGGCTTTATTATTCATATCACTGGGCTTTGTTTCTACATAATTTCTTTCTTGGCAGTAGCGCTTGTTGTCTGAGGAGAATATGGATTTTTAAGTTTGGATTTTGCTAAACGCGATTTTATTGTACATGCGGTAACGCGATAATTTACAATTGAATAGCCTGCCTGCACTTGTTCCTATGGGCTTGGTAAGAATTTGCGTAACATAGTTTATTTCCGACTTAAACGAGTAAAATAAGGGGAATTGAATTGTGTGCACTCTATGCTAATGCGAAAACGCGTAAAATAGTAGCGGTATCGCGAAATCAAGGCTAATTGAATACCCCCCATTGTTCTCTAAAACGATTGAAACCTCATAACTGAAACCAATTCTGGTTTATAAAAGTCTTACAGTATTTTCTCCATACCAGTAGGTGGCAGTGTAAGCCCAGCTAGAAATAGAAATAGAAGACCGCCTCTATTAAAAAGGAATAGGAAATAAATGAGATGAGAAATCAAGTATAATAACCAACCACTATTTTTCCTGGTATATGTAAAGACACATCATATTGGATGAATGAATAAAATTGAAGCAAGTGTTGGGACTATTAACCAAAATATAAGATACCATAAGTGGGAAGAAAAACCAGACACTAAAGTGATAATACTGTACTCGTCCACTCCCAAATTCTGGGTAGGTCTCCCGGGAGAGCAGGCACTTCTCCCGCATTCTGGCCACTTTGTAGTGAAGTGGGCAGGATGGGAGCCTCCATGACTCAATTTGTAGCAGATAGTGTAATTTTTTTCCCCACCCCCTGCGTAAAAAGAAGCTTTTACATCACTGAGCAGGTCCAAATGACACAACTGGTAGCGTCCCACCCCCTTCTGTCCTCACACTTCTCCTCCCCTCCAGGATCTCTCGGCATTGGTAAGTATGCCCTAGATACTGAAGCTGCGCCATGCTTCTGTACTGTGCTTTCCAGAACATGTTGAAGTCTCATCCTCTGGTTCTACAATGACATCCTTTGGCTTCCATAGCTTTTGTTGACCTGACGCATATCCCGCTTCTCTCTGACTCTTCTGTGATGCCTGCAAACTCTACTCAGCCACTTTTATATTTCTTCTTTTTAGACACCCCCACCTGGCTTTTATCATCTGAAACTGAACTTCTTTTCCAAGACATTTTATACTGCCTAGCAATAACACAGAGTAATTTTGTTATCAGTGATGCACACTGGAGATTGCTTGATGCCCTGTCTGGCTCTAATGCCGTTTCCTACATTCATGCAGACTGATTCCCTATATCTCATCCTTATCATTAGCATACCACCCTATAATGTCTTCATTAAAAACATCCTCAATGATGCAAACGTGCTAAGATCGCACAATTACCAGTATTCTAAGTCATTATAATGATGGCACCCTAAACCAAAGTAGTTTTGTGATGCAAACTTCATCCTTCATTTTTAGCAAGCTAATCAGAAAATGCATTTTTTTTTTACAAATATTAAAAAGTATTAGTACAGATAAATGTATTAAGCCTGGATCAATGAGATCTGGGAGCTACTGGATTCATGTTATTCTTTTCCAGTTTGCAAATTGGTTTGGGGTCTTTTCTGTGGTTTGGGGTCTTTTCTGTATTGTAATTTATAAGAACCAGGGGCGCACTTAGGGCAGGTTTCTAGTTACCCAGAAACCCCCTTCTGCTCGAATCCTCACCTCCAGCATGTTTTTTTTGTTGAAGTCAATAAGTGAAGTATTTATTTTTTATCCGGCATTGCGGGAGGCAGCTCTGCTGCATAGTCTCACTGAGGCTGGTCCTGACACAAAAGGGGTTTCCCCAACTGTGTGCGTTCCAAACCAGACAGTCTGACAGCAAATCAGCTGCCAGGCTCTCTCTCTCTGCAGCCAGCGGAGCCTAATCTCGTGAGACTGCTTACTCTGCAGGAAAGGTCACACAGAGCCAGGCACGGAGCAAGTAGGAACCATGTGTGTCTACAGGGCCGGTGCTAGGGTCCTCGGCGCCCTAGGCACAATTTCATGGTGATGTCACGCCCGACAGTCAGTGAGGGGAGGGGGAGTGGAGGAGAGGAGTCGGAGGGAAGGTCCGCCCCATCAGCTGTTGGAGGGGAGGGCGGCGGTCGCGATCCATGGCCCCTCGCCCCCCTCCCTGTGGATTCATCGGAAGCTGTGCGGGGGCCGCTGAAGGTATGCTCAGCGGTCGCCGCACAGTATTAAAGTACAATGGTAATTAAGTACCCTACTTCTGTGGTTCCCTCCAGAGCCCGGCGCCCTAGGCAACTGGCTAACCTTGCCTAATGGGAGCGCCGGGCCTGTGTGTCTATATACAGCAGACATCTGTTATCTTATGTTGACAAAGATAATTTCATGCTATATCCTTCCTGGGTTTTTTATTTGATCATGAATTATAAAAGGGGTCATTGGGAGCCAACAAGAAAATACCTGCATTTACTTCAATGGGATATATATATATATATATGCTAGTAACATTTATATAGTGCACTTAATGTCTTTAGTTAGTGTTAAACCATTAATACAAACCTCGATATTTACTGCAAAATGTAAGTACCTGCTCTGTTCAATAAAGGCTTGCAAATATGTTTATTTTACTCTGTTTCTGTACCTTATAATGGTGTCATACATAAAGTACACATTTCAATTTAAATTCACCCCTCTATGATTAAACATGCAATGGGTACACAAGATGGGGTAAGGCATGTTTTTTTGTTACTTTAGGATCGTATGCCACAGTGATATTCATACAGTTTTGCATAATTTCTAGTCCTAAACACTTCTGTGACTGACATAATGACATCACTGATGATACCCCTTCCCTAAATCTGCACCCTTTTATGTGACATCAGCCAGGGCCAGTTCTAGAAATTAGTGGTCCTTATGCAAAGTTTACATTAACAGCCCCCTTGCGCCTTTGCAAATCCCTGAGGATACCTTGTAACTATATTCTTAAAGTATTAGGTACATCACATTTTTCAGAAGAGTAGCGTATGGCAATAGTTGTTTTGATCTCATTTTAAACATGCTTTGTATACTTGTATGCAGGCTCCACCTATTGTGACAGCCCCCACCTGCCATTACTGTGATTTGTCTACCACACATACAACATGAGGCCGCTTTCAGAATTTTTTCCAGGGCCACATAAAGTTCTCAATTCACCCCTGCTCCTCATTATGTATGTGTATCTTGTGTCTCTTGCTTCCTCCCACATATGTGTCTGTCTCTATCTTCTCCTACGATCTCAGTTTTGCCTTTGTGTTTGTCTCCTTCCAATTTAACCTCTCTCCCCATGTTTTATGTATGTGCATATCGCTTTGTGTGGTTCTGCCCCTGTGTGTGTGTCTGTGTCTCTCTGTCTGTCTCCTCGTGTGTGTTTCTCTCTGTCCCTTTATGTTTGTGTGCCTTTCTTTCTCCCCATTTGTGTGTACGTCTCTATACTTTTGTTCTCTCATCCTATGTGTGCCCCAGGTGAACTCCGGGGGGGTATATTTACTAAACTGCGGGCTTGAATCTGATTGGTTGCTATAGGCAACATCTCCACTTTATCAAGTTATTTATTTTGTACATTCTATAAAATGACAGCTAGAATCTGTAACACAGCAATACCTGTTCTGTTATCGCCTACTCAGGGTAGCGATAATAGATTCATTTAATTTAAAAAATGCTTTATTGTTTGAATATAGTCTAAGAGGGCAATTTCCCCCTGATGTAATTAATGTCTTATCGTCCTACGAGAGTTGTCCATAACCTGACGGTGTGCGATGAACCTGATCAGAATCAGTCAGCCTGGGTAACAACAAGTTTATCCTGTTTGCAAAGACCTTTGCAAAAAGTTTCAAGCCTGTGTTCAGAAAGAAAATGGGGTAGTTTGTCCAACTTCAGTATTTTGGTTTTGTTATTATTTTATCCGTTTTAGTGTCTGGGTAGTAATGCAGTATTAGATTAGAAAGTGGGAGCAATAATTTTAAGATATGACATTGCAATCTCCTGATTATCCTTCATGACGTATGGTTGGTAACAGTCTACTTGCTTTCAGCTCATTGGTCTACAGAGTATCTGACTTAATACTTTTTGCACAAATCTTTGATTTAACCATTGTTTTCTTTCTATTTCATCCAATGAACCTGTTGAGCTCCCTTCCGAGTGCGATCACTGGATCCCTGATGCCTCTTCTTCCAATTGAAGGTTTCCCTGGCTGGAGGTTTTAGTGGGGCCTCATTGAGGACACTGATGGGCCGGAGTTTCATATAGAAGAGACTGGAGAATTTCCACTGAGAGATAAAAGCGAAGGAACAACTCTCTGCCTTTCTTGGAGTCGCTGACCTGCTTAACAACCACCAAAACGGACAGTAGAAAAAATAAAAACAATAGACATATCCATGTTCACATAGAGCTTGTGTAATATTTGTCATGCGTCTCCTGTTCCATATCGTTGCGGGGACTGATTCTGGCTCAGATTGATATAAAATATTGGGCACACATGGAGAAATAATTATAGATCAGTGTGTTTTGGGGAGCCGGACCCTCATTGGTACTACATACTATGAAAATGGAGACTGAGGAATGTTTTGTGATACTCTTGTTGTAGAATTGTTTGCTAAATTTGCTAGGTGTTTGCCTACAGGTGTAGGTGACCTTATCCCACTATAACATTCTCCTACTTATGTATATGCTGCCACACATGGAGACCGGGGTCTAGCAGACGAATCACATTGCCCAGGCATACTGACACGTACAGCGATGTGGATATAGACTGATTAAGGCTGGATACACACTACACAAAATTGCTCCCAATATGATACAGTTAGTACGATGAGCTTTGGAACTATAATCGTTCATTGTTGCAGTGTACACACTAATGTGATATCAGTCCGAACAGTCATTTATTGTGTGATTGGCCCAGTAATAGGCTGGGTACACACTACTGGGTTTTCAGACGAAGTTTAGGGTTAAGCAAATTTATTTACTGTGCAATTATTGTTAATTGGCCATGCTGTATATACATTATAATCACAGGGAGTAGCCCCTACTACAGAAGCTCACCATGGACTAGAAAAGAGCGATAGGTTATGTAGTAGGATAAATATGGCAGAAAAAAAACTTGCCTCCTTTATATTTAATTTAATCATAGAAACATAGAATTTAACGTCAGATAAGAACCGCTTGGCCCATCTAGTCTGCCCATTGTTTTATTAACCTATGATAACCTTAAACCTTATTTGATCCCTTATTCTTTATAAGGATATCCTTATGTCTATCCCAAGCATAATTAAACTGCTCTACTGTATTACCCTCTACCACCTCTGATGGGAGGTTATTCCACTTATCCACTACCCTTTCTGTGAAGTAGTTTTCCTCACATTTCCTCTGAACCTACTTCCCCCCAGTGTCAGTACATGTCCTCGTGTTTGTTCTAATACTTCTCTTCCCCCCCAGTGTCAGTACATGTCCTTGTGTTCTAATACTTCTCTTCCCCCCAGTGTCAGTGCATGTCCTCGTGTTCTAATACTTCTCTTCCCCCCAGTGTCAGTACATGTCCTCGTGTTCTAATACTTCTCTTTCCCCCAGTGTCAGTACATGTCCTCGTGTTCTAATACTTCTCTTCCCCCCAGTGTCAGTACATGTCCTCGTGTTCTAATACTTCTCTTTCCCCCAGTGTCAGTACATGTCCTCGTGTTCTAATACTTCTCTTCCCCCCAGTGTCAGTACATGTCCTCGTGTTCTAATACTTCTCTTCCCCCCAGTGTCAGTACATGTCCTTGTGTTCTAATACTTCTCTTCCCTCCAGTGTCAGTACATGTCCTCGTGTTCTAATACTTCTCTTCACCCCAGTGTCAGTACATGTCCTCGTGTTCTAATACTTCTCTTCCTTTGTAGAATGTTTCCCTCATGTACCTTGTTATAACCCTGATAAATATGAAAGTTTCTATCTAGTCTCCCCTTTCCCTTCCCTGTTACATATCTTTGTGTCATCTGCAGTAAGACATACTTTCCCTTCAATACCATTTGCATTGTCACCAAAAAGATATTAAAAAGCACTGGTCCAAGTACAGATCCCTGGGGTACTCCACTTGTAACCTTTCCCTCCTATGAATATACTCCATTTAATATAACTCTGTTTTCTATCCTGCAACCAAGATCTTATCCATTCCACCATCTTTGAATCCAATCCCAAGCTTTCAAGTTTATTTACTGTGATGTGGGATAGTGTCAAAAACCTTACTAAAGTCTAGATAAGCTACATCTAGAGCCCCCTTGATCTTTAGTCACCCAGTCCAAAAAAGTCAATAAGATTTGTTTGCCATGATCTCCCCCCAGTAAATCCATGTGGTTTGGGATCCTGTAAGTTACTGGATTTGAGATATTCTACAACTCTTTCTTTTAAGAGTGTTTCCATCAATTTCCCACTACTGATGTCAGGCTCACTGGTCTGTAGTTGCCTCTTCCCTTGCTTCTACTTTTGTGTAGTGGGACTACATTCGCTCTTTTCCACTCCTCTGGAATTACTCCTGTATCTAGTGACTGATTGTATAATTCTGCTAATGGTGTTACCAGCTCCCCTTTAAGGTCTTTTAGTATCCTTGGATGTATCCCATCTGGCCCCATTGAATTATTCACTTTCAGTTTTGAGAGCTCTGTTAGGACCTTCTCCCCTGTAAATGTACTTGTATCTACCTCATTTTTATCAGTATACTTGTAACTTAACTGTGGTCCCTTCTCCACTCTTTCTGTAGTGAACACTGAGCAAAAATAATAATTATTAAGATGATCTGCTATTACCTTGTCTCCCTCAACAAGACTCTCACTCTCTGTTTTTAGTTTATTATTCCTCCTTTTTGTTTTTCTTTCATTTATGTACCGAAAAAAAGTTTTGCCCCCTGTACCCACTGACTGGGCCATATTCTCTTCAGCTTGTGCCTTTACACATCTGATCACCTTCTTAGCGTCCTTCTGTCTAACAAGATCCACCACTTTGTCCTCATTATTCTGAGTCTGCTTATATTTCCTAAAGGCCATCACAATACTTGCTACTTCTTTTACAAACCACACTGGCTTCCTTTTCCTTATACTTTTCTTAACCCTTTTGATACAAAGGTCAGTTGCTTTAATTATTGCACTTTTTAATTTCTCCCACCTCACCTGCACTCATTTGAAGTTCCTCCACTCTGCCACATTTTCCCATCGCTACAAAGTCAGCCTTAATACAATCTAACACCTTTGTTTTTGTGTGGCATGAGTCTGTGTCTGTCTTTATACTAAACCAGACTGCTTGATGGTCGCTGGATCCTAGGTTCTTACTAGAGATGGTCACTGACCCCTGTGTTTTGGTTTTGTATTCGGTTTTGGATCTGGATTACCTTCGTGTTTTGGTTTTGCAAAACCGCCCTTGCGTGTTTTGGTTTTGTTTTGCTATTTTTTAAAAAAATACAATTTTTTTGGGTCTAAAATAACCTAATTAAGTGCTCCACCAGTTTCTTAGATAAGTGAGGTAATTCTAAAGCTAATAAATTATGAAAAAAACTGTTTAATCCCTGGTAGGCCGTCCTTAATTCGAACACTTGTCTGCAAATTATACAGACAAACCTGGTTGTCTACCTTCTCCATCTTTGATTATTGGCAATATAGCCATCGTCTTTGGGTGTATATTACACCCTCCACTTGTAGTTGAATATTAAAAAAGGCAGCCTGCACAGACTGTGGAACTAGAAAGTAAAATTAAATGGGCCACATGGGCCACGGTAGTTTGGTGGCTATCTATGCCCCCCGCCCTCCACTTGTAGTTGAATATAAAAAAAGCAGCCTGCACAGACACTGGAGCTAGAAATTCGAATATACAAAGAAATGGACAAAGGCAGTTTGGTATCTGTCTGCATCAGATCCCCTCTCCACTAGGAGTAAAATGGAAAACTATTCAGCCGTTATATAATCTAGAATATAAATAGAAATTGAGAAAGGCAATTTGGTATCTGTCTGCATCATAATCATCAACATCCTCATTAGCGCCCTCGTCACCTCCACAAATCTCCCCCTCATCCTCTTCTATTTCCAAAGTGGCATTCTCAATTTGTGTATCACCGGCTACACTCAGGCTGTTCAGGTACACATCAGCAGAACTGCTGAAAGGGCCCTTCTTTATGAGTACACTAACAGAATGCTCACGATTAGACATACCACTGTTGGATGGACTCTCCACAGGGATTGGTGTCTTTTGTGAATCAGAGCAAACATTATCCTCTAATGCCTTACTGTTATCTTGCAGCTCGGCTTTGACGCGTAACAGTAGTTGTGCACCAATTGTAGGCTCGGTAACTTTTTGGGATCTGCCCCTAATAGCCAAAGGTGAAGGCCTCATTCTCTCTTTGCCACTGTGTGTGTAGAATGGCATGTTGTCAATTTTTTTTTTATCGGCACTTAACTTTTGCTCAGTAACACTTCTTTTTCTCTTTAACACAGTAAAAAAAAAATTATTTTGTTTTTTGGACTGATTTCGAAACACTCTGTAGTTTGACATCGCCTTCCCCAGATGACGTACTGGGAACACTAACATCAGGACTGGTGAAAGAACCTGGTTGCTCATTCTGATCATATGTGGACTGCTTTGAATCCATTCTGAGCGCAAAGCACTTGTAGTGGTAAAAATTATTTGGTAAGATACTGCTGACAAATATGACTTTTGACAGCCAGAAATATTTATGCACAATTATGGGGGACACCCCAAAACCACTGGGGAGTGATAAATATTAAAACAAAATTACCATATGTTGTTTGTTTGGTATTAAATTGAGGGAAGTGGCACTTCCCTCATGAGCTGACTTGTAACATCTAAAGATATACATTATATATAAAAGCCCCTAGGATTTGTTTTGGTTTGTGGAAGAGAGCAGCACTTGGCAGTGTAAACCGTTGCAGGATGGGGGCTTTCCTGCTGTCTTATGACCGAAGCGAAGTAAAACATTTTCTTTACATATCTGTGGTGTAATGCATTTCTTTCTTTAATTATGTTAGGGATGTAATTTTTCTACCTGTTTTTTTACTTTGGCCATTTGTATTCCCATTGTGTAGCTCACAAATGGCAATTTTGTCCCTTCCCCTTAATATGTTTAAGTATTATATTCTATTTTTTTTGTTCCATACAGGAATAAATATGTTCAATAGACTTCAATTTGTATTCTGTAATAAAAACACTTCATCCTGTCCTGTGTGTAGCAGTGACCTCAGCATGTGGAGATTATAAACAAAACCAAATTAAAATCACTATTCCCTGTGTTCTCCATAATATGAGCATTTATAATCCAATATAACAATCTTTCCCATGCTAGCAGACTCATCACATCAACTAATTTCAGGGTAATTAAAATTCCCTATTACATAATTGCCCAATTTTGTAGCCTTTTCAGTGGATGACGGGAATGATTCTCTTGTCAGCCATTCGTACAAGCTCCTACTGTTAACTGGTCAGCTCTAAACCCTCCAACCACAATATAACAGCACAGTCACATGACCATCGTCCTCCCAGATCACTCACTACAGCTGTGGATGAACCATCAGGGGATCAATAGTCTGATCAGATGCCATATTGTTCATTTGCAGGTTAGACTGGGGACACACTACAGGTTTTGCACCTGATTATCGGGCCAATCCCACAATAAACAACCATTGGGTCCAGTATCGCATTAGTGTGTTCGCTCCATCAATCGTTTTTATAGATCCATAGCCCATCGTATAGTTTCATTTGATTTTATGAACGGACTAAAAATCTCAGTCAATGATGTTCCAATTCTGCAGTGTGTATGCACTCAGGACCAGCAGTGACCATAGATCTCTATGGAATGTGCAGTCAACCTCTTTTCAGACGATGGTTATGACAGATGAGCACAGATCTGACAGTAAAACGTGTATAGTGTGTTCATATGAATCGGCTGCTGATCGGGACCTTCAGTTATTGGTAAAATTGTTAATATCGCAGCAAGAGACTCTAGTGTGTACCCAGACATAGTTATGTATCCTGGTTCAGATGAATGTGACACAGCTGACTGCAAAGAGCTTTAGGAAATTAGTTACTTCCAACCCCCCAAATTTCCTGTGAATTTATCAGAACAGCCATTTAATTACTGTGAACATTTGCTTTAGCATATAGTTATTTGTATTATTGACTTGTTCTTGTACCCCATCAATTCTCCATCCTCGATATTGATGCGGTTGACTAAATATTTGACAAATTAAAGTGATGCCATTTTCTTTAGTGCAACTCCTCAAAAAAAAAGCAACGTGGTGTTTTTTTTCCCCCACCAGCTTTGTATTCTGTGTTTATACCTTATTAATTGAATCAGATTCACATTCTCCACCCCTTAAGTAATCTCATCCGGCAAAACAAAAAAATAGATGGTTTTAATTTTTGAAATTTCAGCGTATGTAACATAACTAGGCCAGGCCCTGTCAACGAATCCCTCCAGCATGACAGAACTAGAATGATGCAAGATAGAGAAGCATACCCCCCCTCCCCAACCATAACCAGCTGTAAAGGGGGGAGAACATGGACATTTTTAATTAAAGGACAGAGGTATTCGGTGCAGCAAGCCAAGTACTTCTGGAAAAGGCAGGCGAGAGGTAGAACCTGTTATTTTACTTAGCAATACATAGGCTTCGCTATATATGGCTACCAAACAGGATTTTACATGCTCCTTACATTGACACACGAGCCAAGGATCCAGGAACAGCAGTTCCATCAGCCTGCAATACGTGTTTAAAGAGTCATGTGAGTGTGTAAATCATGGATGTTGATAGACACTACATAACGCGGGTATAAGCCAGGTACTATCATTACTATATTTTACCCTAGAGCGCAGGAACCTCTGATGGAGCGTAAGAAAGATTTCAGTAACACCAGTGGGCGGCTCCCACACGGACAGATATTTGCTGTGTAAGGTTTATATTCACAGACACTGGGGTGAATGAGCCTCCATGATTCCTATGGTCCTTATACCAGCACAAGAGGTAACTAATCTACAGGCACCATGAAACAGGACATTATCATTTTGTTATCTGTATTAGAAAGAGGACAGCTGTAATCTGATTGGTTGCTATAACTTAAAGTAATAGTTCTTAAATAACCCCACTGTGTGAGGATGATAAACACTCAGACCTACTGCAGACGGATCACCCAGAACAGCCATCAGACATGACCCAGACCTTATCTTGAGGTGGAAAAACTTTGACACACACAGCAGTCTGTGGATGAGATGCTTTGGTTTTTTTCCAGCAAAAACGGTAACACAGAAGTGGAATGTAACAAACAACTGAATTCTACAGAATGAATTTTGACAATCGGAGGATTCCACAGGGTTAGATGGAGATCACATTGTGTCTGAGGAAGAGGAAACGCCTGAGCAATGAGCCAAATATACAGCACGGGACAGAAAGAAAACCAGTAAAACCACCTCTTAATACAATACAGGCCCAGTGACTGCCCCAAACATGGCCGATTGCTTTTAGGTTTAATATTAAAAAATAAATATATTTTACAGCACAATTATGTCACAGAAGTGGAGTAAAAAGTGTCCTTTACGGAAATGAAACGATTAAGCCCTTCGCTGCTGGACCTGTCTGCAATGTACTGCAGGGTCCACTTTCAGAATATGTGCTGTATACAATGAACTAAAACACCCCAATGTGAGGTCCATATCTTCTTTCTGGGAAAATAGAATTCAGACGGCTCCTCTTCTACTCATTGGGCTTTGCCAGATAATCCTTGTACAAGGAGTACAGCACACCTGGAGAAAGAGAGCAAGAGAATGAATAACGGACATAAATCCTAATACAGCAACAAGTGACCAGAGATGAGTGTAGAGGGGAGAGACAATGGCTTAGGGTACAGACTAATCAGTACCATCCTCATAAGTCTACTGCCATGGGGACCGCAGTCACAAGCACAGGACAGACTGAACATAAAACGTGTTCAAGGTCCATCTTGCACCATGAGAAAGTGTCTGCGTGCACCAATGTTCTAGAAAGGACATTGGTGTGTATCTACTGTTCATGGAATGAGCCATTATTGTGCCATATACATTATATTACTACATTAAGGGGGCCGATAGCCAGCGATCCATTAGACTGGTTCCTCGCGCACATCCATCGCTACAGAGCTATACTTCCACAATCACTGATCATAGATGCAAAGCTTTAAGAACCAGGAACCACAAACACTGTGCCAGGTTACGGTGAGCACATTGCAAGTAGACCCTGCTGGTTGTTTGGGTGCACAATATAAGCTTGCACAAACGTAAATGCTGGTAATTGTTATAAAGGACCCCACACCCCTACCGTCAACTTCTAAATACTCTGCTTTATTTCTTATGTATTTTCAGCCATCTGTTTCTATGATAAGACAGTAATTAATTTCTGTCACCGTGGGCAATGAAGATAATTGGGAAAGAGAATTACATTGCCCAGAACTATTTGGATGTATTTTGCACAGACGTACACAAGTTTTTTTTGCACGCGGCTCATATACAATCAGTTACAGAATAACTACTGAGAAACGTCCCAGCGCTGGGTCATCATTATGTTCATTTTCCCCAAACACTCACCACAAGTCATTGCTCCAACAACGAATCCCTGCGCCCCCACACGCATGTGTATAAGGTGGACGGACATTTTTGTGTCCCCTCGGGATCTTAGTTTGTACAATCCGTAGCCCACAATAGCCAATAGACCAGCAAACCCTAAAAAACAGAATAGAGTGCATCACTGGGACAGCAATGGTTAACCCATTAGCTCCTCCTCCACAGCAGAATGTTAAAAGATCGCAAAACTTACTGGTAATAGCTAGTGTTACATGAGACATTGCTTCCTCTCTACAGATAGCTGAAGCTTCTACTACATGTTTAGAACAGTGTCCTGATTGGATCCAATGCAGATAAAAAAAGCGAAGACTGCAGCGACATCTGTAGCCCCCACCCCCTCTGTATGACCCCTCCCTAACCTATAGCGGGCATTTCTACAAAGCATGTTTGCCAATCTGCCAGTCACAGTGTCTGCTCCCTTAGAGAATGTCTGTCCCAGAGATGACCGCCCGCTAGTGCTGGACTATACTTTAGAACGCGTGTGAAACATGATTGTACAACCATTGTACTCTTGTCTTATGTAATAAACCTCCCTCAGACACAGATCTTATATTGCAATTTGTTGCGAATGACATTTCTATTTTGGGGTGAAAACTGCCTACACATCGAAAAATGTTCACCTTTGTGAACTCTTCATCATCTATTTATTTATATAGCACCACTAATACTCATTCACATCAGTCCCTGCCCCAATGGAGCTTGCAATCTAAATCCCCTAACATACATACACACAGACCGAGAGAGACTAAGAGCAATTTAATAGCAGCCAATTAACCTACTAGTCTGTTTTTGGAGTTGGTAATCAAACTCATGACCCCAGTGCAGTGAGGCAGAAGTGCTAACCACTGAGCCACCGTGCTGCCCACAGATGTGTACGACTGATGTGTGTAACGGCCTGATGAACTTGGATCATCAACATATTCTGCAGCGCTTTACAATTAAGAACGGAAATAAAACAATACCGGGTAATACATACAGAGAGGTAAGAGGGCCGTCCCCATCTAATGTGTTTTTCTTGATTTGATACACTCTGCTAGAGAGTGTATCTAACAGTACCTAGTTGTGAATATAGTCATGTGACCCTCACCTCCCTGACATCCCCCATGTGTACAGTCATTCCTGCCAGGGATTCTAGAACCACTGTGTCAGGCAGATGGAAAAGACTTGACATACCATTGGCTGCAGATTGGGTTCTCTGAGGATTTATGGGATCCAATTATAAATAGAATTGAATCCAGAAAAGAACATTGATCTATTTATGGTGCGAGGACGCCTGTTGTATTTGCGGTTTTACTCTATCCAATATAAAAGGAGTGAATTGCTAACAGATCAATGCTGGCTATGGCATTCCCATTCCAATTTGACAGTTTGACAGATCCAGCTCCTCAGATACCAGATCAGAAGGGGGCAGATTAGTAATCAGAAAATATCTGCAGAGTTCGCTGCCACCTGGATTTTCAAGGATGTACAGAAAATATCTGACAAGTTACAGCCGTCTCCGGAACTTCATGTGGCAATAATGGACTATGTACCAATATCGCTGGAGGGGGCAGTGTAACTGTAGGTCTCCAACATCATGCTGCAATTATTTCATCTAAAACATGTGAACAACTCACCTACTGGCACAAACGGAGACTCCTTGGATTTCCTGATGAGCTTCGATGTCTGAGAGTCATTTAACTCATAGGTTGGTAGAACATCATCTGTGTTTGAAGCCATCTTGTCTAAGAGAGAAGCGAAATGCACAATTTAGCTTTAATTACAAGTTATGTCATCATCAGCAATTCAGTCAGGATTCTTATATGCTGCAGACATGGGGTCACAATGTACCTGTTACACCTAGTTTTAACCCTTATTTTCACTATTTATGCCTTATTTGTACACGAGTGGACTGATCACAAGATCACCAGATGTGGTTTTATCACACAGCAATTGCCAATGACGTAGGTTTTATTCGGTAGCGACGCGTGTTGCATATCAGCATGGAAGAGGTTAAACAATCACAGCTATTACATTTCCATTACATACCAGACATTACAGAGTCATTACAGTAAGAAAGAAGAGCCTGGGATTGTGGAAGTCAGACAGAAGACAGGGGTTACAGGTTCATACATCATGTGTACAAACTTTGGGCCACTACAAATTTAGGGGCCAGAACAAAATATTCAGTTCTTGGCTTTTTCCCAAGATAAAACTGGTTATATCATAACATGATACCCACACAATGCCAGC
Organism: Mixophyes fleayi; assembly: GCF_038048845.1. Classification (NCBI taxonomy): domain Eukaryota; kingdom Metazoa; phylum Chordata; class Amphibia; order Anura; family Limnodynastidae; genus Mixophyes; species Mixophyes fleayi. Next base: position 271,123,184 of record NC_134406.1, read on the forward strand.
TTTATGTTACTGGAGGACCGACATCCGCACCTCACTCTAAGTACAGGCAGCTATATCCTCAGTTTTGCCCAATTAGTAAACCTAGATTATTCTGCCAACACTGCTAGAAACCAAGAGAGCAGTAATTACACCTCATATGTAGTAGTATACCACTTTGAAGCACTGAATAGGTTAATTTAATCAGTGTTGAGCACTGAAATTACAGAATGATGCAATATAGTCTTGTAACCTAAAACCATATGTACGGGGGACGTGGTGCAATATTCTGGAATAAAATGAGCGCAAGTTGCAGCAACGTAGAAAGGTTGCATGTTACTGGAACATATTCCACAGACTTTCCCATCACGTCTGACACAGTCACAAGTTGTGTTCTGCTTCCTCTACAAATACCGTCTGTTATCTAGTTACATTCACAGTAAGTCACAGAAAGCAAATACACTTCAGCCAGGGGTAAAAATTCAAACCACGAGCACTGACCAATACAGTAACCACCCGAAAAACATTTACATAATTCAATGTCCAGGCATTTACAGTGTCGCTAACTTTAAATCTTACACAACAGAATGTTTGTTACAACTTGAAGGACAGGAAGTGACCTTCAGAAGGTCGGAGGAAGCTGGTACCGGGCCCTTAAGATGGGGCCGCAATACCAGCACACGAAGGGGTTAAATGATGCAGAGTTAGAAATTCCCCAGTAAAACTTCATCCAATGTTAATGTTGATAGGAGATAATGATCTCTAGTGCACCCTATTGTACTTGCCACAATGTAAAGCTCTGTACTATACACACTGAGGTGGTGTTAAGTGACATATAGGTGACTCAGGCCCTACAAATACAGGTTAGACAGACATTATAAAACTATATGACCAGGAAGGTGACAGTGTCCTGACTGACAGCTCCTTGTTACATATTATGTCAAACAACTTCAGGATACGCTTATCTCTGTCACTCAGTGCTGCACAAAGATGTCAGACGTAGCAAGTAAAACATGGGGTGGAGATTAGTCTGGCAATATTGAAGTATTCGGACCAATTAAAAAAACAAAACAATTGTGTTCTCTTTCTAACTGGCCGGGGCAATGTCAAATAACTGTTTTGACTGTGGACTCTAGAAGACAACTAAACGTTCCACATTACACAATGAGCCCCAACATATTTGCATTTCCTTCTGGACGGGGGTCCTCTCTAGATGCTTAGTGGAGACCATAGAGGTAGTTTAACAACCAGTTAGTTTGAACTCACATTTAACACTTCATTAAGCAAATTCTAAAAAGTTTCCTGCCAGATACTTCTGATTTCATGAAGCAATCATACTGATGCACCAAGGAGGACAGACAGTGCCGTACAGTATATTACACAAAGTATTCAGTCTTCCTCCCGAGTGACATATATATGTGTATGTGTTATAGACCAGTCTCCTTCACAACCCCCTATCCTGTGCCTGTTTCTTTTGTGATCGCAAACTCCCTTTAATCAATTGTACGAGACCTACAAACACACAAACATCACACTGTAGAGGATACCTCTATATAAACAACATAACATGCAAAATATCCATAGAATTCTTATTTGTAACAAGATGATAATTTTCTCCTTAAAGTCACCATCTCTTAATCACCACCCACAAGGTTAGGAACGGGATCGTGTAAATTGCTGCACAGCTGAGAAACGCACTATATACAGGCAGCAGGGTCACATTCATTATTCGGGAGGGGGCTGGCACGTAACCACTTGGCAGTGGATTCAGGTGCGAGATCCAAGGAGCAGTCACAGGTTACTGGATCACGTCACATGGTTATTACACAACAAGGTATGACGGCGCTGACCTGAACGAGGTCCCAGGTACTGTGTGTAATCCAGGACCTGCTATGGACCTTGGACACAGCTGTGTGGATTTCAGAAGTTAACAACACAGAACCAGTAAATCAATTTTATTTAGATTGTGATGGATTCCTCCAACTCATCCCCAGTTTTTGGCTAGGGCTGAGGTTAATATAAAGTATTTACTAGGTGGTAGTGTAACTTTAATCAGTGTACAAGTAAATAAAAGGTTTATTGTATTCTCTCGTTGCTAGTTTACAAAAATGTGCCCAATAAGCAGATCAATCCGAACAGCACATTACCCTGAGCACGCAGAAAGCTTTCTGGACCATCACTGCTCGGTCCGGCCAGGACAGGCCTTTGTGTGGTCTATATTGTGTGCAAGTGTTTTCAGTATATCAGGGACAAGATACACTATAGAACTACTGGATAAGATGATAAAACTGAGCTATGAATATAATATACAGGGAGAGAGCAGAGGACAGTACAATGGGATAATCAGCCCATGTCGCTACCATTGTATATGGACAAAGCAAAACGTTCACATACAATTATAGGACGACTGGTTACAATTGCAACCGTTTCAGTTGATACATAACATACTAGTCAGACATTGAGGGGGGGAATTCACAAAATACTTTTGGGAATTAAATGAAAGCACCGTACATAGAAAGTGGGGTGCACAGGAAATATTCATTTTCTGCATAACAATGGAACAAAGTAGAACAGATTCCAAAAACTTTTAACAGAGCAGGTGGTTCACCTAAATAAATGGAAACTGTCATCAGGAGGATGTTTCTGTAATCTTTATAGACAGTTTTACAAATGTCTGACATTTTTGTCTGGATATTTTTAAGTAATCTGTTTTCGTGCGCAGTATTTCTGTGCGACAGTAAAGGTCACTCATAACCAGAGAATATTTTGGTATATTACAAAAAAGTGGGGAAACCAGTGACAGATGTAGATTGAGTAAGATGGTCCAATATACACCCGAGAATCCCCTCCAGCATATCTGGGTAGGAAGACACCTAAAATTCTGGACTTGCTGCTTAGGAGGTGGATAGAGTTTCCATCTGAAGACTGCGCCCATATGAACAGGTCATAAAAGGCCACAAGACTCTACAGTAACACTGTGATGTCATTACACTCAATGCAATGGTCACAGCAAGTGACCAATGTGATCATCCAAATGTCATCACTGACCACTTGTTACAGGGAACCGGTCATCAGAATGAGACCATCTCTGTTCTGCACGTGCTCAGAGCCTCAAGTATTCATCCAAATCGTAATCATACAATAAGCGGTTTACAGATGTAGACAGAACAGCACCACTGCGCAGAATTTATAATGTTACCCAATTATACAATATGTAGAAACAGCGTAATAAAACTATTGTATTAATTAGATGAACCAATTGCACAGATGGGCAGCGCTGCGTCACCAAGAGCCCCCGAGACCCCTGAACATGACAAAGGGCCCCACAATCCCCAGGATTCATTACATTAAATGGTTTATTTGAATCTTATGGACTCTGTGCTGCATCTATGTAATAAATATATCATGGTATGTAGAGCATTGTGGTAAATGGATAATATTACTATTATTATAATACCATAGTACTACAGGCAGCTGTGGAAACAGTTAGAGGCCCGAACAGCAGAAATCATGTACAGTACAGGGTGCAGAATGTCAAAGGACTCATAATGTACAGTGCAATATTCATTAATACACAGGTTGTCACAATGTAACACTGAAGTGCTCACACCAGAACACACTGTGTACTGTAGACAAATAATCTATACAGTACATATTATATATATATATATATATATATCCACACACCTCCATCAACCGTGTGATATTAGACAGGTAGTTTTATTATTATAAATATATATATCTATCTCTGTATGTATTACACCCCTTGTTGCTCCCCCTGCACCCAGCACCCAGCACCCAGCACCCACTCACCGGTCTCGGCGCTGTACTGCGGTGCTGGCCCCTCCCCGGTGCCGGCTCTATACTCACTCATCGGTATCTGACGTCATCGGGCGGGGCCTACACGTCACCAAGGGTAAGCAGGAAACCATTGTGACCTTCCTGGCCGGGCGGCCGGCCCTGGGGGGTATATACAGATGGGGCCGCCCGGTCTCCTCACCCGGCAGCGGCTGAGGGGAATCCCGCAGAGCCGATGGCGCCCCGCGGCCTCCAGCTGCTACTACCCCGCCCGGACTACAACTCCCGCAATGCCCCGGGCGCAGACATATGCAAAATACCGGCTTGGCTCTGATTGGTAGTGAGGCTCAGTGGGCGGGGTCAGCGAACCCGTCGGAGTAGAACGTGCGGCAGCGGCCTGCTGCCATATATGGTGCGCACGTAACTGGGAGGAAGGTGTGACGTCACCTGGCGGTTACTATGGGGACCAGATCTCATGTTTGTGTCAGCAGCATGACTCATCAATGTACCCCAATTATACCTGACCCTCCACATCCCCCTGACCCCCCTGCTCCATGTTGACACCCCCCATCCCCCTGACCCCCCGCTCTGACCCTGACACCCCACACCCCCCTGGTGTGTGCCTGACACCCCACATCCCCCTGCTGTGTCCCTGACCCCCCACATCCCCTGCTCTGTCCCTGACCCCCCACATCCCCCTGACCCCCCTGCTCCATGCCTGACACCCCCCATCCCCCTGACCCCCCACTCTGACCCTGACACCCCACACCCCCCTGGTGTGTGCCTGACCCCCCACATCCCCCTGCTGTGTCCCTGACCCCCCACATCCCCCTGCTGTGTCCCTGACCCCCCACATCCCCCTGACCCCCCTGCTCCATGCCTGACACCCCACATCCCCCTGACACCCCACACCCCCCTGGTGTGTGCCTGACACCCCACATCCCCCAGACCCCTGCTCTGTGCCTGACCCCCCCACATCCCTCTGACCCCCCTGCTCCATGCCTGACACCCCACATCCCCCTGCTCTGTCCCTGACACCCCACATCCCCCTGCTCTGTCCCTGACACCCCACATCCCCTGGTCTGTCCCTGGCACCCCACATCCCCCTGTTCTGTCCCTTACACCCCACATCCCCTGGTCTGTGCCTGACACCCCACATCCCCCTGTTCTGTCCCTTACACCCCACATCCCCTGGTCTGTGCCTGACACCCCACACCCCCCTGGTGTGTGCCTGACACCCCACATCCCCCTGCTCTGTGCCTGACCCCCCACATCCCCCTGCTGTGTCCCTGACCCCCCACATCCCCCTGACCCCCCTGCTCCATGCCTGACACCCCCCCCCATCCCCCTGACCCCCCGCTCTGACCCTGACACCCCACACCCCTCTGGTGTGTGCCTGACACCCCACATCCCCCAGACCCCTGCTCTGTGCCTGACCCCCCACATCCCCCTGACCCCCCTGCTCCATGCCTGACACCCCACATCCCCCTGCTCTGTCCCTGACACCCCACATCCCCCTGCTCTGTCCCTGACACCCCACATCCCCTGGTCTGTCCCTGACACCCCACATCCCCCTGTTCTGTCCCTTACACCCCACATCCCCTGGTCTGTGCCTGACACCCCACATCCCCCTGTTCTGTCCCTTACACCCCACATCCCCTGCTCTGTGCCTGACCCCCCACATCCCACTGGTCTGTCCCTGACATCTCACATCCCCCTGGTCTGTGCCTGACACCCCACATCCCCCTGTTCTGTCCCTTACACCCCACATCCCCTGCTCTGTGCCTGACCCCCCACATCCCACTGGTCTGTCCCTGACATCTCACATCCCCCTGGTCTGTGCCTGACACCCCACATCCCCCTGCTCTGTCCCTGACACCCCACATCCCCTTTTTCTGTAATGCACCACAGGGAAAAGCTGAGGCCATCCCTCTAGGGGGTAACAGAAAAGATCAGCACAGGGGCAGCCGGAATTGACCCTCACTGAAGAGACTACCTGACACTTCAGTAAGTGAAATAATAATGAGGTGAAGGAGCGTTACAGAGAAGAGGAATAGTCCATTTTCTTACCATTCCCTGCCACCTAGGTGTGGGATATAACCCAGTGCCCCCTTCCCTGGAGAAATGTTATGACCCACTCAGGATGCCGTTTGAGAGATCGCGTCCAATCACTAAATTACAAAACTAGTCTAGTCCTGTGTTCTGTGTACTCTATATCTCTGTAGGCACCAAAAGCACAACAATCTATAGCTATCAATTGATTAAAATGTCATAAATATAGCAGATTGTAATTACCAGCAATTAATATTTACCAAAATGGAAGCAGGTAGGAAAGATCCTGTTTGTAATATAAAAAGGATAATTAAAAACTGCGGGCCTGATTCATCAAGGTACGCAAACGCATACGCATCTGTGTTTCATACTTTGAGTGACGCAAACCGTTATATTTGCGTTGGAGCTTGAGATTGAGTTGACTTTGAGTGCCGTATTTGCTCTGTTTGCGCTGCGTATGTGGTGTTTTACGTAGCTCAAGTCCCGTTAAGCAGATGCGTATGCGTTTGCGTACCTTGATGAATCAAGTATAACGTTAAAACTAGAAATGTATTATTTATTACCACTCATATAACACCGCCAATTGCACAGTTGTAATAATGTTAGAAGTGGGCAGCACAGTGGCTTCTCAGAAGCTCAAATATTTCAGAATTAGATTAATTTATGTACAAATCACCATTGGTGAGTTAGGTCATGAATTATATTAATTACATTCATAAACTTCCGTTATGCAAATTGGAGAAATATGAGGAAAACGGGAATACAGGGCAGCACGGTGGCTCAGTGGTTAGCACTTCTGCCTCACAGCACTGTGGTCATGAGTTCAATTCCCGACCATGGCCTTATCTGTGAGGAGTTTGTATGTTCTCCCCGTGGGTTTCCTCCGGGTGCTCCGGTTTTCTCCCACACTCCAAAAACATACTGGTAGATTAATTGGCTGCTAATGAAAAAATTGACCCTAGTCTGTCTGTCTGTCTGTGATGTGTATGTTAGGAAATTTAGACTGTAAGCTTCAATGGGGCAGGGACTGATGTGAGTGAGTTCTCTGTACAGCGCTGCAGAATCAGTGGCGCTATATAAATAAATGGTGATGATGATGATGAATTGTACCAGGACCAGCCTGATTCACATGTAAGATGAGTGAATCAACCTGGATGTTACAGCTCTTGTACAAGGTAGATTTTAGCAATAAACACAACTCTTCCTGCTCTATTCCTGTCAGTTATCTGCTGTGACCAACAGATAAGAGTTACAATCTGTCCCCTGACTGACCTGAGTATAAACCTTCTCTCCTTCCCTGAATTTCTGATCAAAAGTACTACCCTGAAGTTAGCAGTTCCAGACAGACCTGATTAAGACCTCTTAACCCCTCACCCCCACCCCTCTGGAATCTGGACTAAATAGAACTTACATTGGGTGGTAGACGGGCCGTTTGACACCCACTGGCCCAAAGCACTAAATATTCCAGACGCCTCTCCAACCACAGGCTGATGACATGGTCAGACCACAGCATATCCTTTATCATTACTTTGGTTATGTGTTGTAATAGTCATTCATCTACCAGGAATAAGTCTATTCTAGTGTAAATGAGTTGTATTTGGGAGACAGTAGCGTCTCTATCATTAGGTTATAGAGTGCACTAAGCCTCATAGAGGCCATGACAAGCCGTTAAATCTTTATATCTTCTGAGATTCTGATACTTAGGAGTTTGTGGAAATGAAAATTTCAGAGCATCAATTAGAAGCTTCTGGGATGATGAAGGACCACTGTATTGTGAATCAACTCCGTTGAAGAGTTGGTGAATTAACTTTATTTTCCTAATGTTAGGTGTGTATACCTGAGCTACATCATCATCATCATCATCATCATTTATTAATATAGCGCAACTAATTCCGCAGCGCTGTACAGAGAACTCATTCACATCAGTCCCTGCCCCATTGGAGCTTACAGTCTAAATTCCCTAATATAGACACACGCTCAGACACAGACAGACAGAGAGGGAGACAGACAGAGACTAGGGTCAATTTTTGATAGCAGCCAATTAACCTACCAGTATGTTTTTGGAGTGTGGGAGGAAACCGGAGCACCCGGAGGAAACCCACGCAAACACAGGGAGAACATACAAACTCCACACAGATAAGGCCATGGTCGGGAATCAAACTCATGACCTCAATGCTGTGAGGCAGAAGTGCTAACCACTAGGCCACTGTGCTGCCCATAATGCTACATATATGTAAGTTTTATGATCTATCTCACCTACTAGTATAAGATAATGTCATGATTTGATTTCTATAAAAGAAGAACAAGAGCTAAAGAGAATGGCTACACCATTGTAAGGGATAATAACAATACAATGGTGTGACTGGGTCAATGATAAATAACTTCTGGCATGAATTTATTTAAAGGAAATAGGGCAGGCCGCTTATTTATATAATTGCATATGCACTTATTTTTTATATTGTATATATTCTGAGATAGGAAATCGTTATTTCTGAGACCTCGGTAGAAACAGTTTTTTCCTGTTTTCACCTTACTAAAGGATATGCCTTATTTCTTATGCATATATATGATACAATAGGCCTTTTTGGATGGAGGTCTTTTGTATATTGGGATGTATTTTGTATGGAAGTGTCATTGTTTGGGATTCGTAAGGTTGCTAGTGGAAACCTCCAATTAGGCACATGTGGCAGGAAGTTTTAACGAAGTTTCGTGACGAAGTGTAATGCCTGCTCTGGCCAAAGGCCCAGCAGGGGGTCGTTACTGTGTGGCCTTTTGTCCAGAGTTAATTTCATAGATAAGCGCAAATTTTGTTAGCTTTACAATGCATGTAAATCCATGTTTGTGTAAATATGGTACGTCCTGATGCTAAAAATAGCCTGTGTCTGAAATGTATAAAAGGCACTCGCTTGTATTTGAAACTTGTTCCTCTGATTGTAACATTTGATCTGATTACTGGTACCACTAACCAGTGTGAGCAAATAAATATCTTCCTTCAAAGACCTGCTTGGAAACATCTTCAATATTGCTGTATTCCTGTGACCTGCAGATTAGACCCTAAAACTAATCTGTTCTCCGGCTGTCTCTGAGGTTTGGACCCAAGCGTTTCCAGTACCACCGCTCTGCCCGCTACCCAGTAGCCCTGGTCAGTGTGATTGGCCAGGGGGGATCCATCCACAGCAACCCTGATCTATAGCGAGAGGTCAGGAGTACCAGCCCAGGTATACCAGTAACGGGGTACCTTAGCAGAGTCTGTGACCCAGAAGAAACCCGGTTCTGGATGCCGGTATAGGAGTCCAGTGGTGGCAGCCCATATAAACCCCTTCTACTGCGGCAAGAGGGCGCATTTGGGATAACGAAAGGGAACGGTGGCAATGTAAGCCCAGCCGGTTCCCAGCAACAACAGACAGGGTGGCATAGGCGGTCCATCCTGCCACAAATGGGATATGTGTTTTGATGGAGAGAACGTAGTTACAACGCTATATGACTGAATGGGGGAATTATGTTGTTTTATTTGTATAGTGTATTATACCCATATCGAGAAGAGTGATGGAAGATGTCATGGTAATATATTGGATATATGTTTCTTTGTTGATATAATACTGTATAGTTCCAACACTCCCTGGATTTTTATTGTATCTATGTTTTGTTTTGTCTGTTTTTTTTAAATAAAAGACTGTACAATGTCATCCACTGGATCAGTACTCAGCACCTGTCCTTAATCTGTATATATGGACAGCTGCACAGTACCAATTCTCTTGTAAATGCTAAAGGCAGCTTCCAATATCATCAGCATTAATTTATATAGCGTCAGCAAATTCCATAGCGCTTTACAATTGGGATATATTCTTATACATCATGTGTGGACAACTCCCTAGTACTACTTCCCCCGTTCTCTCAGACATTTCTCCTGTTATGTGTCCTGGATTTACTTAACAGTATCTGTTCTATATTCATTAACAGCTACTCAGTATCACTTCTACGTTTTATGCCAGATATTATTCTTAATATCTGTTGTTGTTGTTGTTATATATGGACATCTGCACAGTACCTCTTCATCATCATCACCATTTATTTATATAGCGCCACTGATTCCGTAGCGCTGTACAGAGAACTCATTCACATCAGTCCCTGCCCCATTGGAGCTTACAGTCTAAATTCCCTAACATACACACACAGAGAGAAAGAGACTAGGGTCAATTTTGATAGCAGACAATTAACCTACTAGTATGTTTTTGGAGTGTGGGAGGAAGGCGGAGCACCCGGAGGAAACCCAAGCAAACACGGGGAGAACATACAAACTCCACACAGATAAGGCCATGGTTGGGAATTGAACTCATGACCCCAGTGCTGTGAGGCAGAAGTGCTAACCACTGAGCCACCGTGCTGTCCCAACCTCTTCTCTTATTTTATATGCTGGATATAATCCCTGATATCTATTCTTATTATATTTATATGGATGGGCTGAAAACTAAAGACCTCTAGCTCGGAACGATATTCAGGTACCTTCTCCATAGTGTAGAAGGCAGCGTGCACCAACCCGCAGGAAGGGAAGTCCCTTAAAATGCGTCCCCTCCACCTCTTTATCTATTGTCGTGCTATATATATATATATATATATTGATAGATATATAGATATACAGCAAGATGGTCGGCACTCCTCCTTAAAATATCTTACTGCCTGGGTGCCCTCCCAGAAAAAAACTTTTTCAAAATACATCACCACGTGGGGGCAGTATATGTAGTAATAATTTACTGCTCCACAATACAAGACGTACATATTATCCCACTCTGTGCTCTGGGAGGAGTGCCCTTATTCTGCCTAAGCTACAATCTTCAGCTCCTCGGACAACGCCGCCATGTCCCTCCGCAAACACTATGGTTAGGTACACACTGGCCCGATGATTGCGCGAAAAACCTCCAATCAGCTGACATCCGACCGTTTGGTCAGATATCGTGTGAGTGTGTATAGTGACACAATGATCTAAAGTTGTTCCAAAGTGCCGATCATTGTTTCATTTGGTTGGTCGCATTGTTTAATATTTTCCAACCAACCACCGGCCGATCATGTAGTGTGTATGCACTCATCATGCTCACGATCTCCATAGAGCCGTGTTCTTTTCAGCTGATGCTAGCGATGAATGTCCCGGTGAATAAATGTAGAGAGTGTCGTGGAGGGAATAATTCATTTGTTTGTTCTGAAACAGAATGAGTGCATACACACTACATGATCATTAGGTGATTGGTCGGGAAATATGAAACAGTACGACCAACCAAATGAGCCGACAATCGTCACGTTGGAACGACTTTCGACCATCGTGTTTCTATACATACTAATCCGACTTCCGACTGAATGGTCGGATGTAGGCTAATTTGCCCGATTATTTGTATGAAAACTCTAGTGTGTACCTAGCCATACACTGTGCCGAAATACGTGTGCAAATGTGCAATTCGAGGCATATATATGTCATGATCAACGCTGGTCTGCAATGTGCAGCAGATGATTGGTGCTTCTTTACTGACCTATGTGTCCCTGGAAGTTATTCCAACATTGTGTAACCAGGATACTGGTGTCTAGTCTCCTGTGTTCTTTATATTAATAACCCATTGTGTATCCTTGGCATTGTTTTTACTTTCCTACTTTGACATGGAAATTAGAGACCATTGGACACTATAGACTTCCTGGAGATCAGGGTCTCTCTTATCAGCACTGGCTGTTTTCTTCATTGTCTACAAACTAACAAACCTTTCATATGATGAATACACCACACAAAGCTGATATCCCTGTGTAGGAATAACAATGACTGCGGTTGAGCAAGTTTGTCCTCAGACAGATCAATTGGACATATGGAGATGTTAATAATGCCTTTAAATATAAAGCCGGTACACATCTATGTAATTATCATGCGGATCACAGAATTCAAGACCCTTTGGTTAGATATTTCAATAGTGTGTACATTCCCAAATCATGTGTTATCACACAAAACACACTGCAGTTGATTTGGTTATATAAACTTCCTAAAAATCACAATCAATGATGGGACGATGTCAGACAAATGTGGCAGTGTGTGCGTACTCACAACCAGTAGTGTAGGCAGATATCTGTACAGTGTACAGAGTTAGGATCTTTTCAGCAGATAGTTATGACAGATGAAGATCACAGATCTGACAGTAAATCATGTAGGTGTGTACACAGGAATCTGAATGCTCATCGGGACTTTCAGTCGTTGGTGAAATGGTTACAGAAATTGCATCTGGAGTAAGATTACATAGTTATGTATCCAGCTTAACTTTCTCATTTGCTGTAAACCCTTAACTAGGTGAGGACAACAAAACAATGGGCAGTTTAGAGTTTGGCGTGTGTCAGTATTTGTGGCATGAATATACACATTTCCCTACTGTGCATGAGCACCAAAGTCCATCCCGATGTAGATTTGTGCATATTGTAAATGTACGTCCTCTTACACCCGGAGAGGCTGTGTACAAATAGTGTAATGTGACTTTAGCATTTACTACCGACACTGTCACGCCGCATCTTTGCTCCTTTGTTAGGTGGAAGTATACACACGTGTATCCCTGACCTATGCTGGTGCCAATAATAATGTTTTTGAATTGGACGCATCTTGAGATATGCCTGACTCGTTGTACACAGGTAAGTAGCTTTTACGTGATAAGACTACACCTGGAGCGCAAAATGCATCAAACCCTAAATGAATCCCAATGATTGATGTGGGCAGGAAGTTTCTATATGTCCGGCTTTACGTGAAGAAACAAAATCTTTGTCAATTACTGATCTAACCTGGAATATAACTGGCTGAAATGTAACAAAGCACAGCCTTTCTCAGGTGACCTCCTCCTTCACTCTGTTCTGGTGGAAGTGGCACACACAGAGTTTTCCACATTGACCTGGCCTTAAAGTGGAGTCCAAATAGTTGAGTCCTCTCACTCGGCAATGCACCCCCCCCCTCCCTCCAGCTGTGGTGTCACATAGACCTTCCTCAACGCCCCATGGAAGCAAGTGAAAGTCCTCACTGCAAAGTTTTGGGGGGTATCTTCCTCATACCAGCACTCTACAACCTCTCTTCAGATTTTTTGGGGTAGGAAATCACCCCTGTACAGGGGCAAAAGCAGGATTTGTAGAGGGGGGTTTCCACACCACGTTGTCAGTGGGCGTGACCAGCATGAATGGGGGTGTGGCTATAATATTAGACAGTGCTTGGCTGCTCTCCAACTCCTATCCCTATAATATACATGAGCAATGCTGTGTGCACTAATGTTAGGTGCACGCAGCTCTCCCTTTTCAAGCAGAGCTGTGTGAAGCGGGAGCAGGGTCCAGCCACCTCAATTATACAGTGCCCCTGGCCTGGAGGGGGTTTTTCAAGCAATAGGAACCCCCCCTCGGTTTGCTATGTTGTAGGATACCTCTGTGGAGTGTAGACATCCAGAGATGATCAGACAAAGGTTTTTGTCCGGCTGGGTTAACTACTGTCAACATCCTGCATTGCCTTGAGCCAATTTATCCCTCTTTGGGGTGCTTTTTACTTTGGAAACACAGTTCCCTATTTTGTGTCTGTGGGTGGATGAGCACACAGGAGCCCCGGAAAAAAGAGTATGTGTGCAGAGTACCTGGGGTTGAAATAATGGGCATCAGATCATCTCTTGCTTGTCCCCCCTAAATGCACCTTCTCTACCCCTTGATCCGCATTTAAATAATCACCTGTAAAATACAATTTTTGTTTTTGCATTTGAGATATAACTAGACTCATTCATATGTCTAATAGCAATTGAGACCCATTCATTGAAAGGTGAAGAAGTTTCCTGACATTACATAGATCATCTCACTGGCAGCCAAGTTACACAACCATACACACGTTACACGGTGTCATGAGCGCACAACCTGTGCTAAACTGCACACAGCAGTTGCCTTATTGTAAAGAAGACCGGACACATTGTGTACTTTTCACACCTTGCCACATTGCACGGGCTGTTTTGCGCAGATGTCCAGCCACATACTTCCCTCCCAACATTAGTATTACAAAAAATCCATGAATCCAACCAATGTCACAATACCCAGAATAACCTGAGACCACAAAGTACAAAACTTTCCCCCATTTTAGTGCAACAAATTGGAGATGTCTTCCAAAATCTGGATCATTGGGCAGGTGCAATTTCACAAAGCCCTTGGCGTATTGTACAATATATTTATATCATGGCGCAGACCACGGCTGGATCTTCACAAACTTGGCACATTGCAAAAATTCATTCAAGTAGTAAAATAAAGGTATATAAATCTATGGAAAGAGAAGAGCATAAATAGAGTAATACCATTGGACTATAGTGGTGGGTGGTGATAAACTAGCTCTGGAGGAGAGAGTAGTGATAGAATATTCGGGTGAATATGAGGAGTGATATAAAGTACAGAGTGTATGTTGTGCCACACGCCGGTTGCCTGTCGCCATGCATGTGGTATTAATGTGCTGAGGCTGATGACCCCCTCCCCTCCAACTTGTATTTAGGATACGAGTTCATGAAAAATAAAATCCTGAATTGTGAATGAAACAGTACATAAAAATAAACACTGAACACGGAGCTCGTATAGGAGGAAGGTAGAAACTAATAGAACTAGGAAACAATACGTATATGTCCGCTTCCTCAGGAGAGGAAGTTTATTTTGTCTTACGTGTAACAATTTGCTGCTCACCCGTCTGTTTCTTCATAGTGACAGAGCCATCTTTTCCACTGGGCACGATGGGCAGGTGCCTGGGGGCCCCACGGGCAATGGGGCCTCATAGACAGGGCTCTTACTTAGAATAAATAATCCTGATTTTTTTAGTTACTGTACTTCAAGGCTCACTGAGCGAGTACATGTAAAAATAAAAGTGAATATATAGCTATATCTAGCTATCTATATAGGTAGGGGCCCTTGTGCTTTGCCCGGGGGCCCATAATGTTAAGATGGCCCTGCATAGTGACCCTGCTCCCACATTCACCCCAGTGCTACCAGCCTCCCCAACTGATGTATCCATCACATCACTTGCCTCCGCAGTCTGCTACACCACCACTGCCTGGATGGAGATAGCGGCTCTGTGCTGCCATTTTTACCATCTAGCCCTATCACCCGCTGGTTGTGCCATAGCCGGCATTTAGGTATTAGGTGGTAGGAAATGAGAACAAGTCAGGGGTAAACCCCAGGAGGGGAAGCTGGCACTCACTAGAGGAATGTTGGCTGAGCCAATGCGACTTAGCTCGGACCCTGGTGCAGCAACATTTGTGGCCTCCCCAGATCTCCCAACAAAGAAACTAAATTGTGTTGTGAAGATTAACGGTTGCCAGGTTGCAGTGGGCTTTGCATGTGCCCATGCAGCAGGCGTGCTCCAACTCTGTAAGTCGTCACGTCACATAGCCATGCTTTAGATAGCATTATGCCAGTCATGTGTGGGGTATTGCACTTACCTAACTACCCACAACACTCTCATGTCCAGCGCCCAAACAACACAGGTGCCCCCCTCAGTGTCCTGGATGGAGGAGAGTGACCACTTGTTAAGTGCTGTGATACCAGTGGTGCGGTACAGGAGGGTTTGACATACAGCAGTGTGTTGAGTGTAGTTGGTGCTAAGTGAAGAGTGATGTCCACAATCTGTCGTCCTCGCTACATTGCTTTGAGTATTACAAGGCAGGACAGGGCTGACATATACCATCCTGAGTGGAGCAGCAAATGGTGGACATTAATCCTGGCGCCAGCAATGTTCTCCTGTTCTATGAACCCTTGTCATTCATGGCGAATTCTATGTCTTCCAAACACACTTTGCCATAAACATTTACTGCTGGAAATATGACTGCAGGTGAAACAGTGATTGTAAAGTCTTACCTGCCGGCGCCAGGTTTTGTTAGTGCTGTAACTGATGCGTGAACAGTCATATTAACTTCCTGGCGCTGTCAGATCAGTGTTTTACTGATTTACTGACTGTTTTATAAGGTGCATAAAGACAATAACTACAATAGGTGCGTAACGAGGGAAGAGGGCAGTGATCCTACAGCTCATCCCAACACAATGAATATCTTTTACTGCATGTACAGAGTGAAAACGCTGGCGTGACAAAATACCCCCCCCCCCCCCAAAATGATGCGCCCCTACATAACTAGAGTATCTCTGCAAAGGGTTTGGCCCTGTCTGTAATCATCCAGTAATGCTTCTATCCACAGATGTGCAGAATACAATCACCCGAGTTCTCCATATTGGATCCTATGGTCCTGCTGTCCTTGCCTGACAGAATGATTAATGGGGGGGGGGGAATTATATCACGGTGAGCCATTTTCAAGGATACATCTCTCTGACAATAATTTTACTGCTATGGTGTCCACACAGACTGAGATTTGGCTGGTCTGTATCCAGCTTGGCCTCGCACACGTGGATAGGGGCCAGATCTGCACATTTAGAGGTCAGGTTCATCTCATGGGGCTCCATTTGTGGGCACAAAAAACACTGTCAATCTCAGCAAATGATCGGAAGTATCCAGAACCATCAGAACTGACAGAAAATGCTGTTGGACTACGATCGTCCCCTCCCAGTGTGTGCGGATATTGTCTCAATGTACAAGTTACACCTGATTGGATCCAACGGAATGCCGGGATCTGACCGAATTATTCCACATTGGAAATTGAGACTTTTACTTGGCACTTCTGGTCCCTGATTTCAAATGATTTAGGAACAGAACTAAACATGAGCAAAAATGTCATAACTATTCTGCAAAAAACTTGTCTTGTTCCACATTGGGTCACATAATTTTCGTCTCGCTGGTAGTTTTGGCCTTATGTGCTCTGAGAAGAACTTCACCACATGGCGGAAAGAATTGGCTGTAAATTATCCCTAAACAATTTGTGTGAAATGTACAAATACAGTACTAAATGGTGAAACGAGTGGAGCTCAACATTGTATCGCATACTTGCCAAGTCTCCCAGAATGTCCGGGAGACTCCCAAATTCTGGGTAGGAATCCCAGTAGACCAAGCAATTCTCCCACATCCTTCCTGGTAAAGTGGGCAGTATACGAGCCTCAATGAAGCAATTTGCGCGGGAAATCATTTTGGCCCCACCCCCACAAAACAAAATGCCAATTTTGACACGGGGCCACAGTGACACGATTCCCCTTCTGGGATCTCCCAGAGTTAAAAATAGAAAAGTTATCAATTATGTCGTATCACCGGTAATTTATACTTGTTCTGCCGCAAAACTCTGTTCTTTAAATAAAATGACCTAAAAATACAGCCAGACACAAATGATTTATTTATTGAAGGAAATAGGACACGCGATAAATGCAGCTTAATAATGCCTAGAGACATCACCCCTTGGTAGGTAGTGATCACCATTTACCTTGGGAGAGGTGTGGACGTTAGACAGTGAAGTATGAGTCTTCATCGTGCAGAATTACTCCTGCTGGGCCTGTTCTTTCACCCTGGCCCGGGAAACAGACTGGCACTAATAACAGCTTCTTACCACCTTATTAGCAGCGCGCATAGTGCATACCATAGAGCCTGTATGTGCCACGTCTGGACAAATGTCACAAGTGCAGTGACACGAAGGAGTGGTGTCCTCCGGCCCCTCTCCCTCCCCTCTGCTGTCCAGTGCCCTAAAATCCCAACTCTCACGCATTATACATGGCTCAGTCCATGGGCCACACACAGGGGAGGGCTGGCAGATTTTAGCCCGGGGGACAAGACTCGAGTTTTAAAGGAAAATAAATTCAGGTGACCCAGCCCAAGGTAGCCCCCTATGGGACCGGCCCGGGGGGGGGGGGGGGGATGCCCCCCAGTCTGCCCCTGGCCACACGTCTGTGTCTCATTGTCTCAGCACACACATAGCAGCTCATTATCTGGTGTCTGAGGACGTGATGTTTACTGTGAGATCTGCAGACTGTTCATGACTCTGCAACTTCCTCACAGCACAAACAGCTGCAGGCTGAGAGCCCGGTCACAGTCACGTAGATCTAACCTGGATTCCTGGTGTGTGAAGGGGTTAATGTGCACGTTCATCGTGATATACATATTGTTTTATTCTGGATTGACGAGTGCTGAAATCTTTTATACACTATTTTCCAAAATACACACATCTCAGATGTCCTGTGCGTGCGAGTACAAGCCGTGTACTGGACACGTCTGACTGAGGGAGGCTCAGTACGGGGAAAGTACTGAGATTCATTTTATATCATGTGCTGCATCAGAGGATGCATTTTACTCTCCCCCCCCCCTCACCTCGCAGACCACGTTTTACGTTCCCTCCTCCCTCAACACACAACCACCATTTTACTTTTCCCCTTCTCTAAACTAAAATAGCATAAATACACCTAGTACTGGCGCTAACCACAATACATCAGTGATCAGTTGATTCCTTTGCTGCACCAGTGATTCCCCAATATGTGACAGTAAATTACCATCAAATAAAATGAGCTAATCTGTAACAACATCAGAAAGACACATAATACAATGGAAAAAGTACAAATACACCAATGTATAAAGTCCATGTACATCAGATTCCAGAGTAATCTAATCGTTTCCAATCTCCCCCCAAAAAAGGAATAAAAACACAGAGAGTGAAGTTCTGTGATGTAATAATAGCAGTAATAATAATGTTGTACCCTGGTGAGAGATGTGCCCTGCTGGGGGGCTGCCACTTCTATGCCACACGTACCTGCAGCAGGTGGTATAGAACGGGTTACTGGCAAGGGGAAAGGGGCATCACGGTGGCTCAGTGGTTAGCACTTCTGTCTCACAGCACTGGGGTCATGAGTTCGATTCCCGACCATGGCCTTATCTGTGTGGAGTTTGTATGTTCTCCCCGTATTTGCGTGGGTTTCCTCCGGGTGCTCCGGTTTCCTCCCATACTCCAAAAACATACTAGTAGGTTAATTGGCTGCTCTTAAATTGGCAGCTAGTGTGTGAGAGAGAGAGAGTGTGTGTGTGTGTGTGTGTGTCTGTGTGTGTGTGTTAGGGAATTTAGACTGTAAGCTCCAATGGGGCAGGGACGGATGTGAGTTCTCTGTACAGCGCTGCAGAACTAGTGGCGCTATATAAATAAATAGATGATGATGAAGGGGCTTGAGGCAACCAAGTGCTTAGGAAGTGCTCGAGGGGGGCGTGGCATGCCCCACCGTGACACGACCACGCCCCTGTGCAATGTGACCACACCCTTTCACTGCACATACTGTCCCAATTTGGGAAATCTTAAAGTTGGAGGTATGACTTCACTTACACTATTATATGGACTATTAGGACTTGATTCATCAAGACACGTATCTGCCGATTTTGAGCGTATCATGCGCAAAATCACCCTGCACACCCAGAACCGAGAGATACGTCCGTGAACACAAAGGACACATACTACAGCCTATGATTTTGGGGGGTGAACAAGGCGGTGAATGGGCATAGTGAATATATAGTAGAGGTGTGTGAAACTCAAGCAGCTACGGCTGAATCCAGCTTTGAGCGTCTGTTTTTCTGCCGTATCTCTTGCTCCAGCTATAGGGCTAGTCTAAGTCCTGATCAGTAGTGACGACGGCTGTGTATGCAGCTATAACATGTGTTTGTAATCACAAACAACTGTAAAAATGTATTTTATGCTCAGACATTAACAACATTATAATAAATTAATTTCTTGGGGGGATAAAAACCTTTTACTGTCAGACTGTTGTCTATATTTTATGTTTAGTTTTGTTTGTCCGTCTGTCACTAAATTGTGTCACTGTCAGTGTTTCCCTCTGGCCCAGTAACACGGTCAGCGATGAAAGCAACAATATATCCAACCAATATTTGGGGCCCACTTAGCTCGTTCTTTGAGTTTTGTGCACAGGTCTCTGACCAATCACATGGAAGCATCTCTGATATTATATAAACTAATTCTCTTTTGTAGCAATTATTATTAAAGTTTCTTTATACAGCACCGCCATTCTCTGTAGCGCTGTACAATTGGAGACGAGCGCAGTAATACCACAAGACTGGGCAGATAACTCAGGTGCAGTGGTCAGTAGAAGGGACAGGTTCACCTTGCGAGGATACTGATTAACATGTAGAATATTAATCTGGGTTAGACCAAGGAAGCAAATGTAAACTATTTGTAAAACTAGCCCAGTAGTAGTATAAAGATAAATTGACTAAGTACATTAAAGTACAGCACAAAAGCATGAAAAAAAACAAGCAATCATGGCAATTCCTATACAGTGACCTTATATGACACTGGGACACATATTTAAAATCTGAGCTAGAGGTTGTCCACCTTTTGAACACCCCCCTTAATAAGTTTGACCTCCCATAACCAGACTGTTCTATATATGTCATATATATGTGTGTATATATATATATATAGACAAATGGGTGGGGGGATTTGCGTGTTATGTATAGTGAGTGTCTAAAGTGACCTTGGATAGGGAGGCAGAACTCCGGCCTCTTTGTCCTCTAGCAACACCCTGTGACCTCCAGGGATTATCAGATAGCATCGGTGCTACAGGGGAAGTCCTGCGCATGCGGAAACCTAATTTAACAAGTATCATTGTGGTACTTTTATCCGCTGTGATGCCTGTTCTGGTAACGACACCTCCGGATAATGTTAACAGAACAAAAAATGTAAAAAATATTTTTCATTATTAGATTACATGATTTTTTTTAATGCAATACAGCTTAAATAAGGTTGGTTTAATTATTACAATAAAATAAAGTTTATTAATGTATGTAAAGGCTGTAAGACTTTTTAAGCTCTGACAAACAGGACCGGACCCACCCTGTGTCACATGTCCTCCAATGTACTTGTCACGTATGTGTATAGCATTTGTACTTGTATATTTGCTACATATAATTGTGTGATTTGTTATTATGCTAATTTATGTTTGTGTGATTTGCATGTTGACTGCTGACTGCTATGGAATGTTTGGTGCCGATTATGATTATAAGCTATTTATTATATACAAGTTAACCCGTGCATGATACTCATGCATTCTAGTCAAATCAAGCTACTTAAAGTGTTAAAAAGGTTCTTGTCATGCATTTGGGGCTAGGCCAGGCCTCCTCAGGGGGAGAGCGTTACTTCCCGGCGTAAGCGCCCTTTTTTAAAGTGGTTTTGTCCACATGTCACCACCTCATCATTCTTCTCCATCACCTCATCCTTCATCTTCATCGCACACATCCTTAATCTCCATCGTCTTACTGTTCTAAAACCTCTCGATACACAACGTTTCTGCTAAACACCTTATCGCTGTGCTCAATCAGTCTTCCTTGAAGGGCAGTATTCATAACCTGCACTTTCACATCACTGCTTCTCCGTACTCGTGAAAATGCGACATGCGTCCATGACCAAACACAGGCAAGAGTTTGAGCCCTCAACTGGTAAATTTAGCCTTTACTACCCCTCCCACGGGGAAAAGGGGGGATGATGGAAGTTAACTGACTTCACTATTATAATTTTTTTTGTCAAATAATGTCAGTATACCAAATTTCAGGTCAATTGGATGAGCCCTTTCTGAGAAAATAGTTTTTCCCACACACACACACACACTAACACACACACACACTAACACACGCCGCTAGGCTTATATTTATTAGAAAATGTTGTATGTGTGTGTTAATTTGTTTGTTTTTTAAAACTTTTATTGTTAACTAATTGGAAATATTTACTGGTACTTAAAGCAAGTAAGTGCGCCAGCCGAGGGTTGGAGCAGCCGTCAGCCAATGATATTGACTGATAGGTCGTTTCCTGCTCTCTGATTGGATGCTGGAGTTCAGTGCAAGAGAGTAATCAGAGCTCTGTCAGTGACTGATGGAATGTTTGTCTAACAGCTGGGTCCGGTTTTCCACTTACCTCTTGTGGACTCAGTTCCTGGGATAAAAGGGTAAGAAGTTTTTTTCCTTTTGTTTCTTTTTAAACAAATACATCTAAATATTCTAATAATTCCAGATTTGTTGTATTTAAAGAGCAGCTGTCACTGACACACAATGATGGCTGCAGTGTTGTCCTCTGAACCAACGATTGTGAAAATGCAGCCAATCAATTGACTAGTATCCAGTGTTATAACTGAGGTACGAGGCATGAGCCGTGTTCTTGAGGAGGCACTGCTTCCCGGGCTGCAGTCTTATGATCATTACAGTTTCTAGTTACACTGGCTGAATGCCCCGGGCTCTATTCTCCCCCTCACTGACCAGTGACATATTTCAGCACCTTGTGTGTCGGTTGCATGATAACCCTGCTCAACAAGCAGCAATAAACTTTCATACAATTTATCGCCAACTACTACATAATGAGGAAATGTTCTTGCTCACAGACAAGGGATGTACAGGAGAATGTCAGCGTATCTCTCTGTGAGTTGTACAGTACAACAACATTCCTAAACACACAAATAAATGCACAGTGGGTAAAAGAAAACACATTTTGGACCTGATTCATTAAGGCACGCAAAACGACCGCAAAAATGCACGTAAATCAGGATACGCACGTCTGTGTTCAACAAGGAGCGGGTTTGAAGATACGTCTGGTGATGAATACGGGTCTAGGTGCACTCTGCTCTAACAGACAATACACTGCAGTATGTGTCCAATACATACGTGGAATATAAAGCCACAAAAGAACACACAGAGAAAAAACAAACAATTAGGGGGGTATTCAATAAGTTATTATCGGTGGGAAGGGGAAGTGAACGTAGGCAATGTACAGTCAGGGCGTGCTGAGGTTGTACAATGGTGAAGTCATGACTACCCAGATGCGATCAATTCAAGTTCAGGGCATCTCTTAAGTACGTGTTTTGTTAGCTGTATCATTTGCAGCAGCTACAGGGCAGGTGTAAGTGCCGACTGATAGTGATGACTACACGTATGTATACCATAACATGTGTTTGCATGTAAGAGAAACTATAAAATGTATTTTATGTACAGTACATAACAACATCCTGATTTATGTATTTAATGTAAAAAAAAATCCCCCAATTTTTTTTTGTAAAGCATATATTTTTATGAATGATTATAATATTAAAAGTTGTAAATTTATTTTAGAAAATATTTTTTTGTTACGTGTGTTCTGATGGGACTTTATGTTGTACATATCCATGTGCGTATCCTGTGTTCTGTCTGTCCGCATATGGCCAGTATCGTACAGCCAGAGCACACTTGTACCCAGATCCAAACATATCTTGAGATCCGCTTGTATTTGAATACGGGCGTACAACTTACGTGAGATTTTTATAATGCAAGTTGCGATCCTAGATAGATCAGCCTCATTATCTCTATACTCCCTGCCAACAGTTTTGTGAGCATTTTATAATCAAAAACACAATAAAATGAGGGGGATCTCCATAGTGCAATGTTATAACTTTGTTTAAAAAAATAACGAATGGATTAAACATACTGACACCAGATAAAGGGGCAGATTTATGAAACCTTCTAAAAAGGAAAAAATGAGGTGTTGTCTATAGCAATCACATTCTAGCTATCGTTTATCTAGTGCCTTCTAGTAAATGATAGCTAGAATCCTATTTATAGGAACCAGTGTACCTCTCCACTGATAATAGCTAATAATTCAGGCATATATTTAAGTGAAGGCTTGTGTTGCTATAAAGAATTAACAGAAGCTGCAAAATGAGTGGGATTGGAGGAGTTGTATGAACATTGTTTGTCACCTACAGCAGCCGGATAGTGAGTGAATTTTCGTGGAGCAACGACGTCAGAGTACAGACTGCTGAAGGTGATGAAAAGTGCAAACAGTCTTATTGTTCAACTAGGCAGACATTGTTCTCATGGAAGCAAGGTGCCATAATATAAATATATATATATATATATATATATATATATATATATATATATATATATATGCAAGAAAACACTTGTATGGATAGTACAATAAATAGATTCCAGGTGAGGCGGCACTCAAGGATTTAATAGAAATTGTAGTTTGCATCAAAAGGGTGTATTTAATCCATTCCAACGTTTCAGTAAAGTACTTTAGGGAACAGAGAGTTGTGATAAATGGAACATTTTCTAATTGGTCAAAGGTCTTAAGTGGAGTTCCTCAAGGTTCCGTGCTGGGACCACTCCTTTTTAATATATTTATTAATGACCTTGGTGATGGTTTAGAGAGTAAAGTTTCTATTTTTGCAGATGACACTAAACTCTGTAAGGTAATAAAATCAGAGCAAGATGTAGCTTCTCTACAGAGGGACTTAAATAAACTGGAGGATTGGGCGGCTAAATGGAATATGAGGTTTAACACAGATAAATGTAAGGTTATGCATTCAGGGATCAAAAACAAGAACGCAATCTATAAATTAAATGGAATTAATTTGGGAGAATCTATAATGGAAAAGGATTTGGGAGTGCTCGTAGACAGTAGACTTAGCAATAGTGCTCAATGTCAAGCAGCAGCTGCAAGGGCAAACAAAGTATTGGCATGCATAAAAAGGGGCATAGATGCAAGGGAAGACAGTGTAATTTTGCCACTGTATAAATCATTGGTAAGACCTCATCTTGAATATGCAGTACAGTTCTGGGCACCACTCTATAAAAAAGATAATTTGGAACTAGAAAGGGTTCAGAGAAGGGCGACAAAATTGATAAAGGGTATGGAGTCATTACGTTATGAGGAAAGGTTAGCCAGTTTAGGCATGTTTACTTTAGAACAGAGGCGTCTAAGGGGAGATATGATTACTATGTACAAATACATTAGGGGTCAATACAGAGAGCTTTCATGGGAACTTTTTACCCCAAGGACTATACACAGGACACGTGGTCATCCCCTAAGCTTAGAGGAGAGGAAATTTCACAACCAGCAAAGGAAGGGGTTCTTTACAGTAAGGGCAGTCAAGATATGGAATTCATTGCCAGGGAAGGTTGTGATGGCAGATTCAATAGATATGTTTAAGAAAGGGTTAGACAAATTCTTAGCGGAAAGGTGTATCCAGGGATACGACCGTTAATTTAAAATAAAGGATAGTAGTGGATATAGGGTAAAAATTGGATTGCAATATTGAGTCTGGGGGGATTTTCAAAATTGAAACAGATTGGCGGTTGCCTACTCCGGATTAATTTCAAATATAAGTGCAGGATCGCAGGAGATCCAAAATAGGTTGAACTTGATGGACTGGTGTCTTTTTTCAACCTCATCAACTATGTTACTATGTTACTATGTTACAACTATGTTACTATGTTACTATGTTACTATGTTACTTTCCTCAGGGACATCATGTGAGAATCTGACAAACATACTCATCACATATAGTACACAGCATAATTAACATACCTTACACCTGCTGCAATGTGAAACAAGCTGTCTGAAGTTTTTGAAGCGTTAGCACTGCTATCCCAGCATGCATTGCAGGGGAATTACACTCCCACTAGATCAAAACTGCTAATGCAGAGCAACATCATCATAAACATTTTTGATGAAATTGGAAGATTTACCACCGCTAGCTACAGACAGTAAGAGACTTTTTATCAAATAATCCAATATATACAGGTCCACATATTGATTTTTTCATGCAATTATTGGAATTAACACTAACTAGAAATTTATTTTACTTTTGACAGCCAGAAAAATTACAGTAAAACACTGGGGAATATGGGACACCCCAAAAGCACTTGTAGTGCTAAAAATTGTTTTTTAGACTGCTGACAAATATGACTTTTGACAGCCAGAAACATTACAGTAAAACACTGGGGAATATGGGACACCCCAAAAGCACCTGCAGTGCTAAAAATTGTTTTTTAGACTGCTGACAAATATGACTTTTGACAGCCAGAAAAATTAATGCAAAAGAATGGGGAACACCCAAAAAGCACTTGGAGTGCCAGAAATTGAAAAAAAAGCCCTCCTCTATCCTCCTCTTACTGCTGTAACAATTGGTATTAAGATTAGAATTGTATTGAATAGAAACAATAATGTGTCCAATTACTGCTCTGTCCCTGCTATGATATAGCCTGTGACCTAACCCTGCTCTCTCCCTCTGTCTTATGGCGATGGATTGCTGTGGATGTATTTTTGCTTTTCAAATCTCGCGAGAACCGAGCTCAGAAATACGAATACGTCACGATGACATTTTGCCTCAATTTCGATTCCGAATGGGCGGGAGAGTACTGAGCGTGCTCGGCTCGGTACTCGGATAGGCTAAATTCAGATGAATTTGGATCTCGGGGAACCGAGCCCGCCCATCTCTACTTCAAACCCGAACTAGCCTGAAGAGTCCAACATGGCGGGCCAACTGATTCTGTTGAAAAGCGCAAGTGTTCGAGATTTCCGAGAGTCAATAGATGGTAGATGGTTATCTAATGTGGTATTAAATTCTCCTGCCATGATTACACTACCCCTTCTGTGCAGTGACAGGACTTTATTGAGTTAATGGAAGAAGCAGTCCTGATCTGTATTAGGGGCATAAAGATTAATCAGAGTGTAAGGACTGACATTCAATTCTCCAGCCAAGATAAGTTATCGCCCCTCCGGGTCATGAATGATGCTGGAGGGTTTAAAAGTCAGACCGTTAGAGAACAAAATAGCTATGTCCAGCTTTTTACTAGAGATGCCCAGGCTCTGTTTTCCAAAAACCGAACCCCCCTGAACATCACCAATCCGAGTACCGAGCCAAGCCGGTTCCGTACTTTCCCGCTTCCTCATATCTGAATCAAGGCAAAGCATCATCGTTGCGTTGTCGGATCTCGCGTGTTTTGGATTCCATAAGTACCTCCTGCCCCAGGAGATCCAGCACCATTGCTCACACAGAAACAGGGGTAGCAGTGTTCTTGTCACTCTCCAGTCTCTAGTGCCATTGCTCAATGTCATTGCTCACACAGAAACAGGGGTAGCATTATTCTTGTCACTCTTCAGTCTCCAGTGCCATTGCTCACACAGAAACAGGGGTAGTAGTGTTCTTGTCACTCTCCAGTCTCCAGTGACACTGCTCAGTGCCATTGCTCACATAGAAACAGGGGTAGCAGTGTTCTTGTCACTCTCCAGTCTCTAGTGCCATTGCTCAATGTCATTGCTCACACAGAAACAGGGGTAGCATTATTCTTGTCACTCTTCAGTCTCCAGTGCCATTGCTCACACAGAAACAGGGGTAGTAGTGTTCTTGTCACTCTCCAGTCTCCAGTGACACTGCTCAGTGCCATTGCTCACACAGAAACAGGAGGGGTAGCAGTGTTCTTGTCACTCTCCAGTCTCCAGTGACACTGCTCAGTGCCATTGCTCACACAGAAACAGGAGGGGTAGCAGTGTTCTTGTCACTCTTCAGTCTACATTAGATTAGATGGAGACTAAAGTGTTATTAGGGGATCTGGCAGACATATTTGCCGTGTTCACTATGCATATGAGGGAGCCTCCTGAAGACGAATGCCTGGAACCAAACACCTGCCTTGGGAAGGGGGCAGGATAACCACAATAGGAGGTAGTCCAAGGCTGTAACTTGAGAAGCCCGCCAAGGGCCCACAGACCAAAACTGTGAAAGTTAGTGGGGGTTCATGTATCCAGAATTACTTTGGTTTTCAGATGGAGCAAAATACCAAGCCCGTTTAAGTGCTGTCCACCTTCTGCTAAACAATGGCCATATGGGGTTGCTTGGAGCTGAATAATCAGCTTCCCAGCATTTGGAGAGTCTCAACCGGGGTTCTGGCTGATAACAATTTTCCCTCGGCTTGGATTTGAAGGAAGGAGAAACTTCTTTGATATTTTATTTTGATACCTCACAATGCTTGTGTCCTTCATCTCTCTTCATTTAAGCAGAGTTGAGGGTGAAAATGAGCAGTTTTGCTCCAGCAAATGTGAGGTCAGAGAGCACCCTCGCCTCTCTCAGTATATGTTCCTTTGCCTTGAAGTAGTGGAGATTCAGGATTACGTCTTTTGGCGCATTTGAATCTTGAGGCCAAGGACAGGGAGCCCAGTGAGCTTTATCATGTCATCCAGAATTGTGGGAGATAGCTGACGGAAGAGGCGTAGGAGATAATCTTCAATTCCCTCGGGAATGTTGCGATTTCTGAGGTTGTTTCGCTTGCCCCGATTTTCAGCATCCTCTTGCCTATTAACTAAGAGATGGAAGATTATTCACAGTCAAGTGAATTCTTGTTCAGAGAACTGGGGTAAAAATGTAAGCTACTTAACATAATGTTCCTGAAATAGAGTTTGCATGACAGACGAGGAGTCACACGTTTGCTGTGGAAGTAGTGCCCACAAATCGCTCCTCTTTATTATTTTAAAGTTATGTAGTGGTGATCTAATTCGGTGTAATATCAGAAGTAGCCGGCAAGTTACAGTTGAGATTTGACGTGCAGAAAGAGCAATACCGTATGCTGCAAAATATAGTGGAATCTCATGGTATATACTGTAGATTCTGGGTGTGTGACTTGAGCTGTCCACAAGGTGGCAGTAGAATCCTAACCTCATCCAAACAAGCACAGACAAGACTGAAGTATGGAATTAATAACGAGACTGTAAAGAATTAGTATGAGATTAATTCAAGCAAAATGACAATGACAACATGAGGTATTGGTTCATATTGTGATCAAAACATTTAAACCTGCATCCCAATGTCAAGGGTAATTCATTATAGGCAGACTGACCTATATGTTTCAAACACCATTAAAATGCAGTTAAAATCGGATACACTCCCCTCCCAGATATAGGGGTTCAGGGGCGCACGGAGGATTGTCGGGGGGGGGGGGGCTCTCCCCGCCGACCGAAAAAAAAAAACACGAGAGAGAGCTGCTGTGTATGCGCCCGCGCATGCACAGCAGCTCCATTTCGCCAGCGCTGTCCTATACAGCAGCCGCGGCGCTGTCTAAGAAGCGTCTGCGGCGGTGCTGTATACAATACAGCACCGCAGCGGACGCTTCTTTGACAGCGCCGCGGCTGCTGTATAGGACAGTGGCCACTTAGTTAGTGCAGGGGGGGGTTTCTAGAGACTCAGAAACCCCCCCTGCGTGCGCCACTGGGGCTTACATCAAGCAAGAGCTGGCTTGTGGGCCACACCCAGAATAGCCTTAAATTGGCCTAATACACAGCTGTTAAAACAGCATAAGGCAATATTTTGAAACAAAACCAGAGAAGAAATAAGCCAGTGCTAGGTTAACCCCATCTTATATATGGATTGTCAGTGGATTGTATTATATTTTAATTGCCATAGCACCGAATAGTGGTGGCCTGACTTATATATGCAGCGCTATTGTAACTAAGGTAGAAGTGCCTTATCAGACATAATTATGAGTTCTGCTGTAATTGCAGACATCAGTGCTGCCCCGATACTAGTTGGGTCCTGATGATAGTATTGAAGACGCTCAACCATTAATTGGCGGGTCGATTTTATGTGCAGTCTGGATCCGCGCTGAGGCAGCTCAGAAACTTCAGTTAGGCCGCGGATAATCACAAGATGACACCTTAAACTCTTTGGATGTTCCTGTCACTCACCGGACCGTGAGTGCCTCTTCCCGGACATTTAGGAACCGTGGCCGTCCACCATCCTGAGGGTCTGCGCATGCGCAGCCCTTTTCTATACTTCAGTGTATACCCCTTTAACTTAATTGGCAGATCAGGCAACCTCCCTATATTAAGCACCTGTGGTCACTACCACGTTGCCTGATCTTGGAGTCTCATTCCTCATGAGTCTCTGAAGGTGTTCCTGTATTACTTGTGTATTCAGTGCTGCTGATTCCTGTGGTTTCCAAACCACTTCTACTACTGTGGTTCCATACCACTTCTACCATCAACTGTATCATCAGGACTGTTTGCTGATTCCTATCCGCTGCCTCCGTGCACGACAGTCTTCTACACCACTTCAACGTTATTTTATATCTATGTGACTGTTTACTCATTGCTATCCGCTGCCTCCGTGCACTCCAGCTTTTACCTCACTCACCTGCTTCTCATCAAGTCTGTTTGCTGATTTCTATCCGCTGCCTCTGTGCACTACAGTCTCCTGCTTGCAACTCGCCTGTGTTCAACATCGTGACTGCCAGCTGACTGCTATCTGCTGCCTCTGTGCACTACCGTCTCCTGCTTGCAACTCGCCTGTGTTCAACATCGTGACTACCAGCTGATTACTATCCGCTGCCTCCGTGCACTACATTCTCATCTCATCTTTGCTGTGGCTTCCTCGAGACTGCCGCTTTTCATTACCATCTGCTACACTTCGTGATCTACAGCTCCTGCCCTGCGCTGCACTCCTGTTTCCCGTCGCTGTTGGTTCCTGTGGTTGCTACTGGTTACCTCCGTGTGCCGCTGAGTCCTGCCGCTGTGGTCAGCGCTATCGTCCATCTCCTGCTGATCCACTCTCCACGTCTTCACGTGTTCCACTGGCCTCTACCCTCCTGTCAGCATTGGATTTGTATCTCTTCTACTACCCTCTGCTGGATCATCTCCATTCTCCTGGGTTTCCTATGAGTCCAGTTCCACGTGTTGCTGACTCCTGTGGATTCGTGTCCCTGTCGGTCTACTCACCTGTGCGCTGCACCTGCTAGACCGCTGCTTCTCCTATCCAGGGACTTCCTATCCAGTCGGTCTCCAGCCGCTCAGGTACCGCTGCAATCCCCTCTGACTGCTACTGCCGAACCACGGTATGCATACTTCTCATTGACTGTGCTGTGTATTGCATATCTTGCTGGACTGTGTTTGGTTCTCTCTGTAGTCTGCTATCCGCTGAGTCTATTGCCATCATTGACTGTGTTATCATTGTGCTGGACTACTTCAAGAGACTTTCTAGATTGCAGACCTGATCAGTCATTTACATATATATATACCTATATTGTGCATATTACTGTGGATCGTGTATAAGGTGCCTGTGTATATCCTGTGTTGCAGTCTTCCCCCGTGCACCTCCTCACATATATATATGCAGTGTACAACTTGCTGATGTCAGACCACTGATCCCTGTTTCCGGTATCACCTGTTCCATTATCCTCTCACATAGCAGTGGTACAACTTGCTACCGCAGACCACTGACTACCTGGATACCTCCACTTGGATTCCATTCCTTCACTCAGACAGCGGTACAACTTGCTATCCGCAGACCGCTGACTCTCATCACCTCCTTGTTTCTGTTGGACATTCCTCCTCACTATAGCAGTGGTACAACTTGCTATCGCAGACCACTGACCACCTTCACGTGTCCTTGTCCATACAGTTCCTTGTGTATCATTACCTCAGTATTACCAGTGTTGCTAGTCATAGACTTTCCTGAGCATCTCATCGGTCATCATTTCATGTTCCGTGATCACCCAGCTACCAGAGTACCCTATTACCATCTACATTGCTCTGGTAAGCCTACCATCTGGTGATCCCTGGGTAAAGACTCCTAGTGCCCGTGACAGTAAGATCAGGCCATGACAGACCCAGATGTGGAACCTACCGCCAAAGAGATGCTGCAACATCTGGTTAGCCGTGTGGAGCAACAGGATGCCCGCCAACAGCTGTTACTTCAGTGTTATCAGTCATTAACCTCCCAAGGAACATCTGGACAGACTGTGACAGCTACTACTGAAGCTCCTGTGCTTTCCTCCGTTTCCCCATTGCCATCCCAGGTGTCTATAGCTTCCACGCTTCACCTGCCTACTCCGTCAAAGTACGATGGAGACCCCAAAACTTGTAGGGGATTCCTTAACCAATGTTCAGTCCATTTTGAGCTCCAACCTCAAAATTTTTCTACCCATCGTTCCAGAGTGGCCTATCTTATCTCTTTGTTTTCAGGACAAGCCCTGGCTTGGGCCTCCCCTCTGTGGGAGAGGAACGATCCAATATTACAAGATAGTGCCAAATTCATTTCTACATTCCGAAGTGTGTTCGATGAACCAGGTCGTGTGACCTCCGCTGCTTCCAGCATCCTCCGTCTGCGACAAGGATCTCATACTGTAGGCCAGTACGTCATTCAATTTAGGATCTTAGCCTCTGAACTTCAGTGGAACACTGAAGCCCTAGTGGCCGCCTTCTGGCAGGGGCTTTCCGATAAAATTAAAGATGCACTGACTACCCAAGAGCTTCCTTCGTCACTTGAAGATTTGATCTCTCTATGCCATCGTGTTGATATGAGATTTCGTGAAAGAGAGGCTGAGAAAACGACTTCTGCTAAAGCACCTTTTCGCTCTAACCCTCAATTTCGTCCAGTGTCACCCGCTGTGATTCCCATGGAGATTGGACGTTCCAAGTTATCTTCTGAGGAGAGGAAACGAAGAGTCAAGAATAGACTCTGTATCTATTGTGCTGATTCCACTCATGTCCTCAGCTCCTGCCCTAAGAGATCGGGAAATGCCAGGCCCTAACTAGTTCTGGAGAGGTGAAGTTAGGGTCCCTGGAGTCCTCTCCATCGTCTATGAAATCTAAAGTCTGCGCTTTTGATGTGACTATTTCCTTTGCTACCAAGACCTTTGAGTCACAGGCATTGATTGATTCCGGAGCAGCAGGAAATTTTATTTCCAAATCGTTAGTTAATCAATGGTCTCTACCAATGATTACCTTAAAAACTCCCATTACTGTGACGGCTATCGATGGATCACGTCTCATCAACGGTCTCATCACCCAGAGTACGTCTCCAGTAACCCTTCAGATTGGTGCTCTGCATCATGAAGAGATATCGTTTTTAATTCTTCCTGTTACGACAAGTCCGATTGTCCTAGGCCTTCCATGGCTTCAGTGTCACTCTCCCCAGATTGACTGGCGCACCCCTCAAGTCACGTCTTGGGGGCCTGAATGTCACCATCATTGCCTTTCCCAAGTCATTCCTCTCAAGGTACAGCAAGCTTCCATTTCAGCTATTTCACCGGGACTTCCTCCTCAATATGCTTCATTTACCGATGTTTTTGATAAAGCTCAGTCTGAACGTCTTCCTCCTCATCGTTCTTGGGATTGTCCGATTGATCTTCTTCCTGGCAAGACTCCTCCCAGAGGCCGGGTCTATCCACTCTCGTTACCTGAAACTCAAGCTACATCTGAATATATACGGGAGAACCTCCAGCGTGGGTTCATTCGACCTTCCACCTCGCCCGCTGGAGCTGGGTTCTTCTTTGTCAAAAAGAAGGATGGATCATTACGCCCTTGTATAGATTTTCGTGGACTCAATGCCATTACTATCAAGAACCGGTATCCCATTCCGTTGATCACTGAGCTATTTGACCGCATCAAGGGAGCCCGTATTTTTACTAAGTTGGATCTTCGTGGTGCTTACAATTTAATCAGAATCCGTTCCGGTGACGAATGGAAGACGGCGTTTAACACCAGAGACGGGCATTACGAATATCTGGTAATGCCTTTCGGGCTATGTAATGCCCCCGCTGTTTTTTAGGGCTTCATTAATGAGATTTTTCGGGACTTATTATATGTATGTGTCGTCGTCTACCTGGACGACATATTGATTTTTTCACAGGACCTGCCTTCTCACCACCAACATGTGGCAGAAGTCCTCTCCAGGCTACGGAAAAATTCATTGTTCTGTAAATTAGAAAAATGTTCATTCGAATTACCCCAGATTCCATTCTTGGGGTATATTGTTTCCGGAGTTGGTCTGAAGATGGATCCTGACAAAGTAAATGCTGTACTACATTGGCCCCAGCCAACTACCCTTCGTGCCATCCAGCGTTTTTTAGGTTTTGCCAATTACTATAGACGCTTCATTCAAGATTTTTCTTCCATTGCATCTCCTATTGTGGCCCTGACTCGTAAAGGGGCTAATCCTAAGCAATGGTCTACTGAGGCTATTCAAGCCTTTCAAACATTAAAAGAGTCCTTCTCTTCGGCTCCAATCCTTCGTCAGCCTGATGTGACACTCCCTTTTTTCCTAGAAGTAGATGCCTCTAATGTGGGCTTAGGAGCTATTCTCTCCCAACGCTCGGAACAGCAAAAATTCCACCCTTGTGCCTTCTATTCTCGGGGTCTCCTACCCGCAGAGAAGAATTATACCATCGGAGACAAGGAATTACTGGCTATCAAAGCCGCATTAGAGGAATGGAGATACTTGTTGGAGGGAGCTCGCCATCCGGTGACGATCTTCACGGATCATAAGAACTTGTCATATCTCCAGTCTGCCCAATGCTTGAACCCTCGTCAAGCAAGATGGTCTCTTTTCTTTTCCCGTTTTGAATTAATAATTACCTTCAAACCAGCTGCCAAGAACAAAAAAGCTGATGCCTTATCTAGAGCCTTTGCTACGTCCTCTGATATAGAAGAGGTTTCCAACCATACCATTCTAGACCCCAAATGTATCTCACTGGCTGCTTCATCCACCAAAACGCTACCATTTGGGAAGACCCTCGTGCCTTCTACTCTAAGGAGGAAAATCCTTTCGTGGTTCCATGCCTCTCGTTTTTCTGGACACGCCGGTGAACACAAGACTTTTGAGATCCTCTCTCGAAGTTACTGGTGGCCTTCAATGAGGAGAGACGTCAAAGAGTTCATTGCTTCCTGTGAATTATGTTCGCAATTCAAATCCTCCCGCAGAACCCCAGCAGGGTTGCTGCGACCACTATCCATTCCGTCCAAACCATGGACCCATATTAGTATGGATTTCGTTACTGACTTACCACCTAGTAAGAACCATAATACTATTTGGGTGGTAGTGGACAGATTTTCGAAGATGGCTCATTTCATCCCTCTGTCTGGTTTGCCTTCCTCGTCTATCCTGGCTGAACATTTCATTAAAGAGATCTTCCGTATCCATGGATGTCCATCTGAGATTGTGTCTGATAGAGGAGTACAATTCGTGTCCAGATTCTGGCGAGCCCTTTGTAAAACCTTGGGCATACGATTAGCACTCTCATCTTCTTACCATCCACAATCCAATGGACAAACCGAACGTGTCAATCAAGATCTTGAGACTTTTATAAGGATATTTTCATCAGCCAATCAAGACAACTGGGTAGAGTTACTCCCTTGGGCTGAGTTCGCCCATAACAACATGTACCATGAGTCATCATCCAAAACTCCATTCTTTGTGGTCTACGGTCACCATCCGTCTTTTCCGGAATTTCCTGCCCTCCCGCCCACCCAAGTTCCTGCGGTGGAGACTGTTTGTCAGACCTTTAAAAATATCTGGTCTCAGGTTAGAACCTGTTTAAAGAAGACATCTGTCAAATATAAATCTTTCGCGGATAAGAAGAGGCGGGCTATTCCACCACTAAAAATTGGAGATCGTGTCTGGTTATCCACAAAAAATATTCGTTTGAAGGTTCCATCCATGAAATTCGCCCCTCGTTTTATTGGTCCATATAGGATCATTCAAGTTATCAATCCAGTTTGTGTGAAACTCCTTCTTCCTAAGAGTCTTCGGATTTCTAATGCCTTCCATGTATCGTTGCTCAAACCTCTTATTATCAACCGTTTTTCAACTCCTCCCTCAGCTCCGCAGCCAGTTCAAGTCCATCAGGAGGAGGATTTTGAGATTACCGAGGTACTAGATGCAAAAATTTCGCGAGGAGTCCTCCACTTCCTCGTTCATTGGAAGGGCTTTGGTCCTGAGGAGCGCTCTTGGATCAAAGCTGAAGATCTTAATGCTCCTGCCCTTTTGAAGAAGTTTTACTCCAAAAATCCGGACAAGCCCGGTTCCAGGCGTTCTGTGCCCACCTTTAAAAGGGGGGGTACTGTCACTCACCGGACCGTGAGTGCCTCTTCCCGGACATTTAGGAACCGTGGCCGTCCACCATCCTGAGGGTCTGCGCATGCGCAGCCCTTTTCTATACTTCAGTGTATACCCCTTTAACTTAATTGGCAGATCAGGCAACCTCCCTATATTAAGCACCTGTGGTCACTACCACGTTGCCTGATCTTGGAGTCTCATTCCTCATGAGTCTCTGAAGGTGTTCCTGTATTACTTGTGTATTCAGTGCTGCTGATTCCTGTGGTTTCCAAACCACTTCTACTACTGTGGTTCCATACCACTTCTACCATCAACTGTATCATCAGGACTGTTTGCTGATTCCTATCCGCTGCCTCCGTGCACGACAGTCTTCTACACCACTTCAACGTTATTTTATATCTATGTGACTGTTTACTCATTGCTATCCGCTGCCTCCGTGCACTCCAGCTTTTACCTCACTCACCTGCTTCTCATCAAGTCTGTTTGCTGATTTCTATCCGCTGCCTCTGTGCACTACAGTCTCCTGCTTGCAACTCGCCTGTGTTCAACATCGTGACTGCCAGCTGACTGCTATCTGCTGCCTCTGTGCACTACCGTCTCCTGCTTGCAACTCGCCTGTGTTCAACATCGTGACTACCAGCTGATTACTATCCGCTGCCTCCGTGCACTACATTCTCATCTCATCTTTGCTGTGGCTTCCTCGAGACTGCCGCTTTTCATTACCATCTGCTACACTTCGTGATCTACAGCTCCTGCCCTGCGCTGCACTCCTGTTTCCCGTCGCTGTTGGTTCCTGTGGTTGCTACTGGTTACCTCCGTGTGCCGCTGAGTCCTGCCGCTGTGGTCAGCGCTATCGTCCATCTCCTGCTGATCCACTCTCCACGTCTTCACGTGTTCCACTGGCCTCTACCCTCCTGTCAGCATTGGATTTGTATCTCTTCTACTACCCTCTGCTGGATCATCTCCATTCTCCTGGGTTTCCTATGAGTCCAGTTCCACGTGTTGCTGACTCCTGTGGATTCGTGTCCCTGTCGGTCTACTCACCTGTGCGCTGCACCTGCTAGACCGCTGCTTCTCCTATCCAGGGACTTCCTATCCAGTCGGTCTCCAGCCGCTCAGGTACCGCTGCAATCCCCTCTGACTGCTACTGCCGAACCACGGTATGCATACTTCTCATTGACTGTGCTGTGTATTGCATATCTTGCTGGACTGTGTTTGGTTCTCTCTGTAGTCTGCTATCCGCTGAGTCTATTGCCATCATTGACTGTGTTATCATTGTGCTGGACTACTTCAAGAGACTTTCTAGATTGCAGACCTGATCAGTCATTTACATATATATATACCTATATTGTGCATATTACTGTGGATCGTGTATAAGGTGCCTGTGTATATCCTGTGTTGCAGTCTTCCCCCGTGCACCTCCTCACATATATATATGCAGTGTACAACTTGCTGATGTCAGACCACTGATCCCTGTTTCCGGTATCACCTGTTCCATTATCCTCTCACATAGCAGTGGTACAACTTGCTACCGCAGACCACTGACTACCTGGATACCTCCACTTGGATTCCATTCCTTCACTCAGACAGCGGTACAACTTGCTATCCGCAGACCGCTGACTCTCATCACCTCCTTGTTTCTGTTGGACATTCCTCCTCACTATAGCAGTGGTACAACTTGCTATCGCAGACCACTGACCACCTTCACGTGTCCTTGTCCATACAGTTCCTTGTGTATCATTACCTCAGTATTACCAGTGTTGCTAGTCATAGACTTTCCTGAGCATCTCATCGGTCATCATTTCATGTTCCGTGATCACCCAGCTACCAGAGTACCCTATTACCATCTACATTGCTCTGGTAAGCCTACCATCTGGTGATCCCTGGGTAAAGACTCCTAGTGCCCGTGACAGTTCCACTAACAAATGAGAGATGATCCAATGTTACATTTGTTTCCATATCCTTTGTTATCGGCATAAATTAAATATATCTGAGGCGGAACTATCAAATGAGAAATAGACTGCATGCTATTACTATTTAGAGAATTGTGGATACTACCATCTAATTAAGGATCGGGATCCTATGCGCTAAATATACAACTGACGTTTAGGATTAGGATGAATTTGAATGAAGTAATATCAATATCCATTGTGGCTATATAGTATTTTTCATTTTTAATATTTCTTCTTGTTTGAATAATCATTTAATTGTTGGGTTTTCAGATTTATGATCTTTTATAGATCCTTCCGTGGATTGTTATTGTTGTTATTAGATTTTATTAATAAACGAGAGTTGTTATATTATTGTGTATTGTTTCTTCCTTCATCTGATTATACAGGATTACGTTTATATATCTAGTTTCCCAATTCTAACGGTGCTTGAGGAATATCAAGATCCATAAAGCTCAAGTGCACTCAGCGAAACTCTGACGCGCGTTTCGCTGGAGATGCTTTGTCACGACCTTGACACTGTTAGAATCGGAAAACTAGATCTTCATTTCTGTTATCGCCCTGTGGACCAATTATGAGATGAAATATCTAACCCTGAGTATTAGTGACCATGTCGGCAGACAGCAGATCTCTCCCCACACTATAACCGATGCAGAGAGCCATATACTATGATTGGACTAAATCTCTGACAATTAACGGAGAGGGATTAAGAAACTACCTATCTTTATATGTAGCATTTGCATGAATGAGTAAACTGAATTCGTCCCACATGTAATATATTAAGAGAGTGTTAAATGATTGTTTAGTTTTTCTTAATATTATAATCGAGGTGACTAGTACGGGAGGTACAATAAGGATGATAGATGTGGAGATTAAGATCCACACAATAATTGGGGCATAATCTCTATGAGGTATTTTGGGAATTGAAATTATGAGTCAATTCACTAACAATAATCCAGATTAATCCCGAGAGATATAAGATAAATGATATGTGATAATATATGATACGGTAACTACTTGTGTTACTCCAACCCCAAATGCCGGATGATCCTCTGCAGGATACTCACTTCTCAATATGGTATAAATGAGAATCTTATTTGAAGCATCAAAACATATTTTGGAAGTGAAGACTTTAAATATTAACATAAAAGTGTGTAAACTAATTAAGATCAATTTTTGACCAAGATTCAAGAGGAACATAAAACAAGGAATCCTAAAATCTACTCAGCAATTTTTAAATTCCCATTATGCACATTTTCACTTTATTTCGCTATTTTAATAATGTAATTTTTAACAAAATGGTTAATAAAAGTTACATTTTAATGTAACAAATGGATTTCACACCGATCATACAGCGACTCTGAGATTTAGAGACTTGTGCGCCATGTCATAACCAACTCTTTTATCCTCCTTTCTCTCTCTTCAATGTTGTTTGCAGTTAGTTGGTAGCAGCTCTAATTAATCCCCAAATATTATTATTATTACCATTTATTTATATAGCGCCACTAATTCCACAGCGCTGTACAGAGAACTCACTCACATGAGTCCCTGCCCCATTGGAGCTTACAGTCTGAATTCCTTAACACACACACACAGACAGACAGACACAGACACAGACAGACAGACACAGACACACAGATTAGATTCTATTTGGGGCAGCACGGTGGCTTAGTAGTTAGCACTTCTGCCTTACAGCACTGGGGTCATGAGCTCAATTCCTGACCATGGCCTTATCTGTGTGGAGTTTGTATGTTCTCCCCGTGTTTACGTGGGTTTCCTCCGGGTGCTCCGGTTTCCTCCCACACTCCAAAAACATACTGGTAGGTTAATTGGCTGCTATCAAATTGACCATAGTCTGTATCTCTGTCTGTGTGTGTCTGTTTGTATATTAGGGGATTTAGACTGTAAGCCCCAATGGGACAGGGACTGATATGAGTGAGTTCTCTGTACAGCGCTGTGGAATTAGTGGCGCTATATAAATCACTGATGATGATGAAAGTATTTTTATACTTGTCAGATGAGCACAACCTAGCAGGTGAGTACACACTGCTCTAACCCTATATACAGCATGAAGGGTATATATGTGTATAATGCTTTCATCAGGGTGAATACAAACATTATTCAAACACATATTTTTAGATCCCATCTACACCAATAACAAAATAATATAGAAATGTATTGAAGCAGGAAGATTCACCCATTGACTGGAGCTCATATGATCAAGGACACCTAAGGACACCTAAGGTTATGCACCATAATGCAAATTAAAATACAAAGTACAAAATAATTGGAAAGAACTGCTGCAACTGTAAATAACTAACATCCATGGGTATTAATTAACATTTATACCAAGCGGGCAAAGAATATGCCAACGGCTGTTGAATATTAAGCTCTATAGCCAGTATCATTCACTCTGTATTGGGGGCATATTGGAATCATCATCGCAACTCAGAGAGTGGAATATCGGGAATATATATTTCATGATGTGATTCATAAGCGGCATAATCACAAGGACCCAACTATCGGAGGACAAAAGAACCAATTGTTTTCAAGCATCTTCTTTCTGGTGTAATAAGTACTACGTGTCTATGTTCTACGAGAATGTCTTTCACACCTCTGCGCTATTTTATCTTTGTAGACCACCATTACATTTCAATTTAAAATGGCAAACAGCGATACAAAGTGATATAACAAATATTGCAACAAATTTGATGGAAAACTAAATAAACGGTATTTGGCTCTCGTGGAAACTGTGATCTGGATCTCACCTTGAGGCAGATTGGATCACTAAACTTTTACCAGAAATTTGATGTGAAAACATAATGATTTGGGTCAGAACGCAGCATTGTAGTATTTATATCAGAAAATCTATTTACTTTCTTTTAACTAGACAGTGAGTCAGCTCAATAGCTGCTCCAAAAATGGGTGGAAGCAGGTAATAATTATTAGATGATTCTAGACACTGTACCACGAGTAAAGGCAATGACAAGATGAGCTTAGGAGTATCCACATTTATAGAATTTGATTCATGGGCAGCACGGTGGCTTATTGGTTAGCACTTCTGCCTCACAACACTGGAGTCATGAGTTCAATTCCCAACCATGGCCTTATCTGTGTGGAGTTTCTATGTTCTCCCTGTGTTTGCGTGAGTTTCCTCCGGGTGCTCCGGTTTCCTCCCATACTCCAAAAACATACTGGTAGGTTAATTGGCTGCTATCAAATTGACCCTAGTCTCTCTCTCTGTCTCTCTCTGTCTGTGTATGTTAGGGAATTTAGACTGTAAGCTTCAATGGGGCAGGGACTGATGTAAATGAGTTCTCTGTACAGCGCTGCGGAATTAGTGGCGCTATATAAATAAATGGTGATGATGATGATGATAATTTTCTGGAGTCATGACGTAAATAATATACATTAATTGATGCTAAAACTGACATCCAAAAAATGGGATTGAAATAAATTCTAGAATCAATGATTAGTGAAAGTCACAGATTCAAGCAGAGAATCAAAAACTTTATACCAAATAAAAGGAAAGAGCTGCATCGCCACCTGGTGGTGGAGATAGATAGAGAAAATAGAAAACATGTGTTTCCCTCCAAACAGCCAACAAATCCACATGTGCAGCCGGGACTTGTGGCCCATCCCCGTGAGAAGTCCTATATTCTGCTGAAAAAACTGGAACTCAGATCTGATATCATTATTATGGAAAACATGATGAATTAGTGATATTAATATGCTAAACCGCCGGTGAGGTATTCTTATTAAAATAACCAACAACAGTGGCTCCGGCTAGATGACTGTTAATGTTTGTGTAAAGGAGCCATAAAATAATCATCAGAACTCTGCATGTTTGTTTCTTTACTCCTATAGTCTCAATTGATAATATAATGACTTGAAAGTCATTATAACTTTTCGGCTTTCTTTTCTTCTGGTAAAATATAATCATATATTAAAGTTGTCTCTAACCTACTTACGTATCTGGAATATAAAGTCCCAAAAGAACGCACAGGAAAAAATACTATTTAATTAATGTAACCTGGTATGTTATGTTATGGGCAGCACAGTGGCCTAGTGGTTAGCACTTCTGCCCCACAGCACTGGGGTCATGAGTTAGATTCCCGACCATGGCCTTATCTGTGTGGAGTTTGTTTATTCTCCCTGTGTTTGTGTGGGTTTACTTTGGGTGCTCCGGTTTCCTCCCACACTCCAAAAATATACTGGTAGGTTAATTGGCTGCTAACAAAATTGACCAGTTCTAGGCGTGTGCAGAACAATTATATGCAAAATATGCAACATATTAGTATTTACGCTCCTTAGTCATTCACGCCCTCTATGTTTCTATATTACTTTTTGCCCTGAAATTAGCAATGCTTGTATTACTCTTACATTACAAAACTGCATTTGTACAGGTAAAATATATATGATGATGGCATTAATACTGAAAAGCGATATAATACATTATCATGGTAACCTGGTATGTGAAGTCACCCGATCTCAGCCTTCACCTAATAACCACAGGTCTGCCGGATGATGCAGAGATGTCTACACTGCGACCGGGTTATCTGCAGGTCCAAGGACGAATGTTCTGTGCACAAACACAAGATCTGAGTGACAGGTTGTGATCTGACGTACCTGGACATTGACACTTTTCAAAATAATATTTAAATAAATCATTAAAATAAAGTATATAATCAAACACACACACACATACATATTATTTAACATAGATTATATTATGAATGCTTTTTATATAAATTAATATACTTTTTTTATTGTAATAATTACATAAACGTTAACTAAACGGTACTGAATTACAATCCTTTATTCTAACTAAAAAGTATAATTTTTATGCCTCTGTTCTGGTAACGACGCCCCGAGACACCCCGTTATCAGAACAGCCATAATGCACAAAAATATAGGAACCTTCGGGGGTAACACTGGCGATATCTTTGTGGGTGCCCGTAGGATAGATAGCGGAACGCAATAAGGCTTTGAAAAATATCTGGTAATAAGTTTCAAAATAAAATGTATGTATAGATGGTTCTAAATTAAGATGTTTATTTCATACATTAATACTGACGTATTCCACGTGTGGGGCACAGGTAACATCCCTATTATTATTACACTCACTGAAATTTATAGTGTAATATGGAGCTCTGAGCTCTATGGAGAGTTGATTGGAACTTTGTATCAAACAAGGAATGTACTGTGGAGTCATCCTTGTCCTCTTTATATATCATTTGATTTTCTGTAAATACAATGATCATCACCATCATCTATTTATATAGCGCCAATAATTCCGCAGCGCTGTACAGAGAACTCACTCACATCAGTCCCTGCCCCATTGGAGCTTACAGTCTAAATTCCCTAACATACACACATACAGACAGAGACTATGGGGAATTTAATAGTAGCCATTTAACCTATCAGTCTGTTTTTTTCGAGTGAGGGAGGAAATCGGAGCACCCGGAGGAAACCCATGCAAACACGGGGAGAACATACAAACTCCACACAGATAGGACCATGATCGGGAATCAAACTCATGACCTCAGTGCTGTGAGGCAGAAGTGCTAACCACTGAACCACTGTGCTGCCCATGATACAATACAGCTAATTTTATAAGTAAACTACAGAACAAATCAGGCGCAGAGGGTAGCAGGTCATAAAAAATAAGAAAAAAAAAAGATAAATATAAATATAAATCCTCAATAG
Source organism: Mixophyes fleayi (assembly GCF_038048845.1). NCBI lineage: Eukaryota > Metazoa > Chordata > Amphibia > Anura > Limnodynastidae > Mixophyes > Mixophyes fleayi. The sequence goes on from NC_134406.1 coordinate 271,166,224, forward strand.
AGGAAAGACAATAAAAAAAAAAAAAAACCTAATTAGAGGGTCAGACTGCTTCCACAACCTCTCAGGAAAACAAAAACACTAAACTGTTGTCAGCGCTCTGAAACCCTCTGTATTAGTCGTGAGTCGTACACAATAGGTGCAATAAATTTATGGACACAAGTTGTAGGAGTCCAAATTGTTTAATTTATCATCTAAAAATAATAATACATTAATAACAATCACACATCATAAATAATCACATACAACTGACATCTCTAAATAGAAGACTATATGAGCGATGGATAAAGCCATATGAGAGATTATAAACATGCAATAAAAACAATAAACATTATGGATCCAAGTTTCTCAGGAAAAATATGATCTTACAATTTGGGAAAAAAATATATATCCCAAATTGCTCAGTATGTAATCTCAAAACCGCTTAAAACAGGAGGTAGCTGCCAATCAAAAGTTCTTAGATCATAGAATATGGTAATAATCTCTATCTGGGTCCATTAGGAGAAAAAGTATATAACTCACACTCTCCAATTCTTGGACAGATTGTTCCTCAATAGACCGTCAATATCGGATATTGTCCATAGTCTAGAGCCTCATAGATACCGGAATCAGATATAACATGGGAAACAGATTTACACTACTCACCCGCTCTAATTCTCAGATCCCATGGCTCCAACCAATTGATCCTTAGATAAATGGTGCGCACCAAGATAATCTGCCCGGGCAGAAACAAGCAAGATCTCAAACGTTCCTAGACAGTTCGTTCCTCCCTCCATGTAAAAATGAAAATACTGCGGTCATATGGATCCTTATTCTGATATCGCTCTCAGTGCCCTGGCGCGTTTCGTTCTTTCTGAACTTTATCAGCAGGAACAAAGCTTTGATAAATTTCAGAAGGAGCGAAACGCATCAGAAAACGCACTGAGAGCGATATCAGAATACGGATCCAAATGACCGCCATATTTTCATTACACTACAAGACAAGGTGAGGCGCAGGTCAGAGGTAGATCTAGGAGAGAGAGATTATTTGAGAGGAGATTTGAGATGTAAAAAAGGGTTGTGTTTTTGAGGGCTATATAGATGACACGTCCTGTATTTGGAGTACACGGGGAGCCAGTATTGAGATCTACTGAATGGAACAGCGGGCGTGGAGCGCAGCTCGGTGGCTTAGTGTTTAGCACTTCTGATGCTCACAGCAGTGGGGTCATAAGTTCGATTTCCGACCATAGCCTTATCTGTGTGGCGTTTGTATGTTCTCCGCGTGTTTGCTTGGGTTTCCTCCCACAATCTAAAAACATAGGTTAATTGGCTGCTATGACATTGACCCCAGTCTGTGTGTGTGTTAGAAAATTTAGACTGTAAACTCCAATGGGCCAGGGAATAATGTAAGTGAGTTCTCTGTACAGCTCTGCGGAATTAGTGTCGCTATACAAATAAATGGTGATGATGATGTGAGAAGAAGACAGGTCTTGCCACGGTTTTTAAGTTGGATAGAAGCAGGGATAGATAAGTAAGTGGAATGCCATAAGTGGATAAGAGGAGGCAGTTTAGACTGGGGCATGAACGGCCCACCGGGGGGACTGCAACGCTAGGGGCCCACCAGAGGGGGTGTGGCCAGCCATCAAAGAAGTGAGCCCAGACACTAGAGAGGGAGTGGTCTGCCCATGAAGGACAGCTAGCACCATAGTGTAGTATATAAAGAATACACAGTCTTGACCTGCCCCTTAGATTGGGCAGAACAGTCACCAAAAATCGGGATTGTCCCACTAGACTCAGAACATTTGACAGACTGTCCTGCTCTCTCCTACCTGTTCTTGTCACTTTCACCACCTGTGGCTGCTGGTTTCTTTAGTTGCGGCTTGTCTGGATCCTGAAATGTTGGGGGCCCTATTTGAAAAAAAAAATGGTAAAATTTAGAAAATTCCAACCAGCCCCGGCGTTAAATCAATCGGACCCACAATTAATACTTAGGCCTCCAGCCCCAACATTAAAGTAATAGTATTCACATTTAATAAATAAACCTATTTCCCTCCCTCCAGATAGCCGCAGCAATAAATTAATAGCATTTACGTATAATAAATATACCTATTTCCCGCAACCGTCACTGCCATTAAATAATTCATATTCACATTTAATAAATAGATCTCATGCTCCTCAAACCCAGCCCTGCATTCAATTTATAGCCCCCAAACCACCCCATCTTAAATTGCTAGTCCCCACTATAAAATTAAATTATCCCACCATCACCCCACAAACAAAATAGCACCCATTAGTTAGCCACCACCTACCACACACATTACATTGCCACAAGCCCGCTGTGCCATCACACACACATTACTGCGCCCCTTCATCACCATGCTGCCCCCTTATGATCACACTGCGCCCTCCATGCTGCTTTTGCCCCTTATCCCTCTTTCATGTCTCATGCCTCTCCCCATTTCCCTCTTTCATCCTTCATGCCTCTCTCCATGTCCCTAAGGCTGGGTGTGTGCTCACTTGCCTGTGCAAAGTTCCGGCGTCCTTCCTTCTTGCTCCTCTGGGCGGCTGGATAACATGAACTCCTCCTCCATGGTGCAGATAGCAGCGCTTGGGCTCGCTGCACTTGCGCAGTAGTGTGTTTAACCAAAGTAGCGCAGTCGGAAGTGTCGGGAGTCAGCTATTATTATTATTATTATTATTATTATCGTTTATTTATAAGGCGCCACAAGGTTTCCGTAGCGCCGTACACAGTACAAACAATGGACCGTACAGGGAATAACAGTACAAAACAATAAACGAGTAGTACCAAGACTTCAGAGGCTCCAGGCAAGGCAAATATATTGAAGTGGAGCAGAAGATAAGGTAGCGAGACAGGAGGGAGGAGAGCCCTGCTCATACGAGCTTACATCCTATAGGGAGGGTAGACAGACGGCAGGCACAAAGGGAGTTGGAGGAGGGGAGCAAGTGCTCCCCACTACTGAGGAGGAGCGAAGTGAAGAGAGTGAGGGTGGAGAGAGGGTTAGGTGGAAGGTTGGTAGGCTTTGAGGAAGAGATGAGTTTTGAGTGCCCGTTTGAAAGAGCACAGGTTAGGGGACAAACGGACGGAGCGTGGGAGGTCATTCCAGTGCAGGGGGGCAGCTCGGGAGAAGTCTTGAATTCTGGAATGGGAGGAGGTGATCAGAGTGGAGGAGAGGCGACGGTCATTGGTCGATCGCAGGGACCGGGCGGGAGTGTGGATTGGAGATATAAGGGGCAGTGGAGTGGGAGAGGGCCTTGTAGGTGAGGGTAAGAAGTTTGAAGAGGATTCTGTAAGGGAAGGGGAGCCAGTGTAGGGCAAGGCAGAGAGGGGAGGCAGAAGAGGAGCGGCGAGAAAGGAAGATAAGCCTCGCAGCCGCATTAAGTATAGAACGAAGGGGGGCAAGGCGAGAGCGGGGGAGGCCGGTGAGGAGAAGGTTACAGTAGTCCAGCTGGGAAATGATAAGCGCGTGGACAATAGTTTTGGTTGCTTCATGAGAAAGGAAGGGCCGGATGCGGGCGATGTTGCGAAGTTGGAAATGACAGGATTGGGTGAGGGATTGAATGTGGGGGGCAAAAGAGAGCGAGGAGTCGAGGATGACTCCCAGGCAGCGGAGTTGGGGGACAGAAGAGATAGTGGAGTTGTTGACAGTGATGGAGAGATCCAGATGGGATGGGGACTTAGATGGAGGGAAAACAATGAGTTCGGTTTTAGCAATGTTAATTTTGAGAAAGCGTGAGGACATCCAAAAGGAGATGGCAGAGAGGCAGTCAGATACACGAGAGAGGAGGGGGGGGGGGGAAAGATCAGGAGAAGAGATATAAAGTTGAATATCATCGGCGTATAGGTGATACTGAATGCCGAATGAGGTGATGAGAGCACCTAGGGAGGTGGTATAGAGTGAGAATAGTAGAGGGCCAAGAACAGAGCCCTGAGGGACTCCTACAGGGAGGGCGGAAGGGGGGGAGGATGATCCGGACATGGAAACCGAGAAAGAGCGGGTGGCGAGGTAAGAGGTGAACCAAGTGAGGACAGAGCCAGAGAGACCGAGAGAGTGAAGGGTCTGCAAGAGGAGGGGGTGGTCTACGGTGTCAAAGGCTACATTGAAGCTCCGCCCTAACAATGGAGGGGGTGGGGCTTCGATGCGGCGGGGCCTACCGGTGGATAGCCTGGTTCCCCGGCATGCCAGTCCGAGGCTGTGCGGAGGTTAAGTGGATAGGAGGAGGTTGCAGTAGTCAGAGTGTGAGATGATGATATATTGGATAAGAGTCTTGGTAGCATCTTGGATAAGAAAAGGGCGTATTCTGGAAAAGTGGAAAGTTAATTCATCCACTGCTATATATCATCATCATCACCATTTATTTATATAGCGCCACTGATTCCGCAGCGCTGTACAGAGAACTCATTCACATCAGTCCCTGCCCCATTGGGGCTTATAGTCTAAATTCCCTAACACAGACACACAAACAGACAGACAGACTAGACAGACTAGGGTCAATTTGTTAGCAGCCAATTTAACCTACCAGTATGTTTTTGGAGTGTGGGAGGAAACCGGAGCACCCAGAGGAAACCCACGCAAACACGGATAAATGGAACACTTTCCAGGATAAAGTTCCATGCATAATAGTGAACTAACCAAATATCAGAGCTTCCCCAATACTTTGTTTAGAAAGGTATGCTGAGCAAGTTATGACACAGTTCCCTTACTGTCTCTGAATACAGAACACACAGCATGCTTGACAGATTTATTGTAGTATAAACACATCAGGGGGTTTGTGAGACACAGTGCAAAAAAGCAGAGTAAGGCAGAGTTATACATGAATGTCGTGAGGCATTAGACATTTGTATAAGTATTAATATTATTATTATAGATTTGTAAAGCGCCACAGTGCTCCGCAGCACCGTACAGTAGGGAACACAGGACAAATATAAAACAAGGACATACAAGGGAGACAAAATAAATGCAGACATGAAAACAAAGGGTATGGAGGACCCTGCTCATTAGAGAGCTTACACTGTAAGTGGAAGAGGGCACAGCTGAGACAAGAGGAGCGAGTGTAGCTCAGAGTGGAGACTGGGACGGTTGTGAGGGTGCATTAGTGTGAACAGTATTATCGGGGATAAGTTAAGCTCGGAAAAAGAGATGGGTTTTCAGAGTGGTCTAAAAATTTCAAGTCTGTTCGAAAGTCTGATTGGACGTGGTAGGGAAGTCCTTAAGTGGGGAGATTACTTTAATAATTCTCAATGAAAGATGCGCTGACCAATGGGCATCTGAAGGTCTTTCTGTTATTTTATCCTTCATGCAAACATTGGAATTTGGTTGTTTCCGTAAGTTATCCCAATTATAATTATTATTCATGTTTAACCCACGGACACATTAACACAGTCCCACTACTACATCATTCTTCAAATGCCCAAATAAATTAACATAAACTGTGTCTCTCTGCAGAATCTTGTTTCCCGAGTGTTACGGCTAACGGTCTTATCATAAACCCATAGAACCAGATGGAGAGATCTTCACCTATAGCAGCCGCCTTTCCCGTAGAGCTCGTTGTGCTCACAGGTACTCGGATGCCCCCAGGTCTTATACTCAGAGTAGTACAGGTGTATGAACGTAATGTAGCGCAGAGTAGCGGGGTGTAGAGTCTAGCGTGGTCAGGGAACAAGCCGAGCTCTAGGTCCAAAGCGAGTAACGTGGTCAGAGTCAGGCAAGATGTCAGGGTTGGCAGAAAACAAGGAGAATCCAGAATTGAAGCAAAAGGTCAGGGCAACAGGCGAAATCAAGTCCAATAAACAAAGCCAAGGGTTATACACAGAAAATCCAAACAGCAACAGGTTCAAAGGCACAGGAGCAGGCTAGTACACAGTAACTGAGAACTATAACCGGCAGAGAGGCTAAGCCCTCCCTGCCTTAAATACAGGGACCGGCCAATGGCTGCAGAGGAGGCCAGCAGGAGTAATCAGCCTCAGGGGCTGCTTAATCTGCCAAAATTGAATTGACAGATTTGCGCATGCGTTAGGCTGCCCCTAATGCCGGGACGCGGCGCTAGCTACACGGCCGGGGCGAGAACAGGAAGTGAAATCCTGGTTGTCAAGGAGACGGCCGGGACGCAGGTGTGCAGAAAGTTGCGGCGGTGCACCGAGGGCGTACCTGAGACCTCGTAGAGCTGTAAGCTTTGCTTAATGTTGCTGTTTTCTAATTAGTCGTTGCCATTTTCTTCTCCAAAAGATTTTCCTTTAATTAAGAAAAACTGGGTACAAATTAACCAGACAGATTGACAGGTCCTGTAAATCACTGCAGGGATATTGTAATAACAAAGAACTAACTAGACTTCATCTTCTGCTGGCAATTGGGGGGGATTCAGTTCCTAGTGATAAGCAGGTACTACGGTACCAGAACATCACGGAGTCTCCTGCGCTTCTCTGTTATATCACCGCGGTGGCACTCTGCCGCACATCACTAGGAATTGAATTCCCCCCTTAATCCAGAAATAATTGACAGGTTTTAAAATACGTGATTACATTTTTTTTCTGCTATTGAGGTCTATGTATTAAAACAGTGCAGTGACAAAACATCTCTTTAATTCGCCATGTCGGGGCTGCTCTGGGAGTTTGGTGAAGTCCCCATTCAAACTCTTTTTACTATTTACCGGCAGCCTAACGCTTTTGGTGAATGGAGGAAGTGCTCTGCGTTACCTTTCTGAGAAAAGCAGAACTTTTCTCAGATTGATGCAGAACTTTGCAGTCCCGTATTAATGTATAGGGACTGCGTTCAGAAACATTAAATGGGTTATTGCAGGAGGAATCTTTGACCTACCATAAACCCTTTATAAACTGTGCGTTACCCATTTTATGGCGAAAACTGCAGCTTACTCCGTTTTAATGGCCGATGTCGCTTTAATAATTAGACCCCTTAATGTTTAACATAGGCTATATGGTACAAGATGGAAATATTGTCTAATCCAGGGGTTCATTTCTACATGGAAAGAAAAGCATAAGAATAGGCATATGATGTCATAAGACATTATGGGGCAGCACGATGGCTTAGTGGTTAGCACTTCTGCCTCACAGCACTGGGGTCATGAGTTCAATTCCCGACCATGGCCTTATCTGTGTGGAGTTTGTATGTTCTTCCTGTGTTTGCGTGGGTTTCCTCCGGGTGCTCCGGTTTCCTCCCACACTCCAAAAACATACTGGTAGGTTAATTGGCTGCTATCAAAATTGACCCTAGTCTGCATGTGTGTGTGTGTGTTAGGGAATTTAGACTGTAAGCCCCAATGGGACAGGGACTGATGTAAGTGAGTTCTCTGTACAGCGCTGCGGAATTAGTGGCGCTATATAAATAAATGGTGATGATGATGATTTGTTCTCCCCGCATGTTTAGACTTTCCTAAATGATCTTTATATTATCTATCGGGCCTATTTATCGTGATCAGCACCTTTATGGCTATCAAAGTTTTTCTACAGCCACAAAAGTCAACGTGATTTATGAAAAATAAATAGCGCAGAGGCAGCCGAACGATACTCAGCGGCCCCCAGCAGTACTGAAGCTGCAGCGATAAATTTACCGCTTTGCTGGGCTAGAATTTACATATGGGCGCACGTATCAGCTGTTTTCTGCTCCACTTGTTAAAAAAAGAAATAGAATTTTAAAATAGATACAATTTATTTTAAAAATGAAAAAATTGTTTAAAACAGATATGCATAAAATATACCCTGTGGACCCTTTGATGTACAGGGCAAAGAGATAAAAGATCCTTTGATAAATTTGCCCCAAGATTCTTTGCACATATTACTGTAAATGATCTTCATATTCCCCAATTCCTGAAAACTTCTATAATTTGAATCATCTCAATCTTGTTACTAATTATTCTGTCTCTCACCTATACCTTATAATGTAATATGTACATAGCACACCTTGCCACGTGTATAATACCGGTGTATACATTGTATTCTGTAAGATGACAGGAGGACTCTGGGTGAAAGATGAACACTGAATTTTACGAGGTTGTATTCTCTAATAATTCCCAGGTTTATCAATAAATAAGCAGTGGTCAATCTCCAGCAATCTATAGCGATCAGGGATAATGAGAAGAGGACTCTGGTGCTTCTCTACATCAAGATCAAGGTTCAATGTTACTTCAGTATTGACATAAATTCAGGGCCACAGCCTTGTAAAGTCTATTCTGCCATAGTTAATGATTAACACTGTGCTCGGCTACATCTCTGCTGCTGGAGTAACCCCCTGCTTACCTGGTGGGTGCTGTAGGTACATTACTGCTTTACTTTGGGCAATACAGTTACTTGACACAAGAGCTGACAGTCTTACAGAGTGGTGCTGCCACTCTGTCTCTGCACAGTTGGTTACTGGCTCACACTGGGGTAATCTCTCCATCCTCAGCCACATGTGCAGTCTCGTACCTCACAAGTACCTCTCGGAGTGGACACCTACGCTCACACTGGGGAGGTGTTGAGTGCACGCTTTACTAATTAAATGTATATTCACTAACGTGAATAATGTGTCCGTGAGAGAGGTCTGTAAAAAAGTGGCCTGAAAGTGTGCGGAAAACTATAAGTGCAATATTGTGTGTAGTGTGAATTGTCTGTATCTGTGCGATATAAAATGCAGCGTGTAGATTGGATGTAGTAAAGGTGACAGTCAATAACTTGATAATGATGACTGCTGTATCTTTACTGTTAAATAAATCAATGAATAGGTAAATGTAAAAGGCACCAGTGTTATAGACTGGGCTGGTTACAGGTAAACCAGGGGGACAATGACCGTTTGGCTCCCGTGCAAAAGTGGTAACAAGCGCAAGGATTTGGGCTGGTCACACTCAGTATGGGTCCCCCCGATATAATGTGAACCTGTCCATGCAGATCTTTTTTTTCACTCCATCATTCTTGAATTGTCCAGATGGAAGCTAGTTATTATTATAATGGAGGGTCCCATACTGCTGGTTTCCCTGTGTAACCTCTGCTTCCCAGTGTAACCTCTGCTCCTCAGTGTAACCTCTGCTTCCCAGTGTAACCTCTGCTTCCCAGTGTAACCTCTGCTTCCCAGTGTAACCTCCACTTCCCTGTGTATCCGCTGCTTCCCTGTATAGATCATGCTTCCCTGTGTTGCCCCTGCCTCCCCGTGTAACCCCTGCTTCCCAGTATAACCTGTGGTTCCCATTAGAATATGCACTTTCCTGTGTAACCCCGGCTTCCCTGTGTAACCCCTGCTTGCCCTGTGTAACCCCTATCTCCCTATGTTATCTCCGCTTCCCTGTATAGCCCCTGCCTTCTAGTATAACCCCTGCTTCCAAGTATAGCCGCTTTTAACCTGTGTAACCCCTGCCTCTCCATGAAACCTCCACCTCCCAGTATAATCTCTGCTTCCCTGTGTAACACCTGCTTCCCTGTGTAACCTCTGCATCCCTGTGTAACACCTGCTTGCCCTGTGTAATCTCTGCCTCCCTGTGTAACCCCCGCTTCCCTGTATAGCCCCTGCCTCCTAGTATAACCCTTGCTTCCCAGTATAGCCGCTTCTTCCTTGTGTAAATCCTGCTTCCCTATGTAACCCCTGCCTGCCCTGTGTAACCCCTGCTTCCCTGTGTAACCCCTGCCTCTCTGTGTAACCTCTGCTTCCTAGTATAACCTCTGCTTCCCAGTATAACCCCTGCTTCCCTGTGTAACCCTTGCCTCTCCATGTAAACTCTGCTTCCCTGTGTAACCCCTACTTCCCTGTGTAACACCTGCTTGCCCTGTGTAACCAGGGGTGGGCTGGCAGGGGGGGCAGAGGCCCGCTCAGTTTTACCGGTGTTAGGGCCGGGGGGTAGGCCGGCCGGCTGCCCCCGGATGCAATATAGTCTATTTTTACCGGCGGCCGCATCACAATATATGTGATACGGCCGCCTCAGCGCACAGGCGGCCGCATCACATGACACGCAATGCGGCCGCCTGTGCGCACCCCGGGCTGACATCTGCCAGCCCGTGCCTGTGTGTAACCCCTGCTTCCCTGTATAGCCCCTGCTTCCCTGTGTAACCTCTGCTTCCCTGTGTAATCCTTGCTTCCCAGTATAACCCCTGCTTCCCTGTGTAATCCCTACCTCTCTGCGTAACCTCTGTTTCCCAGTACAACCTCTGCTTGCCCTTTATAACCTCTGCTTCTCTGTATAGCCCCTGCTTCCCTGTGTAACCCTTGCTTGCCCTGTGTAACCGTTGCTTCCTTGGATAGCCCCTGCTTCCCTATGTAGCCCCGGCTTCCCTGTGTAACCCCTGCTTCCCTGTGTAACCCCTGCTTGCCTGTGTAACCCCTGCTTCCCTGTGTAACCCCTGCTTGCCCTGTGGAGGTTGTGTGTTAGACATATCTACTACCTTGTAGCACCCTTGGGTCACCTGGCTGTAGCTCCGTCTCTCCCTCCTCAGGAGCTTGTGGGTTACATTACAGACATAAGTGTGATGCAGATGCAGCAGGTAAAGCAGTGATCAGTGATTATATATTTATAGCAAAGAATGGGGTATGACAGTAAGAAAGGTGTCAGACTGGAGCTTAGAATAGCTCTATCATTAATACAGCTCAACCTCTCCCGTGCTGCACATAACGGAGGGGGCAGCATCTTCTCGGTGTATTCGCTCCACATGTGCGGAGCGTTTCCCCTTCAGTGCAAGGTGTCAGCACAGGATGGACTGAGATCTGCTAATGCTGGTAAAGCGCCTCTCTAACATCACTGCATCTATATATACGTTTTACACCTAATTGTATGTTTTATTTAAGTGCTGTTATATCTTAGTCCCACCCTGCATGGGCTGACTCCGCTTCCTTGGTCTGGGTACACCCCATACAGAGATGGGCCACATGCTAATCGGTGAACTCCTAACATTGGTTTCCCTAGTGGGTCCTTTGTGCCCGATCCTGACCTCAGGCAAGAGACCCAACATATGAAGACGGCTGCACCGTTAGTGATTGGCTGTATCTATATATTACTCTGATGGGGAAGGAGTTACATTGTGAGAAGTGTGAGATCAGCAATATTATTAGTAATTGAGAAGTAATAGTAAGAATAGCACTAGAATTAATTGCAACTATTTGGTGGTATTTGTTCATACAAAACAGAAATGGAAGTTCCTCAATCAATTTATAGGTTCACAGCAGGTGCTGGAAAGGGCGAGGTTATCCTGAAAGGAACAAATACAGAGTAAAATCCCCCAGCACACGGCTATAACCAGCAAAGGAGCTGCCATTTCTACTTGTACATAAAAATGCAGAACTCTGAGTTGCACATATTTGCAAATGTATGGAAAGCCACCCGCCACTCCCTGGTGCTTCTGCTAATAGGGTGGTCCTAACTCTAAACAGTGAGAGTCCCATATATTTGGGCCATACATATATGTGTGTTTTTAAATTGAGAGCTAACTTACCAAGAGGCACCCTAAAAAGCCTTCAAATGACAACACAACAGCACCAGCGATCCCCCATCAGCTACTGACACCAACCTGCCTCTCAGACAAACAAAACAGAAGTGAAAGTTGCTCAATCACTTTATAGGTTCATAGCAGGTGCTGGTTGTTTGTTCATACAACATATATTAATAGCCGGAATTCACCATTGCTTCATATGGGTGTTATGTGCAGGATTGTTATTATGTTTTACCATTTATTTACCTTATTAATGTCCCCCCCCCCCACATCATCCCTGTAGCCTGTTATTAAACACCTATACTGGCTTGTGCCCGGTTTACACCTTTGGCCTCATCTCTGTCTGGGGAGTCAGATTAGGATTCTCTTGGGTCCGGTGGGACATGACACCATCCGTTGTTGCTGTTAGCTGTTAGCCAAGAGACAGGTTCAGGTGGTGGCGTTGCAGCGCCATTCGGTGTCTAAAATCTACACTGAATATCACACACCACTGGGGCAGTCCTGACCTGAGGTTACATGAGTTATCTATTCCTTTATTTAATAGTGATACTAGCTCACCGCAGGTCTATAGTTGCCAGAGTTTGGATACAACGTCCAAGGACACTGGTCAAGAATATACGTCATACGGTGTGAACTCTACACAGATAGACTCCCAAACATGACAAGCACAGGGCCGTACTATATTTCTATTGTACTGTCAAGAAAAATATGATATCTAAGATTTCTTTCACAATATAAGTATTCACTAAGGGCTAAATTTCTCAGATCTTCTAAAAAGGAAAGATGGAGGTGTTGCCCATAGCAACCAGATTCTACCTATCATTTATTTAGTACATTGTACAACATGATAGCTAGGATTTAATTAGTTGCTCTGGGCAACACTTCTACTTTACCATTTTTAGTAGGTTTGATAAATCTACCACTTAATACCATGAGAATATGTAACTTGGTGCAGATAGTCTACATAGTGACATATGGCATATGTGCCAACTTTTCAAACTTCTCCTGTGGGAGATCCCGGAGGAGAGGTCATGTGACAGGGAATATGAGGGGCGTGGTGACCTTAGCCCCACCCCCCACTAGGAAATGGCAAATAAACACAATAAAAGGCTTAATGATGAGAAATCGCGTCATTAAGCTCCGTCTCCATCGCATCCTGGGATGATGTCTACTTTTGCTGGAGTCCTGGAGGACTCCCCGATATTCGGGAACCTACTGGGAATTTTGGGAGAGTATGGAAGTATGACTTACAGACATATATACCAAAAGGGGCGAGAAGCCCTATTGATAGCGAGACCAAAAATACAGTTGAAATACCTATCATGTTATCGCTGTCTCAGGATTCTTTGAATAATGCATTTTTTAATGCATGAATGTTATTATTTTTTATAAAAAATGTTTTGCAATTTTACAATTGTCATTTTTTTTACTAAGTGGAACTGAAAAAAACAATTCTAAGCTTTCAATTCTACTGCACAAGAGCAGAGCTACAGTAGCTGGCACAGTCAGTCTATACGTTTGGCTGTGTTCTTTTTCATAAATGCAATAACTAATTTTTTATTGCAACAATAAGCGGCCGCAAAAAATGATCATTATCGCTGAAATGGGGGAAACGATCAGACATAGGACCCGTGGTGCCGCAGGTGTACCTGGACTGGAGCAGATAAATATTCCGCAGTTCATAGTGTCTGTCCAATGTCAAACACAGCTCATCATAAACAGACTATGTGCGAACCAAGTCTGCAAACTGTACGACCTGATAACGGACTGATGGCACTTGATAAGGACTCAGCTACATGTGGCTCCAGGAAAGACAGAGCTGCTTATCATTAAGTTTACTAGAAGGCACTCAGGCTTAGTGAGGTTTCTCTTCAATAAAATATAGACCATAAATACAAGTCCAGGGGTCAGGGTCTCTGTGACACATATCAGTATTATTGGTGAGAGAGATAACTGCAATAATTCTGATTAATTCCCCTTGCATGTATGTGTGGGAATTCCTTTATTCCTGGGTTACTATAGCAGGGGCGAACGGAGGATTGTCGGGGGAGGAGTTCCCCCCCCCCCCGACCCAAAAAAAACCCACCCCCCGCGAGAGCTGCAGCTCCGTTTCTTCAGCGCTGTCCTATACAGCAGCCGCGGCGCTGTCTAAGAAGCGTCTGCGGTGGTGCTGTATACACTACAGCACCGCCGCGGATGCTTCTTTGACAGCGCCGCGGCTGCTGTATAGGACAGTGCAGCTATAGCGGCCACTTAGTTAGCACAGGGGGGGGGTTTCTGGAGATGCAGAAACCCCCCCTGCTTGCGCCACTGTATAGAACAATAGCCTCTGATTGAGCAGAATCATTGCTAAAAAGAATCATGCAAACTTTGGGCTAGATTTACTAACCTGCGGGTTTGAAAAAGTGGAGATGTTGCCTATAGCAACCAATCAGATTCTAGCTGTCATTTACTTAGTGCATAAAATATACAAGTAGATGTTGAATTGTGATGAGCCCAAGAAGTGTAAAACTAGGCTCAGCACAGGGGTGAGGAAAGCTTCAATGGTGAAGGGGTTGAGAGATAAAAATAAATGCTAAATAAATATGACACTATGGGACTTGTAGTTCACCACAGTCAGCGTGGACCACACCTCGCATGATGCGCTTACATTCACCTATCTCTCAGCGCAGAGCCCTGCAATTATCTTCAGATATTGACAACCATACGTTTAATGATTTTAGGGAATTCTAGATTTATAGGAGTCGTAATTAATATAATATATATCATTAATTATATATTATGATATCATTATATTGTTGTGGTGTCTGGCTGCCGGCCTTAGGTGGAAGACTTGCATCCATCTCAACTGTATTAACCCTGATTCTAGCCGACCCCCTCACCCCTGGTGCTCAGAGGTCATTATAGGGGAGAGGACCATGACCCTGCTGATAGGTACTGGGGAGTGAGATACTCAGCAACACCATGGGGTAAATGTATCATAGTGCGGGTTGTACAAGTCGCTGGAAATTGGCGCTGCCTTGTAAAGGGAAGTTTCCCTTTACAAGGCAGCGCCGCTTTAAATTTAAACTGTCATCTCACCGATTTCCAGCGACTTGTACAACCCGCACTATGATACATTTACCCCCCTGTGTGAATAGGGAAGGGTAAGACTGTAATGTAGAAATTCCCTTTGACCCTTTTCTTTGCCAGACCTTAAACTCTTGCAGCACGGACTGCTGGCATTCTATATAGACAAGTTCAGATCACAACATTGACCTACAAAAAACCTATTCCCTCCCCGCCCTATAAATATAACCCGTTATCTTAGGCTTTACCCCTGACCTTCGGTTCTCCTCCTCTCTGATAGCTTCTTGTGTTTATGGCCTGGATTGTATCTAAGTAATCCACCACTATCTAGTGTTACATTATAACCCAGAAACCATCCTGATACTCATCCTCTACCTGGTCTTTTGTTATAGTTTGTTCCTCATGAGACCGAGACAAAGGATCGTAGACTGCTTAGTAAGCACTGCAATGCCTCATTCAGCTCAGAGAGCTGCGAGCAGAAAGCCAGCGTTGAAAGTACCGTAATAAATGTAATTAAGCGTTTTATTACCGCAATAACGGTAATAATGCGCAGGTAATACTTTTACCCATAACGCGGCCAATTGAATTCCCCCCTAAGGCTCATATATCAAAATAACAAATTTTGCACAAAAAGACAAAAACCAATCAAACACTTGATTTCATAATTTATCTGGAACTCAACAGATATAAGCTGATTACTGATTGGTTGATGTAGTTCAGTGCTATTTTTGCACCTAAATGCAGTGTAAGATTAAATAAGAGCCCAAGAATTTTATGCCAAAAAGCAGAGACTTTGGGGAGCGTCAACCAGATGTGGATGAAGGAACCAGCACTTCCACAATTCTCAAACACAAACAGGGATGCCATAGATGTTTTGAAGCCTAGTAGGCACCATATAACATCTACAGTAGATCTTATATTATTTATTTTCGTTATAGTTGAAACTGAGAATTTAACAACCTTTTGTCTATTTGTGGACTGGGCCTCTGGCTTGTCCAAGTTGCTTTCCCAATTATGTTCATGTTTATGGGTTGGGGATTGTTTTGGTTGCTAGTAGATTACTATAAAGCGAGGAGTCTATACCTTTATTTAAAAGCCTGAGATAACAGATGTTTTCTCTTGGGAGGACATTAATAAAATGTTATGTTGGAGTTAAGGTCTCATTGTCCCCAGCTCATATCTTTGCTGCAAGTTGGCTGGGGAAGTGCATCAGTCATCATCATCATCAGCAGATATTTATATAGCGCCACTGATTCTGCAGCGCTGTACAGAGAACTCACTCACATCAGTCCCTGCCCCCATTGGAGCTTACAGTTTAAATCCCCTAACATACACACACATACAGAGAGAAACTAAGGTAAATTTTAATAGCAGTCAATTAACCTACCAGTATGTTTTTGGAGTGTGGGAGGAAACCGGAGCACCCGGAGGAAACCCACACAAACATGGGGAGAACATACAAACTCCACACAGATAAGGCTATGGTCGGGAATTGAACTCATGACCCCAGTTTTTTGAGGCAGAAATGCTAACCACTGAGCCACCGTGCTGCCTATCCTAACATGTCTCTGTTTTTCAAGTATGCCCCAAAACAAAACCATTGACAATACCAAACAAATTGATGCTTCCAGGTGAACCCACCGTAGTACTTGCCCAAAAACAACCTGACTGAGGTGAGAGGCCAGATAATAGCGTCTAATTTCGGGGAAGCTTCTGCCACCGTATGTACTTGGGCAACAGAGAGGGGAAAAAAAACAGTTCTTAGAGGTTTATATTGCCAAACAAATTGTGCCAACCATGAATTTGACCAAGGATGGACTTAGGTGCTTAACACGTTAGAGTTACTTCTGTTACTTCTCTTTAAGCTGTGTTGAAGATGCATGTATAGTTGAGAAAAAAAGGTATACTTTTGCAGGTATACTTCAATAATTCAATAGTAATTAAACTGTCTCCAGAGCAGTAACAACACACTGAATCCAATGAGTATTCAATTTTTTACAACATGTTGGGGCTTGGAGTTCCACAGTTCTAGGCTATCAATCAATTATTTTCTATTTTTTTCTTTCTTTCAGCAAGGGAGTGAGTGTCTTTGTTTTTATTTCACAGTGGATTACTAGAACATCTGTTTTCTGCTTTTATACTTTATGCAGTATATGTATAGACAGGGTAATTGTTTAGCTTCTAAACTTTTATGAGTATAGTTCAATACATTTCTGGTTAGCAATCTGAAGTGATTTTTGTTAGTTATTTGACTGGTGATACAGTGCTCAGAATTCAGCTAGGTCGCTTGGCTCTAATGCAGTTGTGTGTAAGTGATTTCTATTTTTGGTCAGACACAGTGGGCCCGAGTCATTAGGGAAAGAAAGGCAAAAAAAGGGAGTAAATGTTCTCCGGGACCAACCATGTTACAATGCAAGGGGTGTAAATTAGTTTATTATTTTGTGCATAAACTAAATACTGGCTGTGTTTTTATATCTAGCACACAAATACTTGATAGCTTTATTTTTACACTGAAATTTAAAGATAATCTATGGCATGCCCAACTCTAACTAAAAATCTGTCCCCACATTTTAAATTGACCTCCCCCTCCAATGCAACATAGTTTTGCCCAGGTGCAAAGTTACTCCTTTTTATGCTTTACTCTCTTTAATTACTGTGTGGGTAAATTGCTTTATAAGTTAAAGGTTACTCCTGTACCCCAGTCACGGAATACTGTAGTTCCAAGCCACTATGATAGTGCATATTTGTCTGCTGTTAATTTATGCATTTTTCCCTATTCCCATAGATACAGAGAGTCAAGATTTTTTTGCCTTCATTTACAGGGGTGTGCAGTATGCCTGAGCAAAAGGATTCATCGTTAGTTCAGTATTTTTAATTAAAATACAACAGATAACCTTGTTTCCCTGTCTCCCAAAGGTAATTAATTCTGTATGTGGACGACCTTCTTATTTGTTCACCTAATTTTGAAATGTCGTTTAGAGATACTGAAAAACTGTTTACATACTTTGCACGCAATAGCCACAAGATCTCTAAAGAAAAAATGCAGTTGTACTAGAAAAAAATTGAATACATTGATCATTGCCTCTTAGCTGGTTATAAAACAGCATCAGATCCAGACATATACATTACAGAATCAAAGGAATGTTGTGCCGAACTTAAACAAGCACTATCTAGTTCACCTGCACTATGTATCCCAACATTTGACAAACCACTTTTTTTTATATATGAGCAGTTAGGACATGCAGCAGGGTTCTTACACAGAGACATGATGACAAACCAAGACTTGTAGCATACTACAGTGCCCCCTAAACCCTGGTTTTCGGGCTCTACTAATATGGTTCAGAGTTGTAACAGCTTCTCCACTGGTAATTGAAAAGTCTGCAGATATTATCCTTGGACAAAAATTGTTTTTGTATGTTCCACATGCAGTAGAAGCATTTCTAACTTGTAAACAGACACAACACAGTTCTGCTAGGCTTACAAAATAGGAACTCAGTTTGCTGGTTCCCTTTAACATCATTTTGCAAATATGTGTGGCCCTTAATCCTGCTACACTTCTGCCCCTCCCTGAGGATGATGAGAGTTTCCACTCTCAGAGGGTGGAAGTTGGGAGTATACATCATGACTGTTTACAAGTTGTTCTCCAAGGCCAGATCTTGTTGATACCCCGTTGGATAATCCTGATCTTTGTCAGGCGCTGTCCCCGCTGACGGGGACGGACGGCCGACTTCCGCCGAGCGGGATGTTGCTTAGCAACAGACCCGCTCCGGCTTCCTGTCCCGGCCTGCCGGGCGCATGCGCCCTGCTCTCGTCCCGTTGCTAGGCAACGGGACGCTACTTTACCACCAGTGTGCCGCCCCCTGAGCCCTCCTATCAGCTGCAGCCTCTGTCTCTATTTAACCTGTCTCTGGCGCCATTAGGGTGCCAGAGTAACAGGTTTCATTCCTTGAGTTCCTGGTTTTCCTTACTCCAGTTTACTATTGTGCTCCCAGCGTTCCTGCTTCCTCGTTGTGACCCGGCTTGTCGACCATCCCTCGTTCTGTGTGACCCATATTGCTCCGCGACCACGGCTTGTTGACCATCCCTCTGGATTCTCCCTGGTACCTTGCATTCCCGATTTGGCTCTACCCGGACCGTCTGATCCTTCTACATAACACCGGCAACTGGCTAGCAGGATCGCGACCTGCGTACCCTGTGCAGCAAAGTCCAAACCTCCTTGCGGGGGTCCCTGACGAATACCAGGGGTACGTTAGACTCCGCACCTGTTAGTTCAGTAGCGCTAATACCGGTTAGTGTCCTGCTGTAGTTCTCCTCAAAAGGCTAACAGCCTGACAGTTTACTCTGGCCATGACTGACGGTTCCGGAGAACCCTCTGCTCGAGATCTCCTCCTCCATTTAGGACAGCGAGTGGAACAGCAAGAATCCAACCAGGCGCAACACCTACAGTGTATACAAGGAGTGATTTCCCTTCTGGATTCCCTGAATATCCCTCAGGCAGCTGCTCCCACTCCTTCTTCTCCTCCTAGTGGGAGTGTCGCTACTCCTAAGACCCTACGGATTCCCACACCTGAGAAGTATGACGGTAATCCCAAGGGTTGTCGCAGGTTCCTTAACCAATGCTCCATCCAATTCGAACTGGCACCAGAAAATTTCTCTTCCGAAAGAGCTAAGGTAGCCTACATTATTTCCCTCCTCACTGGACAAGCCCTGGCCTGGGCCTCCCCGCTCTGGGAGTGAAATGATGTATCTCTCTATAATTCTGCCACCTTAATCGAGAACTTTCGAAAGGTATTTGACGAACCCGGACGTGTGTCTTCTGCTGCCTCTAGTCTTCTAGCCCTCCGTCAAGGTTCCCTCACAGCTGGTCAATACGCCGTTCAGTTCCGTACCTTTGCTTCTGAATTGGGGTGGAATGATGAGGCTCTGATGGCTACCTACTGGCAAGGTTTGTCTGATCCTATTAAGGATGCCCTCGCCTCCCGAGATCTCCCTACCAAACTTGACGAGTTGGTATCTCTTAGCATTAAAGTGGACATCCGCCATCAGGAGCGTTCTGCGGAGAGAAACCAGGACCGCTGCTCTGTTCGTCTGGCTCCTCGCTTACAATCCTCAGTTCCTTCAGCCGAAGAACCGATGCAAATTGGGCGCTCTCGCTTGTCCCGGGATGAAAGGGAGCGTCGGATTAGGAACCGCCTGTGTCTGTATTGCGGGGAATCCGGTCACCTTTTGTCTTCTTGTCCAAAGAGGCCGGGAAACTCCACCTCCTGGGCAATGAAAGGGAGGTTGTCTTAGGATCCAGTCTCCATACCTCCTTCTCTCCCAAGGATACCAACTTCCTGATGCCAGTCACCCTCAGGTCTTCGGATGCCTCTCTGGAATGTTCCGCCTTCGTGGATTCTGGATCCGCAGGGAACTTCATCTCCGCCACACTGGTGTACAAGCTTCACATACCCTGTTCTCTATTGCTGCAGCCATTGGTTCTGACCGCAGTTGACGGTAACCGAGTCAGCAACGGTTCCATCACCTGTATCACCTCTCCAGTTCGGTTGCAGGTAGGAGTTCTTCACCATGAGTGTATTAGGTTCCTGGTCATTCCGCAGTCCGTCAACTCTAGCATTTTAGGATTACCCTGGCTCAGGACGCATTCACCGCAATTTGATTGGCTTCATGCCCAGGTATACTCCTGGGGTACTTCGTGTTTAACCGGTGTCTCTCAAAGGTATTCCCACCCACCCGCCTACCTTGTCTCTCTCTTGACTCCCAGGTCAAGCTTCCGGAGCCGTATTTGAAGTTCCTTGACGTATTCAGAAAAACTGCTGCTGAGAGTCTTCCTCCACATTGTGCGTGGGATTGTCCCATTGAGCTGGTGCCCGGCAAAACTATTCCTAAGGGTAGAGTTTATCCACTTTCCCTACCAGAAACAAAGGCTATGTCTCTGTATATCTCTTGACAACCTTCAAAGAGGATCCATCAGGAAGTCTACCTCTCCCGCAGGAGCTGGATTCTTTTTTGTAAAGAAAAAAGATGGCTCCTTAAGACCCTGCATAGACTATCGTCGCCTTAATGCTATTACTATCAAGAACCGCTACCCTCTTTCCCTTATTACAGAGCTGTTCGATCGCATTCGGGGTGCTAAAATCTTCTCTAAATTGGATCTCAGAGGGGCTTACAATTTAAAACGTATCCGGAAAGGTGACGAGTGGAAAACGGCATTTAACACCCACGACGGCCATTACGAGTATCTAGTTATGCCTTTAGGGCTCTGCAATGCCCCTGCTGTCTTTCAAGGTTTCGTCAACGAGATCTTCAGGGATCTTCTGTATCAATTTGTGATTGTCTACCTGCATGATATTCTAATATTCTCATCCGATCTATACTCTCATCGTCTTCATGTTAAAACAGTCCTCTCTCGCCTCAGGAGACATTCGCTATATTGTAAACTGGAGAAATGCCTTTTTGAATGTTCTCAAGTTCTCTTCCTTGGTTACTTGGTTTCAGGCACCGGCCTCCAGATGGATCCCAAAAAAGTAGAGGCCATTATCAACTGGCCACTTCCCACTGGTCTCAAAGCTACACAGCGTTTCATCGGATTTGCCAACTATTACCGTCAGTCAGGGCCGGACTGGCCATCTGGCACTTCTGGCAAATGCCAGAAGGGCCGATGGCTATATGGGCCGGCCCGACTCCCCCTGTCTTCTTGGTGGCTGGAGGAACCAGCCACCTCTGCTGCGCGCTCCCCAGCTCCCTCCCCCGTTATGCTATGCAGCCAGTCAGCCAGTTACACTGGTGAGTTTCCTGTCTTTTTTAATTTTTTTTTTTTTTTACTGAAGAGGGTTGCCGCGATTTTTGGGGGGGGGGGTGCCGCGATTTTCGGGCGGGGGTGCCCGCGATTTTCAGGTGGTGAGAGCCAGGGAGTGCTGGGCAAGGGGGTGAGAGCCACGGAGTGCTGGGAAAGGGGGTGAGAGCCAGGGGGTGCTGGGAAAGGGGGTAAGAGCTAGGGGGTGCTTGGAGAGGGGGTGAGAGAGCCGGAGGGGGTGCTGGGAAAGGGGATGAGCGCCAGGGGGTGCTGGGAGAGGGGGTGAGAGAGCCGAAGGGGGTGCTGGGAAAGGAGGTGAGAGAGCCGAAGGGGGTGCTGGGAAAGGGGGTGAGAGAGCCGAAGGGGGTGCTGGGAAAGGGGGTGAGAGTCAGGGGGTGCTGGGAGAGGGGGTGAGAGAGCCGAAGGGGGTGCTGGGAAAGGGGGTGAGAGAGTGGAAGGGGGTGCTGGGAAAGGGGTTGAGAGCCAGGGGGTGCTGGGAGAGGGGGTGAGAGAGCCGAAGGGGGTGCTGGGAGAGGGGGTGAGAGAGCTGAAGGGGGTGCTGGGAGAGGGGGTGAGAGAGCTGAAGGGGGTGCTGGGAGAGGGGGTGAGAGAGCGGAAGGGGGTGAGAGCCAGGGGGTGCTGGGAGAGGGGGTGAGAGAGCCCAAGGGGGTGCTGGGAAAGGGGGTGAGAGAGCTAAAGGGGGTGCTGGGAGAGGGGGTGAGAGAGCGGAAGGGGGTGCTGGGAAAGGGGGTGAGAGCCAGGGGGTGCTGGGAGAGGGGGTAAGAGAGACGAAGGGGGTGCTGGGAAAGGAGGTGAGAGAGCCGAAGGGGGTGAGAGAGCCAGGGTGGTAGGGGGTGCAGGAAGAGGAGTGAGAGAGCCGGGGGGTAGAGGGTGCAGGAAGACGTGTGAGAGAGCCAGGGGAGTAGGTGGTACAGGAAGATGTGTGAGAGCCAGCGGAGAAGGTGGTGCAGGGGGTTAAGTGAGAGGGACAAAGGAGAAGATGGTGCAGGGGCATAGGTAAAAGAAAGTGCAGCCATCATAAAACACAAGTAGTAATGAAGAATGGAAATGCACAGAGGGGACAAGTGTTAAAAAAAATAAAAAATCAAGCCTTCATACTCCATTCACTTATATTTTCTATACCCCCACTCCTAAATTTCTGCTTCGACCACTGCCCTCTATTCCTGCTCCCGACTGCCTGTGTGAGCTGACAGCTGCTGATCCCTCCTCGCCCAGCGCGCCCACTAGGAGAACAGAACACAGGATGCCATAATCAGGTAAGTTCATATATTTTCTCGTGTGCAATATGTTTTTAACCATCCTTTCTTGAACTGGGGACACTACAGCGTATCCAATAATGTTTAACACTATGTATTGCTCATTATTGCGCTGTAATGCTTTTTGCATATTTATCTGTACAGAGATTTTTAATTAAGAGGAAAAAACATTGCTTGTCATAAATTTTATCTGTAATTATGTCAATATATCTATTTTTGTTTGCATTGTAAATGATGTATTAAGCTGCTCTTGGGACTCACACTCAGTATCTGATATGCTGTAGCAATTTTTATTTGTGAATGAGTTTTTATCTGAGCTTTACTAATGATTTGGGGTCACTATTGTGGCATAATATGATTTGGAGGCACTGTTGTGACATAATATGATTTGTGGGCACTACTGTATGGTATATGTTTTGGGGGCACTACTATGCCATAATATGATTTGTGGGCACTTCTGCATGACCAAATATGAATTGAGGGTAATACTATGTGGCATAATATGACATTGGGGCACTACAATGTGGCATAATATGAACTGGGCACACTACGGTGTGGCATCATATGAACTTCTGCCAAAGGCAAGTCTTTCATTGTTGAATATGATGGGAGCCCAAAGAAGTTGCTGTATCGGGCCCAAAATTACTCTTGTCAGCCCTGCCTGTGAGTCAAGGGGGTAGACGCCTCCAGGTAAATAATCTAAATGTTTCCTATCTAATCAAACTGATGGATCACATCCAATTATTTCTCACCCACCTCCTCTATCCCCCTTAATTTATATACAGTGTTATTTAAAATGAATAGAAAAGACGCATATCCAATTACTGTAGTAAAACAAAAATATTTTTCTCTGACATTTTGCTGTAGATGGAAATACTTTTAATGCGGCCGTGTGGATTCGACTGATCATTAAATAGTTATGTTTTTTTTAGATATATGTTAGTTTTATTTCATGTGGAATGATTCATGAAAATTCTGCCATTACTATTTAATTGAGGGAAAAGGGTACCTGTTACCTATATGTGTGTAAGTACTCTGTTCATTGTTGCTATTTTTTGGGAGATTTGAAAAAAGCAAAAACATTGGATTTCTACAGTGGCGCCTGTATAATTGGTGGTATTGCTGTAGTATGGGGTGGCGTGGTGGTGGCAATGTTGTAGTGTGTTTGGTGCTTAGTATTGCTAATAAGTAGGAGAGGGTATTGCTGTAATGTGGGGGGTGATGCCGGTTGCTGTAATGTGGGGAGTGATGCCAGTTGCTGTAATGTGGGGGGTGATGCTGGTTGCTGTAATGTGGGGGTGATGCTGGTTGCTGTAATGTGGGGGTAATGCTGGTTGCTGTAATGTGGGGGGTGATGCTGGATTCTGTAATGTGGGGGGTGATGCTGGTTGCTGTAATGTGGGGGTGATGCTGGTTGCTGTAATGTGGGGGGTGATGCTGGATTCTGTAATGTGGGGGGTGATGCTGGTTGCTGTAATGTGGGGGTGATGCTGGTTGCTGTAATGTGGGGGGTGATGCTGGATTCTGTAATGTGGGGGGTGATGCTGGTTGCTGTAATGTGGGGGTGATGCTGGATGCTGTAATGTGGGGGTGATGCTGGATTCTGTAATGTGGGGGTGATGCTGGTTGCTGTAATGTGGGGGTAATGCTGGACGCTGTAATGTGGGGGTGATGCTGGATTCTGTAATGTGGGGGGTGATGCTGGTTGCTGTAATGTGGGGGGTGATGCTGGTTGCTGTAATGGGGGGGGGTGATGCTGGTTGCTGTAATGTGGGGGGTGATGCTGGATGCTGTAATGTGGGGGGTGATGCTGGTTGCTGTAATGTGGGGGGTGATGCTGGATGCTGTAATGTGGGGGTGATGCTGGATGCTGTAATGTGGGGGTGATGCTGGATTCTGTAATGTGGGGGGTGATGCTGGTTGCTGTAATGTGGGGGGTGATGCTGGATTCTGTAATGTGGGGGGTGATGCTGGTTGCTGTAATGTGGGGGTGATGCTGGTTGCTGTAATGGGGGGGGTGATGCCGGTTGCTGTAATGTGGGGGGTGATGCTGGATGCTGTAATGTGGGGGGTGATGCCGGTTGCTGTAATGTGTGGGGTGATGCCGGTTGCTGTAATGTGGGGGGTGATGCTGGTTGCTGTAATGTGGGGGTGATGCTGGATTCTGTAATGTGGGGGGTGATGCCGGTTGCTGTAATGTGGGGATGATTGATGTAGTATGAGTGTGTGTGGGGGGTTATTTATTGCTGTAATTTGGGTACTAATAATGTATTGTCATGGTGTTTATTGATGTAATTGGGGTGCTAATAATGTAATGTTTAGGGTCATTAGGAGAAATAAATACCCCCCCACACACACACTCATACTACATCATGTTGTACTGCGCCAGCATCAGTGTGCAACAATATAGTGCATGGAGCCCACAACACGTGGGCCTGTGTGCTTTAAATGCCAGGGCTGATTTTTAGTCCCAGTCCGGCCCTGCCGTCAGTTCATTAAAGGATTTTCTTCCATCATCAGTCCTATCACAGCATTAACCCGCAAAGGTGCCTGCTGCCAACCATGGCCTACTGAGTCAATTTTGGCCTTCAAGACTCTTAAGGAGGCATTCCTTTCGGCTCCCATCCTCAAACAGCCAGACCAGGGGAGACCCTTTTTCTTGAGGTCGATGCCTCGTCTGTAGGAATTGGTGCTGTCTTGTCCCAGAAATCTTCTTCCAGCACCTTGTGGATTCCTTTCTAAAAAAAATTCCGGTGGTGAATTAAATTATGTAATCGGTGACAAGGAGCTATTGGCCATTAAGATGGCTTTAGAAGAGTGGCGCTACCTCCTCGAAGGTGCCTTACATCCTGTGACCATGATGACAGACCACAGGAACCTTACCGACCTCCAGGAGGCACAATGTCTTAACCCCCGCCAGGCTCGCTGGTCTCTTTTCTTTTCCCGGTTTCAACTTATTCTTACTTTTCGTCCTGGTTCCAAGAATTGCAAGGCCGATCAATGCTCTATCCAGATCCTTTGATTATACGGATTCTTTTGCCTTCTCTGACAACAAAACAATTCTGAATCCTATAGAGGTTGTGGCTATTACCAATTCTTCATCTGTCTCTCTTCCTCCGGGACGCTCTTTCGTGGAACCACATCTCCGCCCTAAATTACTATGTTGGGCACACGAGTCTAAGTTTGCAGGCCATGTCGGTTACAAGAGGACAAAGGAATTCCTTTCCAGATACTACTGGTGGCCTTCTCTGGGTTCTGACGTTCGTAAATTTGTTTCAGTATGTTGTGTTTGTGCCCGCCACAAGACTCCTAGACAAAGTCCACCTGGTCTTTTCCTTCCTCTTCCCATTCCTGACTCTCCCTGGATCAGCATCACGATGGATTTCATCACCGATCTCCCTCGGAGCCACGACTACAATACCATCTGGGTCGTGGTAGATCGCTTTTCCAAAATGTCTCACTTCATCCCTTGTAAAGGTCTCCCCTCAGCTCCTAAACTTGCAGATCTATTTTTAAGGAATATATTCCGTCTCCACGGGTGTCCCCAGGAGATCATCTCCGATCGGGGTGTACAGTTTGTTGCTAGGTTCTGGAGAGCCTTTTGTTCTAAGATTGGAGTTAAACTCAAATTCTCCTCCGGCTATCACACTCAGACGAACGGACAAACGGAGTGAGTGAATCAAGACCTAGAATGTTTCCACCGGTGCTTTGCCTCTGACCATCAGACTTCCTGGAGTGATCTCCTTTACTGGGCCGAATTCGCCCACAACAACCTCCTACATTCCTCCTCAGGCCATTCTCCATTCTTCGTTGTATATGGGAGACATCCCACGCCTCCTCTCTTATCCGAGGCTCCAATTTCTCAAGTTTCGGCTGCTGACTTCCTCATCCATGACTTTTCTCAAATCTGGACTCAAACTAAAACGTCACTGTCTACTTCTGTGCAACGTCATAAAGAGAAATATTCCAGTTTTGAAGGTGGATGACTGTGTGTGGTTGGCTACTCGCAACCTCCGACTTCAAGTTCCATATATGAAATTGGCTCCTAAGTTTATCGGTCCTTTTGCTATCTCGCAAGTCATCAATCCTGTTTCCTACAAGCTTTTATTACCTCCTTCCCTCAAAATCCATAACACTTTCCACATTTCCTTGCTGAGACCTCTAGTCCTCAACGAATTCTTCAAGGAACCTGTCTCTCCTCCACCCATCAAGACCTCTCTGGGAGATGAATTTGAAGTAGAAAGAATTCTGAAAAGACGTTTTGTTCAGCACAACCCCCAGTATCTGGTACATTGGAAGGGCTATGGCCCTGAGGAGAGATCCTGGGTCCCGGAGGGCGATCTTCGCGCTCCTCGCCTCCTTGCTAATTTCCTGAAGAGGACCAATCCTTGTTTGAGAGGGAGGAGGCGAGGGGGTACTGTCAGGCGCCGTCCCTGCTGACGGGGACAGACGCCTGACTTCCGCCGAGCGGGTTGTTGCTTAGCAACAGACCGGCTCCAGCTTCCTGTCCCGGCCTGCCGGGTGCATACGCCCTGCTCTCGTCCCATTGCTAGGCAACAGGACGCTACTTTACCACCAGCATGCCGCCCCCTGAGCCCTCCTATCAGCTGCAGCCTCTGCCTTTATTTAACCTGTCTCTGGCGCCATTAGGTTGCCAGAGTAACAGGTTTCATTCCCTGAGTTCCTGGTTTTCCTTACTCCAGTTTACTATTGTGCTCCCAGCGTTCCTGCTTCCTCATTGTGACCTGGCTTGTCGAACATCCCTCGTTCTGTGTGACCCGTATTGCTCCGCGACCACGGCTTGTTGACCATCCCTCTGGATTCTCCCTGGTACCTTGCATTCCCGATTTGGCTTGACCCGGACCGTCTGACCCTTCTACATTACACCGGCAACTGGCTAGCAGGACCGCGACCGGCATACCCTGTGCAGCGAAGTCCAAACCTCCTTGCGGGGTCCCTGGCGAATACCAGGGGTACGTTAGACTCCGCACCTGTTAGTTCAGTAGCGCTAATACCGGTTAGTGTCCTGCTGTAGTTCTCCTCAAAAGGCTGACGCCCTGACAATCTTATTCTCCATGTTAATGCAACAGATCTGAGCAAGGTGTTTTACTGTCAGGATATGCAGTAGTCACTTGCAATGAGGTAAAGGTAGCTATGGTATTACCACCTCCACACTCAGCACAGATGGCAGAACTTATAGCACTCACTAGAGCATGCCAACTTGCCAAAGACAAAACTGTAAATATATACACAAATTCCAGGTACGCTGTTGGTGTAGTCCATGATTTTGGGGTGTTATGGAATATGAGAAACTTTCTCACATCATATTCTACAACTATTGCATATGCTACGGTTGTACAAGAGCTGTTCAATACATTAATGCTACCAAAAGTTGTAAGCATTATGAAATGCCAAGCACACACCACAAACATGGAAGTGGCGTCCAAAGGTAATGACAGTGCTGACAAAGTCAGCAGCAGAAAATGGCATAAAAGAACAAAAATGTAAAATAAAGACTGTTACTGTGATTCCTGATGAGCCAATAATAATTGCTATGTAAAAAATTTGTTCTCCACAGAAGTTCTCCAGCTGGCAGCAGGGACGATGTCACATAAGTTTGTGACGTTGTAAGGATGGTAAGCCATTTGCACCAAAAAAGTTTGTACCTTGCTTTGGCACAATGTAGTCATGTTTTAACAATCTTAACAAAGATTGCTATGGCTCAATTGATTAGGGTCTATTGGTATGCTCCGGGATTCTTTACACTAGTCACTAAATTCTGTGGTAGCTGTCTAACCTGTTTACAGTCAAATCCTGGGCGCAATGCTTTTACAGAACCAGCACACCTCCCAACTACAGAGGGACACTTCCAGGTAATCCAGGTTGATTTTATTCAACTTCCAGTGATAAGAATGTTGCAATATGTTTTGGATTGTATAGATTTATTCTCTGGATGGACAGAGGAATATGAAGGTATGCATTTCACAGTTAAACTGTTTAAACTGATGTGTGATCTAATGGTTCATAAACCAACATTTACAAACCACATACCACCCACAAGCACGTGGAAAGTTATAACCAGACTATAAAGACAAAATTGACTAAAATTATGAATGAAACTGGATTTGCTTAGCCAGAAGCATTGCTTCTTATGCTACACAGCATGAGGATCACCAGAGCCGTAACTTAGAATTCCAGTGCCCTGGGCGAGAAAGACAACTGCCGCCCCCCTAGCCCTCAATTTTAACCAAATTAACCTAAAATATTCCTAAATTGCGCCCCCCTTCAGCGTTGCGCCCTGGGCGGTCGCCCCTGTCACACAGCCCTAGTTACGGCCCTGAGGATCACCTCCAGAGGACCCTTGCATATTTCACCTTATGAAACTCTATTTGGGAGACTCCATAATGTTGCAATGGGTTCTTTGCTAGGCTTACCTACAGGAAATTAATTGACTATTAAGCACTTGGCTCAAATGAGTAGACAAATAAGCAGATCTATAATGCACTGCTTTCTATTCATCTGCCTAATGTTGACAAATGTCATTATCTAAATCCAGGTGACCGTGTGATGATAAAGGTGTTCCTAGGAAAAGAAGGACTGTCTAATCGTTGGTAAGGTCCTTACCAGGTTCTCCTGATGTCTTCAACATCAGTCAAAATAGGAGAAATAGTGATAAGAAAACAAGCAAAAGACTGGACTAATTATTGGTGCACTATGGAGTTCCACACACAAACAAATAGTAATTTAGAAAATTCGTACACATTAATTTTTTAAGATCCAACTATTAATTATCTAAACAAGATAAAAATACATATTTTAAAACCAGCAAAATTAATTTGTGAGTAATTAGTGATTTAAAATATCTGTCTTCATCCCCATTGCAATAAAAAATATATTTTATTCCTAACTGCACTCAATTCTCATTTGTCTAACAGTATATATTATTTCATGCTGAAGTTGCAGCCAATAATAAAGTTCCTTTCTGCCTAGTATTCTAGTCAAGTCTATTAGGCATCTATGATAGCATAATCTATCCTTTTGGACATTCTATTGCTGTCCTTAAATAACAAACAGGGATTAATATTGTCTATCTGTTATATGGTTCCCTGTTGAACTTAAGTGACGGGATGATTTGCTAAACTGCCTAACATACGTTAGCTTTGGGATTGGGCAGAGAAGTTTGAGTATTTGAATGATTAGTTGTGAATTGTAGTCCAAATATAGCAGAAATTTTATTATAGAGTGGGAAGGAGAGAGACAGCAAACGCAGACGCGCGTTTCGCTGTGGATTGCTTTATCAAGGTTCTGCCAAGTTATCTTTTTTAGATTTCAGACAAAGTAGAGAGTCAATAGAATGGGGGGATTATATGGGATCTTTGAAGAGAGTATTGCAAAGACAAATAAAGATCCAGTGGAATAGAAAGATGTTCGAAAGTTATATCAAACATGAACCCACACTCTATCCTTCGTATGAATTAAGAACAGCTGATCTAAAAAAGAATGGGAATCAGCCCTTCTAAAATGCTCTCGAGAATTGATCAAACATAATACTTTGTTATTAGAAGACTATGCTAAAGAAATAGAGACTCTGAGTGATAAACTTAAACAAATTGAAAAATTACAGATTTTCCAGAAGACTTTTGATCAACATAAAAAATATCTTGATGGGTTTGAGAACAATATAATTGAAATGATGAAGAAGAAATTCCCTAGGGATCAAAGAGACTATGCAACAGGTAGAATATTTAAATGGAGGTTCCCCCTAAACTAAGACAAAGGGAGAGATAACATTAACCAGAGTGATACCTGTCCAGAATCCTCAGATTTGGAATCATCAGAAAATGAAAGTCCACATAAACCAAACTCATATTATGAAAGAGAATTAAAATTCAGAAAACAAAATTTTTTAGACAATTCCACTTTTGCAAAAAACAGAAACAAAAAAGAGGCCATAGGCCCATCAGAAGGGGCAAAAAGAAATCTGGGAAGCAGAGAGAAATGGGACAGAAAAGAGGAATCACGATACAACAGGAGGAGAAAGAGAATAATTAATTACAGCAAGAACAATACTTTACAATTATCAATTTATCGGATAAAGTTTTGACATCAGCAAATATTAGAGTAGAGGTTTATTCTTTTCCTCTGTATCTCTTCCTGATAGGTTTATGTGGGAAAAAAATCTCCAACTGATTTGTAGAAAATTAAGGCTAGTTAAAAAATTCAAATAGGAAACAACAACTCCAACCCATTCAAGATCTGATCACAATTCAGAAATAGTCTTTTCGGGGTCTGGAATTCCTTCAGAAATAATTCTTTCTGATGATGACATGGAAGCAATTGAGATTTTAGAAGAATTACAAGATATACAAGATTTGGGAATTGATATTGCAAAATATTCTGATACTAATATATATACTCGCCCTATTTATAAGAAAAAATCAAGATACTTCCCTAATGATGTAAATTGTCCACAAATTAAGATCTTTACCTCCCTATTGTCTAAAGTATTGGATGAAATGATAGGTCGAGGAGATATAAGATTGAAAAATCTTAATTTAACTTCTGTTGAAAGTAAAGTGCTACAAGAAATAAAAAATTGGAAGGATGTATTAATCAAACCATCAGATAAAGGCGGAAAGGTGGTGATTTGGCCACTAGACAAATACAGGAAAGAAGCCTATAAATAAATAAATAAAGAAAAAACTTGCTAGCAATAAACTTTATTCAACCCTACTACCAAATACTTGACAGAATATAGAACATCAGTGGTGAAGCATTTGGAGCTGGGATAATTAATCAGACTGAATATGAATTTCTGCAATGTAATGAACCAAACATTCCTACATTCTATATGTTACCAAAAATACACAAAGATGAAACAACAACATGGGGAGACCCAACTTATTGGTATTGGGGGACTCACAGAGAAAGCCAGCATTTTTATTGATACTCATTTGAGACAATATGTCACATGTTTACCATCATACATACAAGATACAACTGATGTTTTAAAGAAACTTCATAATGTAAATTTAGATTGAAATGTTTGTCTTGCTACTTGTGATATTGAGTCTCTATGCATGAGTATTCAACACCCAGTGGGTATCTCAGCGGTGAGATATTTCCTGAATATGGATGGTAACTCTGAATTCAGTAATTTTTTAATTAGATTACTGGAATTTGTACTAACAAGAAACTTTTTTACATTTGATAACGAGTTACCTACAAGTAAGAGGAACGGCGATGGGGGCGGCATGTGCCCCATCATATGCCAATCTGTATCTTGTTGGTGGGAAAGAGAATTTGCTTTTTTGTGATGAAAATGAGATCTATACGAGTAAAATATTGTTGTGGATGCGATTTATAAATGACATCCTGATCATCTAGGGGGAAAAAAACATCTCCTAGAAGATTTCATTGCTAAGCTGAACATCAATGACTTTAACTTAAGGATGACCAGTGAGATAGACAGAAATCAAGTCAATTTCTTGGACCTACAAATTAAAAATTATGAAGAAGGGAACATTAAAACATATTGCAGAAACACACCTCTACAAACTCTGTTTTATGAAAAGAGTTTTCATTTTTCACCAGTAATCAAAGGAATCCCAAGAGGAGAATTCTTAAGGTTAAGAAGACATTGCTCGGATTTAGTGACATTTAATATAAGAGCTGACGAACTTGCCATTCGCCTGAGAGAGAGGGGATATAGCAACAGATTGATCAAAATATCAAGGAAAATGGCTGAACAACAAAATAGGGAACACTTAATCTTCTCGAAAACTCCAAAACCAACTAAATCTGACAAAGTTAGATTTATTGGCAGTTTCTGCCAAGATTGGAGAAATATTCGTAAACATACAATCTCATTGGCCAATTCTTGATACTGATGAAGATCTGGCACAAATTTTGGGGCCAAATGTTGACATCAGTTGTAGACGTGCAAATTTTTTTAAAGATCTATTGGTCTATTGGTCTATAGTCATCTTACTTAAAGTTCATGGAAAGAACTCACAGTGATTGGTTCTTATCCTTGTGGAAAGTGCAAGTCTTGCAAGTACATTACAAATAAATTCATCTGGACAGATCGATATGATAAAAAACTCACAGTCAAAGAATTCTTCAATTGTAACACCAAAGGTGTAGTGTATGGTTTACAATGCACCTGTCACAAACTGTACATGTAATATGAGTACCAAGAAACAAAATATCGAACATCTAAACAACATCAGAAATGGAGAAAGTGAATAAATTCAAAGTTATAACCACAGTAGCAAGACTTTTTCTAGAAAAACATCAGAGTAATCTGGATCATCTATCTGCCTTTGGAATATAAAAAAAATCATCCTAGGAATCAGAGGGGGTGACATGAAATCAGAACTTTTGAAAAAAGAATGCAAGTGGATGTTTCTTATAGGAAGTTTAGCTCCTACAGGCTTAAATGAAAATATCAACTATGGAACTTTCTCTAACAAAACTTTGTGTTGTCTTCTTTTGGAGCCTATAAGAAAAGAACTTCATCTTTTGTAAAACTGACGCTTTCGGGGATTAATCTCAAAATTCTTATTTACTATCACTGCAGTCCCCATAACAGTGTATGGGCACTGCTCAGTATCGCTATTTACTAAAATGTATCATTTTTTTAGCATGTTAATGAAGCTGGAGTACATTATCATAATTGAAAAGTTTCAGTGCTGTCAGCTCTGCACCGAAGAGCAGAGCAGGACAGCGCATGTGTGTAGAGGATCACATGATCCCTCCCTGTCACTCACCGCTCTCTCTGCAACTGTATAGTGCAGGATGTTTGTGCGCATGCCAGAGGTTTTTAGTCGGCGCATGTGCACTGGAGTGAGAAGAGGACACCTGTGGGTCGCATACTACTTCGGAAGTGCAGAGGCGGGGTAAGTATGATTTCCACTTCACAGGAACAGCAGTTTTTCGGAACTGCTGTTCCTGTGTTGCTTTTTTAATAAATATGAGAAATAGTTCAATCCTTATCAATGCGATAAGGATTGAAAACTATTTTTAATTTTTTTGCGACTGTTGATAAATGTGCCCCTTAGAGAATTTACTGCTGAATACACAGCAGTCTTTCAGAGACTCTTATTAGCGGCTGCTAAATCAAGCTTGAGACATTAATTATACTGTCTTATAGATATGGTGCACTTACTTACAGCAGTGAACAACTATTCTCAGAGAATTTACTGCTAAATACACATCAGTCTATTAGTGATTCTTAGTAGTGACTGTTAATTTTAGCTTAGAATATTGATCACATTATCTTATATACAGGGCACACATTGACTTACAACGATTGTACAGCAGTGAACAATTGTTTAGCCGTATAAAGCAAACTAACCCTTTTAGGGATGGTGATTCTGATAATGAATATATACTGGTTTGTCAGAAATCCACATTAGCGGCTGATATTACAGGTCTGTAAGTTTTATGGGATGAAATGAACTGCAGGGACACAGTGAGAACAATGTTTCAACTACACAGAGCGATAAATACTATGTTACAAACTGAACTCTGTTGGTAACAATATTAACTGATAGAACAATTGGTTACACAGTTGTAATATAAGTATCTAACTTCTCTCCAATACATTGGTGGATATTACAGCAGCACACCTTTTTAAAAGATCATTAATTGGTTAAAGATCATTAGGTGAAATTATGTTAAACGGGTAAAAAACTGTCTGCCCTGTGCATAAAAATACTTAATGAGAGAGCGATCCAGCTACTAAATATGTCTCAAATAAAATCATTAGATAGAATCTGAACTATGCTAAATGTGCCACAATATTATATGTGTGTATAACAGTAGTTACAAAACTGTAACATGGGCCTGATTCATTAAGGAAAGTAAAAAAATTGAGTAAGTAGTCTCCTGGACAAAACCATGTTACAATGCAAGGGGTGCAAATTAGTTTATTATTTTGCACATAAGTTAAATACTGACTGTTTTTTCATGTAACACACAAATATCAACTTTAAATTTCAGTGTACAAATAAGCTATCAAGTATTTGTGTGCTACATGAAAAAACAGACAGTATTTAACTTATGTGCAAAATAATAAACTAATTTGCACCCCTTGCATTGTAACATGGTTTTGTCCAGGAGACTACTTACTCAATTTTTTTACTTAACTTTCCTTAATGAATCAGGCCCACATGTGAGGATATGATCGGGACTTCAAGCAGGGGCGGATTGGGAACTTAAAATGACCCTGGAAAAAATTCTTGAATTGGCCTCATGTGGGCGGGATCATATCAACTGGGTGGGGCCAACACAAAAGTAGGCAGAGGTTAGAACTACTGGAATTTGGTTGTAGTAGCATTTAGGAAAACCTGGATGTGATGACTTTACACACAGTGGGTCACTTCTAAAGTAATGCAGGGAAAAAGCTGCCAGTCCTGTGTTATAAAATTACATGAATCCCTTTACATTATCTGTGACTGGTTTATGCTTCTGTGCTCAAACTTGTTTAGTTGCCTACAAAGACATCCTTACAATATTCCCAACATATCTGACTTTGTTTAATAAGTTTAACTATTATGAAACATATTGGCACAATCAATCATATCTGATCAGTCTGCCAGAGCAGCAGATGACCACGTTACGCACTGTTACATCTTTCCCTGACGTCATGAGATACAAACTACCAGTCAAATCTCTCTCTTTAATATATAAAATTGTGTGCTGTGTGTTTCAAAAATGTATTAAAAATAATCCTTATAATAAATGGATATCCAGTGCGATCACCACAAAGGTGAAATGCCTCAAGCATCTGCAAGAAAACACTTCTTATGTAACAATTGTGTATGAGCCCTAAATGTGTCCAGTGATTGGTGGTGGTTTAAATTAATAACAGTGCAGGGAGGATTGGCAGACAATGACATAAGTGAAGGGGAGAGCCAATCCAAGGGTTTGCTGGTGATATAGTAAGTTCAAAGGAGGAAGGATTAATAATATTGTCAGTGCAATGGGGGCTGGACATATGCTCAACAAAGTGATCTGAGAATGGGACCAATGCAAGGTAGAGGGCAGGCAATGGAATGAATGCAAAAACCACTAAAGTATCACCAGAGCTGGATTAAGGCTCTGTGGGCCTGGGGCATGTAAAACGGGGTGGGGGGGGGGGATAATTTTAGATACATTTTAGACAAATACACAGGCAATACTCTGTGCACTAGCACAAGCAGTACAGTGTGAAGCGGGACATACCTCCCAACTGTCCTTGTAGTTGAACCAAACCCTGACTAAGCGAGACGGTGACCCAAATTCAGGACATTTGACAGTGTTCTCCTATCTGTTCTTGCCACTTTCACCACCTGTGGTTGCTGGTGTTTTTAGATCAGTTGCTGCTTGTCTGGATCCTGGAATGTCGGAGGACCTATTTGGGAAGAAAAGTGTACATGAAATCTAGAAAACTCCAACCATCCCCGGCACTAAATCAATAGCACCCACATTTAATAGTTAGGTCTCTCTCTAGCCCCAAAATTAACTTAATAGTATTCACATTTGATAAATTGATCTGTTTCCAGATCAGTCTCCTAATGACTCTTATCAGTGGTTGCTAATTCAAAACTAAGAGGATCGTGTTGCAGACAATGCATACACTGCCTTACTGTCTGTATCTCACTGCTTTTAGCAGTCAAAAAATAAATTACAGGGATTTATCCAGATAATTAACCCCTATTAAGGACTGTGAATCTGATGTTGGATATATATATTTCTTCAGAAACCTCTATTATCGGCTGCTAATATAAGCTTATAAGCTTTATGTGATACAATGAACCCTCTGATAAGCTGAGAAGTCTCATTGATGTAGTCACATTTGAGTTGTGACAACATTATATTAGATCTATATGGTAATTACATTATAGGAACTAAGAAATTACAATATATCTTACAGCCCGACCGTATTCAGATACCGCAAATCGGAATGATGAAATCTGCATTATAGTTACATGTGAACTGGGAGAGCAGTTTTCTTTTAATGCACAAATCTATTACTTACACATGTTCTTTTCTTGATTTTAAATATTTCATTTTTTTATTTTTTTGTTTTAAATGTTTAATAAATTAATAAAACTGAATACTTATTGAAAATCAATTTAGAAAACCTAAGAGTGCATCCAATTTGAGGGAAACCTTTTTCTCTTTATTTTTGTCACACTATAAATGACCGTTCGGCCGGAGATCGCATTAGTGTGTGAGCTCCAGCATGAACGATTATCGTTCCAAAGCACATGGTATCGTTTCATTTGATCATTTGATTTTTAAACCAAACTAAAAATCTCGTTCAATGATGGAACGATGTTGTGTCAATCCTGCAGTGTGTACGCACTCACGACTGGCAGTGTAGGCAGATCTCCTTAGAGTTTACAATCTTTTCAGCAGATGGTTATGACAGATGAACAGCACAGTTCGACATCATCATCATTTATATATTTCTATAGCGCCACTAATTCCGCAGCGCTGTACAGACAAGCGATGATATCATGAACATTTGCATATGTAGTCACGGGGTTCAATGGAGGACACTTCATCAACCTCAGTGAACAGGCAGCATTGGAGAAAAGGGGCCACAATGGAAGTGCTCCGGACTGCGATGCTAGCCGGTATGGGGTCATTGGAACCAATGTCTTCCATTCCCATCTTTAGATATAACAATGAACAGGTTGTAGGCGCTTGTAAAAGAGTGTAAAGAGAATTTAATAGTAATTAAATGTCATAAACAATATGTTCCGGCCGGAACAACAGCAGCATATATTATTATAAATATAATAAATATACACATATATAGATGGCATGGATAAATAAAAACAATTGCACTTAATGTATCAACTCCAATTGAATTGCACACAGGTTGGTAACTCACTGTGAGAATGAGTATATCACTATTGAAATAATCCAATGTCTGTTTATAAAAATAGGCATATGCAGTGTGATCCCAGGAACAAAACTGGGAACACCTGACGGCTCCCAAATTGCAGAGATGCCACAATGTCCGCAGTGATTCAATAGCAAAAATGCAATGTTCCCCAATAATATCATATAATGGATTGCTACGTTAGAAGTAACAGTAGCAATGTATTAGAGATGTCCAGAGTAACTGATCCAAACAATACAGCCAAAGAGAAGAAAAAAGTCATCTTTACATGCTTTTTCTAGTGTTTTCAAAGATCCCAATTAAATCGTGTATTGACGCAAGTGGGTATGCGGCGTAATATTTATCAATGTGCAAAGAGCCTAACTATCGTGTGTGACAATTATCACTCTGCGCGTTCCACCGAGCAAGCATTCACCTGCCGTGACAATTTTTATTTAATAAATTGCAGCATTAAGGACCCCAATGTGTAAGAAATAAAATCCCTCTATCATGTTCCTGCCTCTTTAAGAAGAATAGTTGTACAACGTTAAATCAACATATAGTACAGAGGAGGAGGAGCAGGCAGGGGCTTGGTCTGTAGATTAACAAGTAACTGGGGCCACTGACAGCCTCAGTCTAGCTGGGAACACGACTGAGAGCCTCAATCTAGCTGGGAACTGTACTGGCAGCTAGTAGCAGGTAACAGATCTCCATGTTCTTGTCTTTATTGCTGTTACTTTGTATCCAATGCTGTCTCTATGTGTGAAACATCTGGCTTTGGGGGCTGCTCAATGATTTCCCAGCAGCCACATTCGTGTTACTTTGTAATCACTGGAGTTTGTGTTTTACATGTCAGTTATGAGTCACAGAATTGCAACAAAGTCACTGTGTGTTCTGAGCTGTACATTGTGCTCTGTACATGAACTTAAAGACACCAGTAGATTGTTTTTCTTGCTGAAATGAAACCAGTCACCTAATAACACTGTATAGTCCATAACCTCAAGATTTCCTCTGTTTGTATTATTTTATTTTTATGCTGCTTATTTGCAATTAATTTGTCTCCTAAACTGTCTAGAGAGCTGAAATCACTTACCAACATGTCCCTTAGTTTCAGATTTATACCAACTAAAGTGGCCAAGCATCAGGAATGAGCTTTCATTGTCTAATACAACTATATAGAAGTTACCAAATATCCCTATTTTTTCAGTACTGACTAACTACACAATAAAATGCCTCTTTATTTTGTATGTTAGATGCAATCTTACCATGTGTTCTAATTCTTTGGGCTATATAGATTAATATCTATTGAAGAGGAGCGTTAACTGTGCAAAAGAACACATTGCATTAAAGATCAGCAAGGAAAACACAATGGGCATTGTGGTGCCCTAAGGTCCGCTAGACAATATTGTTCGGGACATATTTAGTCTCACAGACTTAGCAGCAACGTGGAAATTATTTTAAATATTGATTTTGCTCATTTGTCCAGCAATAAGATTGAGACAGACATTGTAATATTGTAAAGGATCGCTCATTCGCTCCGGTAGCGATAGAAAATCTTTCATACAGAAGATAATTGATAAACAGACCCCCTAAGGCAAATGCATTATGTTTTGTTTTTTTAAATAAGCATCTATTCTCCATAAAGCAATTAACATGCTATAAAACTGGGGTCATCAAACATTCTCACATACGTCCCCATTATTCTCTCTTTATTGTATATCTGCCACACGGCCTTCATTTATAGTATGATAATAATCTGTTTTTTTTGCTATTCACTGTGATAACTTGGGTTAATAGTTCATTGAAGCTGGCAAAAAAAATATTTTAATTTCACTTAGTTTATACGGAACCAATTGCAGCAGGAAAATAAGTAAGAAAAGCAGAAACAGACTATTAGTGCTACATTATCACCTAGTAACAAGGTTGTAGAGTTCCCCACTTCCCAACAGCTGTGCCCTGGGTAATACAGGCTGCATGGGGGGCTATGGATGGGGGTGTCCCCGCACAACCACCTTGTACTACATAGCAATGCAGTTTTAAATTTCGATAAGGAGCCAGTATTGCTCTTTTACACTAAAAGCTAAAGAATATCTATTACTTATTGCGATTTAATATTCATATTTTGAAGGTCCATTTATCCATCTCCTAGAACCATGCAGAAACGTCTGTTTCCGTTTGGTTTAGGTAAAATTAAGTTATGTTGCTATTTAACAATAGCCAACACAGGAGATCTCAGAGATATATCTGGCATTAAGCAAACTACCAAAGCCCCCCTTAATCTCAATGAATAGACCAATATCTACCAAGCTCCGAAAGCTTAACTTTTCTGAGCTTGTGCCCGATGGCTGACGCCATCGTTAGTCATTCTATCTTATAGGGAGATCATCACTGACCGGTAGGCAAATATAGAGTGACTGGGATGGATACTGAATTTAAGAACCATTAGCATCTTTTGGAAGTGGGACTAAGGTGATAAGTATTGTGTGCAGCAAGGTGAGGTCTGGACATGTAATGAGGCAACTGGTCTAAAGAGTGTTTGGAGGTTTGACAAGCAAAATGAACACTACATGTGGCCTCCAGAGGCATTCAACTAAGGACTGATAACAGATGGCAATGATGGGTACTGTAGTTATATTGCAAAATAAGAGACTGTGTTGTAGAGTATATATAATTTTCCAAGGGTAGGTTGAGGTGCAGTACCTTAAAGTACCTCCTCATCTGCTGTGCAATGTGTTTTCTGGCCTTAAGTAGAAAGCAGTCCTTCCTTCCTCACACCAGAGCTCCATGGTTCCTTAGTGGTGAACTTAAAATTCTATATTACAAAAACAGGGGAACCATAAGAAAAATGGGCACACAGAGCAGCCCCCTGGGGCTCAGGAGAAGGAAAGTAGCAGGTGACTGAAATTAGCAATTAGGTGGTAATGTAGCTTTAATTCAAAAACAAGGATATATTTTAGATTCTAGCTGATAAATATGAGGAAATAGTGGGGACTAGGCCCATGGCTGTAGGTGGGATTAGTATTTTCCTGTTTAAACTCAGTGTTCTAAGTAAATATCTGATGAACACAGAGGGGGAGAGGCTTCCAGAAACGAGAGAGTACTGTAGTATGACACTATGAGGGAGTTCCACTGCGTAGAGAACATTTAAACCACAAGTGTTCAATAGAGAGTGTTTAAGAACTATAATGGTTTTATTGCGTAATCCGGCGCAGAAATTCAGGGCAAATGGCATGAGCATAGCCCAGGACACTTGGAATAATTTCAATAATTTGAGGATTTACAACCATTGTCCTGTTTGATATGATTTTTTTTTTCATACCATTACCTGTGTGTATAAGATGCATTAATAATTTGCAAGCTATCACTCTAGAATCCTCTCAGAATGTGATTAGCAGACATCGACATTGGCTGTTGACAGCTCTAATAGATATTTATGTGCTGCAGAGTATCTCACCTAGCTAAGTGGTAAAATCTTCTGCAATAATATTTTTATATTCAAAAGCAAAATCCACCTAGCATAAACATAATATACATGATTTCTTCTTAGCGATACAATAATACCTGCATTTAGTTATACGGGTAATCAGTGGTCAAAGTGGAAGTTTAGAAGTGGCGCTATGGAAACCCCTGCAGATAATTAAAGACACCCTGCGATTTGTAAATACTGCGTGGATTCTGCTGCACCCCAAATCTGCACCCGTCTGTATTTTTATGCATCGTCTCTGATCTACTGATGCAGGACGAGGACTAAATAATTTGCGTGGGATAGATTTTTTGATGGATGGATTTAAAAGTAAACAAAGTGAGGTGCTGTCTATGAGCACAAAAGGTTAAAACAAATACATTTAACATTAAATAGATACAAAAAATGAAACAAATTACAGGGAGGATACGCTTGTCTTTTGTCTTGTCTTAGAACATTGTACTATAATTTTAAGCTGCAAACATGATATAAATATTTTATTATTACCATTTAATTATATATCGCCACTAATTGCGCAGGGCTGTACAGAGAACTCACTCACATCAGTCCCTGCCCCATTGGAGCTTACAGTCTAAATTCCCTAACATACACACAGACACACACACAGACTAGGGTCAATTTTGTTAGCAGCCAATTAACTTACCAGTATGTTTTTGGAGAGTGGGAGGAAACCAGAGCACCCAGAGGAAACCCACGCAAACACGGTGAGAACATACAAACTCCTCACAGATAAGGGCATGGTCGGGATTTGAACTCATGAGCTCAGTGCTTTAAGGCAGAAGTGCTAACCACTGAGTCATCGTGCTAAGAGGCTAGAACTCAGCAAAATAATGAATCTGTTATTAATTGAGCAAGAAATTAGTCTTTGGTAATAGCATGAGAGGAGTAGAGGAAAAACTGAAGCCTGGTTAGAGCGTTTCTCCATATGACTGTTGTTGGAAATTCCTGTAGAGAACGGATTTCCTTACATTCCCTGATATACATTTCTCTTTCATTCCTAAGGATAATTGAGGGAGATTTCTTCCTGTCTGCACCAGGAGAATATCTTCCTCTGCACGAATAGTGCAGAGAGAGATATTCAGAGGGAGTTTGATGCTTTCTTAATCTATGCAATAATGCAAATACAATAGGAGAATTTAATAATACAATTATGCAGGAAGGGAGGGTTTAATAAAGGGGCACACAGGGAAATTGCCTTGGACCTACCAGAACAGGGGGGCCACTATTACCCTTCCTAGTAATGGAATCTGAGGAGCCTGATTTAGAGATTCATTTATGGAACATAAAGATGCATCTCAGTGGAAAATTGGTGCACTGTGCATTTTGCACTGGCCCCTTGTGATTGGGAAGGCAGATAAGGGGGATTGGGGTTCCTACCTTGCTTCTGGAAAACGTTAGGAGAATGTCAGTGACACCACAAGTAGAAAGCAGCGGTAACCTGCGCTTGCATTTGCACTTTACTCACACAACTAAATAAAACAGCCACTTCCAAAAGGCGTCGCTGTGCTGCAAGTACCCTGATCGCAGGTGCAAAGTGGGAGTCATTGGAACCTATAGTTTCCACCCCAATAACTCTTTACGTGCGTTAACTAGCTGATGCCAATGCGAAAGGCGATTAGGGGGAAAATAACAATGTCTCTCATTTAAAACCTACAGTGTATCATCAAATCAATATTGAGTGAATTAAATAACACATTTAAAGAACAAATAACAACTGTCAAACATGAGTTTAATGTTGTAGGAATCTGAGAAAATGTTAATACAAACGTAGAGTAATACTGAGATTGAATCATGTGAAACAATCACTGCAGCCTATGGACAGCTCAGCAAATGTGAAATAAAATCTGAAGGA
This sequence comes from Mixophyes fleayi, assembly GCF_038048845.1. Classification (NCBI taxonomy): domain Eukaryota; kingdom Metazoa; phylum Chordata; class Amphibia; order Anura; family Limnodynastidae; genus Mixophyes; species Mixophyes fleayi. The sequence goes on from NC_134406.1 coordinate 271,208,978, forward strand.
AATGTAGTGGGTAAGATGCTTTGTGTGCTGGAAACTCGCTGTCTAAAGATCACATGACACACACCATAACTATTGTGAAGGGTCCAATCTGTTCTAGAAGGGGGAGGAGGGGGGAGCACTGTGCCGCCTTTAACAACTAAAACAGTAGATTACAGCTTAAAATTCGGCTCATTCTTTCAAACTGCTCAACTTGCGGAAACAGAAACAGGGAATGTACAGTACAGAATACTATAAATAAAGCATTTACTGTATACTACAGTATCAACATTTACTGTATACTACAGTATCAACACTCTGCAACTCTATGGGCTGTTTTTCTGTCAATAAGGCTCATTTTTTTATCTGTGTTATTGACCTAATTTCCAAAAAAAAATATCACCAGGATAAGTGAGTGATACTCCACTGTCCCCGGGATACTAGCTGAAAGCGATAAAATGTTAAATTACAGCATCGCCAGTCCCAGTCCAGAGACGGCGAAAATAGAAATGGAATTGCGTCAGTACAAGTACCGCCTGGGTTACTAGTTAGATAGACTTCCCCATGCAAAGGTATCAAACCGCCAGAGCAGTTTTCTCCGGCTCGATCAGGGTTATTGCCAGCGGTAGCCCTTTCGTCTATTGGGTAAACTTGATATTATAATTTTAAGACAAAGACAGGTGAACGGAAAAAAACCCTTATGATGATGCAAATCCCCGCTTTGCCAGCAAGAGGGATTTTGGCACATTGATACAATAGCCCCAAAGCATACAACAAATGCCACATTAGGGTGGCTTAAACACAAAATCAGTGCCGTGGATCGGACCAGTCAAAGTCCAGACATTAAACGGGTCCCCATCCAACCTGGGGGAACTAGAGCTATATTGCAAAGAAGAAGGTCAAACAGATGTACAAAGCTGGAAGAGACCCAAATAGACTCACAAATATCATTGTGGCTAAAGGTGTTTGTACCAAATATCATCCCCCCCAATATTTCATATCCATGACTCAGAACACGGGTCATGATGGGGCTTGGTCATACCCATGGGGGCATTCTTAGCTTCGTTTGAAGAGCTAGTTTGTCCTGTATCCACCACATCTGCTATGCAGTGGATGGGATATACCTCTCAACTTAACCACTCGCTGGACAAACATGTCCACAGGTGAGACAAAGCTACAAATCCCTAAAATTAGGACTCTTCTACCTAACTCGGGACATTCGAGGTATGTAATATTAAAATAAGGAGGGTGAATACTTGTGTAATAAATTAGGGGCACATTTATCAATATTCACATAAAGTGAAAAGTAGTTTTCAATCCTTATCGCAATGATAAGGATTGAACTACTTCTCACATTTATGTACAGCCCTGCACAGAAACAGCAGTTCCGAAAAACTGCTGTTTCAGTGATGAAAAAAATCATACTTACCCCCCTCTTCGGAAGCGCTGTCTTCGGGTCTTCTCTTCACTCTTCAATTGCGCATGTCCAGTTCCAAGAACTGTACATGGGCACACAGATCCCCTCTCTGTCTCTGCAACGATAGTTGCAGAGAGAGCGCACTGAGTGACAGGGAGGGATCATGTGATCCCTCCACACATGCGCTGTCCAGCTCTGCTCTTCGGAGCAGAGCTGACAGCATTAGATTTCTTCAATTCCGATGATGTACGCCAGCTTCAGCTGGTACATTAACATGACAAGTTCCCGAAAAAAAAATTTTTTCGGGACTTGTTAGATTGCGGCCAGGAGCAGTCACCATTCTGTTGAATGGTGACTGCTCCCAAAAACGAAGAGGAGTGCAAAGCAGCAGATATCCATGATATCTGCTGCGATGCACCCTTAATCAATTTGCGGAGGACACCTTAATGACCCATTAAAAGCACTATCGTGCTTTGTTAAATATGCCCCAAAGACAGGTGAACGGAAAAAAAAACTCTTTTTCGATGATGCAAATACCCGTTTTGCCGGCAAGAGGGATTTTGGCACATTGATACAATAGCCCCAAAGCATACAACAAATGCCACATTAGGGTGGCTTAAGCACAAAATCAGTGCCGTGGATCGGACCAGTCAAAGTCCAGACATTAAACGGGTCCCCATCCAACCTGGGGGAACTAGAGCTATATTGCAAAGAAGAAGGTCAAACAGATGTACAAAGCTGGAAGAGACCCAAATAGACTCACAAATATCATTGTGGCTAAAGGTGTTTGCACCAAATATCATCCCCCCCAATATTTCAGATCCATGACTCAGAACACGGGTCATGATGGGGCTTGGTCATACCCATGGGGGCATTCTTAGCTTCGTTTGAAGAGCTAGTTTGTCCTGTATCCACCACATCTGCTATGCAGTGGATGGGATATACCTCTCAACTTAACCACTCGCTGGACAAACATGTCCACAGGTGAGACAAAGCTACAAATCCCTAAAATTGGGACTCTTCTACCTAACTCGGGACATTCGAGGTATGTAATATTAAAATAAGGAGGGTGAATACTTATGTAATAAATTAGGATCTTATTTTTATGATTTTTTTTATGTGAAATTATATTATATTTTATGTTGAACAGTGTTTAGAATTCCCAAATTAATCTATTAATCCATTATGATTTCAAGATTTAAGAAAATAAAATGTGCAAAAATGCCAAAATGGGTGAATGCTTTTTATAACCATTGTATGTGTTGATCTGGGTTATAATTGTTGTGTATTTGATTTTCATTTTTTTTGTTTTTGGATTGGAAACATTCTTCTTCAATAAATCTTATAGAACAAGGTCCACAAAGAACGGAGAGGAAAAATTGCATCCAATATGCAGAATAACAGGACTTGTACTAGGCATTTGGTAAAATATGAAAAATAAAGATGTTTACAGGAACTAAAACTAAAATTGAATGTATAATGCTTACAATATAAGTATATTTGTTCTTTATTCATTTACTGCTGCTTTAAATTTTTCATCATGTAAACTATTTGCTTTTTGTTTTGCTTTTTAGCATCCAAGATGGGTCTGTTGCTCCCGATCCTTTTGGCTGTGCTGGTTGCTATTCTTGGAGGCCTCTACATGTTAGGGATGTTCCGGAAGAGGAGACCGAATGAGCCTCCGCTAGACAAAGGCACCATTCCGTGGTTGGGTTACGCTCTCGACTTCAGGAAAAGCACCGCAGCTTTTTTGCAGAGGATGCAAAAAAAACACGGAGACATTTTCACGGTTCAGATTGCCGGCTATTACTTCACGTTTGTAACAGACCCACTTTCATTTGGACCCATCGTGAAGGAAGCCAGGACGAAGCTGGACTTCGAACAGTTTGCCATGGAGTTGGTGGCCAGAGTCTTTGGCTACCACTCTGGACCCAATGACCACAAGATGCTTGAGAAAGCAAGTACTAAACATCTCATGGGCGATGGTCTAGTGGTCATGACACAAGCTATGATGGAGAACCTCCAAAACTTGATGCTTCACAACATCGGCTCTGCGGATGGCGACAGAAAATGGAAGCAAGATGGACTATTCAACTACAGCTACAATATAGTTTTCCGAGCCGGTTATCTTGCTTTATTTGGGAACGAGCCAGCTAAAAGCCAGGGAAGCGTAGAAAAGGCCAAGAAACATGATCGGGACAGCTCAGACGAGTTGTTTACCGAGTTCAGAAAGTATGATCGTCTTTTCCCACGTCTGGCATATGCCGTGCTGCCACCAAAAGACAAGTTGGAAGCCGAGAGACTGAAAAGAATGTTCTGGAATATCCTATCTATAAAGAAAACCATGACGAAAGAAAATATTAGTGGATGGATCACAGACCAGTTTCAATACAGAGCAGAAAACGGGATGCCAGAACATATGCAAGATAGATTCATGTTTTTGCTTCTGTGGGCCTCGCAAGGTAATACCGGGCCAGCTTGCTTCTGGCTTCTTCTCTACCTAATGAAGAATCCTGAAGCTATGGAAGCTGTCAATGAAGAAGTAAAAAAGGTTCTTAAAGAAACGGGACAAGAATTAAAACCAGGAGGCCCTCCCATCAATCTCACCAGAGACATGCTACTTAAGACTCCCGTTCTGGACAGTACGGTAGAAGAGACCTTGCGGTTGACGGCTGCTCCCGTCCTGATTAGAGCAGTAAAGGAGAACATGAGCCTCAAGATGTCGAGTGGGAAAGAATTTACTATTCGGAAAGGAGACAGGGTGGCCCTTTTCCCGTATACAGCAGTTCAAATGGATCCGGAGGTTCATCCAGAGCCAGAAACATTCAAGTACAACCGCTTCCTAAACGAGGATGGCACCAAAAAGACTGATTTCTTCAAGAACGGGAAACGACTCAAGTTCTTCACAATGCCGTGGGGCGCAGGAACCACCATTTGTCCCGGTCGTTTCTTTGCCATCAATGAACTGAAACAGTTTGTGTTTCTTATGCTGACATATTTCGAGTTTGAGCTTGTGAATCCCAAAGAAGAGATTCCAGGCATCGACGCCAATCGGTGGGGTTTCGGCTCCATGCAACCTACTCATGACATCCAGTTCAAGTACCGATTACGCTACTAGCTGCAAAAAAATGCACCATCCTGTTTGACTTCTCTAAAGACCGTCAACCTTTGGACAGGAACTGAGAACATAGATGTGTTTTGCAGTCTGCCATGTGAATTAAGACGAGTTTGTTGGAGGAACTGTAGAGCCACTATGAACGTGGGAGTAAATCACCACAAACAGAATCTCAAAGTATTCAAAACCAAAGCATGCTGTAAAATATGAATTTATCTGGATGATATATGACTTTAACGGTGAACATGACTTTATTTTGTACTCCAACAAATAGGTGACGTTAATTATTCACAAGAACCCATACAATTAAGGGAAATATTTATGTTTTATAAAATTGAGCATAAATTGATTGAAATTGTTATAGGTAAAATACCAGTTGATACTTATGGCTTCCCTTCGTGCATGACCCTTTTCAGTATGTTGCCTTATACTTTTCAACCTGTAGGTGACACTGTTGTTCCTGCTGTCCATAATGAGGTTTAGTCGTTGACGAAAGTTTCTCTAAAACTCGCAAAATGTTTAAAGTAACAGCATCACAACAAAACATTAGAAGCAAATATAGTTCTGATTATGTTTAATCATATAAAATTGAAGTTCGACTAGTAAATCGTACATCACACGTTACAATGTATTTTTTAAAATGTATTAATATGACTTTAAGTAACCAAGTTTATTATGGAGTACATAATTGTTGTATGCGCACATTTTCTTTTTAACAAGTCCTTGTATACAATGCTCTGCGCTGACAACAACATAGAGCACCCCCAGAGGCAGTGTAAAGTACTGCACCACGTGTAACTTTTTCAGAAACAATATGTAATAAACGTGTAGTCCCTTGTAAAAATAATGTGTTTTTCTTTAATAGAAATCACTCTGGTTACCTGTAAGAAGACACAGTTTTTTGTTAATTCTCTTCCCTTTGAGTTGGGGTTCAAGTTGATATTAATTATTTACAGTTGCTCACTGTCATGTGATTACCATGGTGAACATAGCAACACGATGTAGTGAACAGAGAGGCTTTGGAACACCCCTCTTCTCTGTAGACACTCCTTCCTCTGCCATCACATGACTACAAGGAGCTTCATGACTGACTGGCTTACATTTTATCTTAGAGTGAGTGAAATTCTGTGTACAAAGCGTATATAATCATTCATATCAGTCCCTGCTCCATTGAAGCTTGTAGTCTAATTCCCCACCACACACATATATTATATTAGGGCCCATTTTGTCAGAAGCCAAATAATCCCCCAGTATGTTTTTGGACTATGGGAGAAAAGCAGAGCACTCTGAAGAAACCAAGGGACAAAGAGCGAGACCATACAAACTGTATACACAGACAATAGTCTGATTGGAATTGAACCCACGACCACAGAGCTGTGACGCAGCAATGCTAACCACTGTGCCACAATGCTGACCGGTATAATGATAATGATATAATGAGGATTATACCCCACACCAGACATCTCCTTCTAAAATAATGTAGAAATGTAATAACATTGTTGTGACAGGATGGACCGCCTATGCCACCCTGTTTGTTGTTGCTGGAAACCGGCTGGGATTACTTTGCCACCGTTCCCTTACGTAATCCCAAATGCGCCCTCTTGCTGCAGTAGGAGGGGCTTACAATGCTGCCACCACTGAGCTCCTTTATGGCGCTCAGAACCACGTTCCTTCTGGGTAACTGTCACTGCTAGTGTACACCAGTGCTGGTACACTTAGTCTGGTAACTCCGTATCTCTTACTATGGATCAGGGTTGCTGTAGATGGATCCCCCCTGGCCTATCACACTGACCAGAGCTGCAGGGTAGCGGCAGAGCGGTGGTACTGGAGAGCTGGGTCCAACCTCAGGAACAGCCGGTGAATGGATTAGATTTAGGGTCTAATCTGCAGGTCACAGGATTACAGCAATATTGAAGAAGTTGTCAAGCAGGGTCTTGAAGCAAATAGTGATGTTTTATTTCGCTCAGGTGCCCTGACAAGGACATTTCCACTGATTAAAGCTATAAGTGGTGAGGTCAGATGAAACATCAGAATTATACATTTCAGCGTACAGGACAGTGCTTTTTATACAGATTTGGACACAGGCTATTTTTAGAATCAGGACGTAACCTGTTTGCCAAAACATAGATTTACATGCATTGCAAAGCTAACAACATTTACACTTATCTGTGATATCTTACAAATTCAGTGATGTCCTACATCTTGTTTTTAGACACAAGAAATCTAGTAGCAAGGTCTTAATTAACCCTTCCTGTCTTCAAAAGGCCTCACACATCAAAAGGCCTGATTAACATATGGGCCTTTCTTCAGACAGCTCAGAATACACATTCACACAAAACGCCACAAACCCCAAACAAGCCATTTGCCCACATCACAATACACAAAAGGCTTCCATCCACAAAGGCTTTTGTATCAGATATATACCTTAAGAAACAATACATTTCCTATAGCAAGGCTAAAAAAGGAAAAAATTTCTTCCTCTGGTCTCAGAAATTAAAGATTTCCCTTATCAAAATATACACAATATCAAAAATAAGTGCGTGTGCAATTATATAAATGAGCGCCCTTCGCTATTTCCTTTAAATAGATTTATACCATAAGTTATTTATACGTGATCCAGTCACAATTGTTAAATAAGACATTAACCAACCAATCGGCTGTTGGTACAAAATAGTGTTCCCCGAACCTGACAATTCTCTCACTGAAGTAACCTGAGTCACACTTGGAACGAGCAAAGTATAAATCAGTTTGGGGCTGAATGGTCTGGACAAGGTAACGTACGGTAGATTTCTTTATTACAGCCTCTGTTCGGGGCATGATGCTGCCATCACAGTGTGATGCCGGCATATTTAGAGGGCAGTTACAGGGCCTGATACACGCCCAATAAAAACAATTGTGCAAAAGATGCAGATATTAGAAGAAGAAATCTTCAGCACCACTGATGAGCACCACATCCCTTCCCTTGAATATTTATTATCTGATCAGGGGTGTAACCTGTAGTGGCAGGGACCCATAGCATTTTTTTTTCGGGGGGAGAGGGAGTGGGAAGACCTGGCTATGCTTTTCCATCCCCCCAGGAGGCCAAAAACGGGGCTTCACTACACATATTCCGGCTACTGGGCCAACGGAGCCGATGGAGAAGTAATAATGAAGCAATTCACCATAAGTCTCGTCATAGAGGCTCCTGCCACGAGGAAGTGGGCAAGATGCAGGAGAATGGGCTGCTCTCCTGGGAGTCCGGGAGACCTACCTGGAATTCGACAGTCTCCCGAACAGTCCGGGAGAGTGGCCAAGTATGCTCTACTCTCTGAGAATTACTAAGGAAAAGGGCCCTGCTCACAACCCTACAATCTATAGTATTGAATACCACCCCCCCCCCCCCCCCATCCCATTGAAAATACTGGCACCATGTTACTGAGGAACCTGTATGAGGGATTTTAACTAAAAACACTATAGATTATTCTGCTCCTCCTGCTTCCTCTCCTGCACGTCTATGTGAGACTTGACGAATGAATACAATAGGGACTCTAAACATGGGGTGAGGAACAAGTCATAGTTCTGAATTATCAAGTCTTGGAGACAAAAGTAAATATTTGGGAAATACGGTCTCCTGTCACCTCATTCCCCATTCTCTTTGAACCCTGCCATTGTCATGTGACAGGGTAAATTATACACCCATACACTGATGACAAAGTTTACCTGTTCCCTACACATAGTGAGTCAGCCCATGTTTGGTCTGAACCAATAATCATACATTCATTCAGTGCAGCCAATCATTTCACTAGGACCCAGTGACATCACTGGGCAATTTTGAGTTAATAAGCTGAATATTGACTCAGCAACAGAAGGCCTGAGTCAGAGTGGGACGCCTGTGTACATGTAAGTTGTGACTGAAAAAGTCGCACACAGTGTTTGTGTACGTACAACGTATCAGAAGCTGGAGATGCGTCTAGGTCTGAATGAGCAACAGATGCGTCCGCCTGATAGTAGACACATCTAACTTACTAATATCATCATCATCAACATTTATTTATATAGCGCCAGCAGATTCCGTAGCACTGTACAATTGGGAACAAACAACAATAAGACAATACTGGGTAATACATACAGACAGAGAGGTAAGAGGGCCCTGCTCACAAGCTTACAATCTATGGGACAAATATTTCCAAAAACATTTTATATTATATGCTACAAACACAATTGCATCATATAAACTAAAATAACCTAGCTAAAAAAGCAGGGGCAAATCCCCCACATGTGTACAATAAATATATATTTTTTTTAATCTTTGCTACAACACCGTACTTACCTACTTTTGTCTGGCTCCTTCCAGAAGATCACCGAAGAGGGAGGGGGGCGTGTCTTCGCGAATCACATCATTCTGGTCCCACCCTCAGTATGCCTGTGTTGGGTATTATTACAGTAGTAAAATGACCCAAAGCAGGCATTACCTCACTGGGGATGGGGCCAAAATGTCGCAATTCGTTAAGCCCCATCCCCTTCGCCCATACACCCCTCTATGCTGGCTTTGAAGTAGGCAGATGAGGGAGAATTGCCAGCTCTCCCGGGATTCTAGGAGCCCTATCCGGAATTCAGAAGTCTCCCGGACATTCCAGGAGAGTTGGCATGTATGTAGAACACGCTCTGCAAATCCTAATCTATGATCAAGCGACTACAAAAGTCTCAATAAGCGACTGCAAATCATTTGCAAACCTCTAATTACAAGCGGTTCGCTAGTTCATCATCATCATCCGCTATATACACCTGCCGTGACCACCCAGCTGTAGCTGTGATTATGGGCCTGATTCATTAAGAAAAGTAAAGCAAAAACTTAGTAACTTTGAACCTTGGCAAAGCTATGTTGCAACGGAAAATTAGTTAATCATTTTGCACATAAGATAAATACTGGCTGTTTTTCATGTAGGACACAAATACTTTATAGCGTTATTTTTACACTGACATTTAAAGTTGATCTAGGACATGTCCTACCCCAACTATAAATCTGTCCCCACATTTTAAATTTACCTCCCCCTCCAATGCAACATGGTTTGCTGTCCTTAATGACTCGTGTCCCTAGTATTTAACTTATGTGCAAAATAATAAACTAATTTGCACCCCTTACACTGTAACATGGTTTGTCCTTGTATGTTTGTGATAATAACTATTTCTGAATATGCTGTATCTTTGCTATGTGCAGTCAGCAGAAACTCTTCTCTGTTATACGACACTTTTGTGATCCACGTTACAATCTGCGTTAGTCTTTCACCTTCCAGGAATTATGTCAGGATTTGTGACCTGTAGTAACTCTGCATTGGTGTAATCTGCAGATACCTGTGTTTGGGTAAATACACAGTTACCAGGGTCAGGCTTTATCTATGGAGTGGATTCAAAATAATTATAACATACTCACATCTCGTGCTAAAGGTCACACTGCTGCAATCACAGGAAAGATGTGTATCTCAGCGCTATCCTGTGTAATACGACACAATATATATATATAAACCTCTAGTACCACTGAGCATTGATCTATATATACACACTGCGAATGTTAGCCAGTTTACAGAACGTGAGAAGTGGTACTGGGTAGTTGTCCATATAAATATAATTAGAACAGATACAGAGAATTACTTCTAGCATACAGAACAAGAAGTGATACTGTGCATATGACCATACATATAGAATAAGAAGACACTGAGGGTCTGATTCAATAACAAACACACATACATCAGGTATACGCACGTCTGTATTCAACAAGGAGCAGATGTAAAGATACGTCTGGTGGTGAATATGGGTCTAGGTCCACTCTAACAGACAATAGACATAAATTAATTTACAGGACACAGTATACAAAGCAAGTAGAATGGGCAGTGGGGTAGCACAGTGATTAGTATTGCTGGCTGACAGTGCTGGGGTCATTGGTTTAATTCCAAACAAGGCTCTGTGTGCAGTTTGTATGTTCTCTCCGTGTCGTCTGTTGGTTTCGACTGATAAAGATGGACGTGCACTTAAATCCCATCTGGTACCATTGTCCCATGTTGGGAGGGACTCAAGCACCGGGTATCTGCCAGTATAATCAGCTGACCTTGTAGTTACATTAAAACCTGACGATCCCACATTAAAGGTGCCCAAACATGCCAATATTTTCTCTCTTGACGCAACTGTCCAATGAGATCTGGCAATTATCATTATTTTGCGCACAAATATCTTAATTGAAAAATGTGTCCAGAAATATAAATATCTGAGGTTTAAAGTTTTGATTACCCCAGTACTTATGATTTTTTATATTTAATGGGAAATTGTATGTATGTACAATGAAACGATAGCTGGCACAGAGACTGGCATTTCTCTGGTCTCCTCCCAATGTCCAAAGACAGACTGGTAGGTTTTTTGGCTAAACTGGGTCTGGTCTAAGTGCGTTTGTGTGCCTGGGGTAGGTAAAATAGATTGCAAGCTCCATTAGGCCAGGGATATATGTGTCTGGATAAAGATCTATTGTTGCGTTATAAGTTGATGCTATATAAATAAAGGATAATAATAAATAAAAGACAATAATATTTCTATGATTATTTCTCATTGTGAGCCATAAACCTTAAATTCCATATAAAAATCAGCAGACACAGAGGAACTTGGCGCTTATCAGACTTGCTCTGCAGAAATAGGATGGTTGAGCGAGTATTGGTTGATTCATACATAGGGGCGGGGTCAGTGATGTCACAGTTGCTGAGATTACTGCAATCTTTTTGGCCTGTATCAGATGCCAACAGGACATTATCCTTCAGCTTTCTGTAATGGAGTGGGGAGAGCTAATACTTTTTGACAGAACATGGAAAGACCGTCCATTGTATATAGTAATTTTGGTAACCCCAGAGGACTATTATCTGTCTGGATCCAGAATAAGTTTATGGTACAGCATTAAGATTTAAATTTAAAATTGTGTTGTTGCTTTTTTCAAAAATAAATGTTATTATTTCGGGTGAGCACAACACAAAAGAAAATTACAGTAACTGGTTGTAAACAATAGGTTGGTTATGGTAAGATGTGCAGATCTGAGGGGCGGAGAGAGGGTGGAGTAGATGCTCTGGGTGCCAGCAGTAGAGGTGGGCACCTACAGACTGCGCTTGGGGCCACCCCTATTACTGGTTGCATGCTGCCACACATAGAGGCACCCGCTGACCTCTACTCCTTAACTGCATCAAAACAAGGTAAGAAGAAAATGATAAAGTCAGGATATAAAGACTGAGACAGAGCTTGTCAGACCATGGTCCGGACACAGGTAAGGATTATATTTCCCTTCCTCAGACTAACGCATTTCACCTTCATCTTTAGCAACTTGCAGTTGTAAGTGTCTAAATTGATGTTTTAATAAATGGAGTTACGCCAGATATATTCTCTCCTATTTGTCTTTATATTTATATTTAACGGAGAGATATCTGTATAAATCCAACATGAGATAAAGGAGCCAAGTGCACGTCCTATTGGGAGATTTTCTACATATAGAAAACAGCTTAAACCCCTGATTGGAAACTGAACCCATATCTGATCCAGTGCTGGGAAGGACGATTTTATTGGTTTTATCAGGAGTTTATTTCAAACTTCTTTCTTGTGAGTATTCCCACAACAGCGGATATTTGCAGGGTATTTCCTATGTCTCTGGTTTAGAATGTTACATGTGGTGTTATTTTCAGAAGTGTAATTTAATATATCCAACGGATTTTCACTATTAGTTTCCTCCTTTTTATCCCTTGTTCTATATGAAATACATCGGTGGGAAGAAAACCTTTGAGAACGCAGAAATATGTACATTAATTCTATGTGAGACAATGTCTAACCACAAATCTGATTACATCAGACACACAGACATTGTCAGGTGGGCCATTAATACCCCCCCCCTTTATTTAGTGAGCACATTCATAAGGGGGAGTGAGAATTTAAAGAGGACTTACAAATATATGCACATTAAGATCATTGAAGGAATCTATTGGACTTTTTATAAAAGTTATTATATGCTGTTTTATTTATTTTTAAGCATTTTTTTTAAGTCTTTATTCTTTTTTATTTTAGGATTGTTTATACTGCAGTTAGGTGTGAGTGACTGTGATAGGATTGTGTGCGGGCAGCATTCTTGCACCATTCATAGTGTATATATTAATTTTTGATTTATATGTGGATTAAGCCTTTTGAGACGTAACATTTCTCCTCTACATTCCATGAGATTATGTTGACAGTTGGTGATGTGTCTCCTCCATCTCCAGGGTTTAATGATGTACTGGTGGATGGAGCGAATTCAAGACATGTTGTGATCCGGTTGAGTTGCAGTTTAAATGCAGTTGGGTGGGACGTCCCTACGTCCAGCAAGCGGAGTGAAGTAGTCCCACTGTCGCTTGGATCTGCAGTAGTAGACAAGCAAGCCAATAACAAACAACTCAACTGGATTATTCACATCATAGCCAAAGATGCCCAGATTTAGGAATCCATGCTTGAAAAATTATCTATAATTTCTAATAGTGGGGTATTATCTCTCAATGCAATAAATTCAGACATGTTTCAGCCAATATATTTAGGTTATATTAAAGTGTCTGTTAGCGCCTTCCGGATTTCCGAAGATGAACACTTTGTCCATCTTCTATGATTTGTAATTTGTCGGGATAAGGGAGGGAGAACCTTATTTTGCTTTTCAAATGTTTGCAGATCACGCTGAATTCCGTGCGCTTGTTGGCAACCTGGTGTGAGAAGTCTCAGAAAATAAGTAGCTTTTCCCCTTTGTATTTTAGCTCAGTGACTTTTCTGTAGTAGTCAAATATTTAGACTTTATCTGCAAAGTTCGTAATCCTCATGATCCAAATGGAATCCCTTGTCTGTCTGGGCCGAGCCTGTGTGCCCTTTCAATGAGTAAGTGTCTGTCTTTCATGTCTATGGCCAGCTGGTGGGGGGAGCCCACGGGAGAGCAGAGATGTTAATCAGGGACCTTGTATCCCTACTATTCTTAGGTTGTTTCCCCTGCTTTGATTTTCCAAGTCATCCACTTTATGTGCTAGAGAATTGACCAGTACGGATTGGGCAGCACAGTGGCTCAGTGGTTAGCACTTCTGCCTCACAGCACTGGGGCCATGAGTTCAATTCCCGATCATGGCCTTATCTGTGTGGAGTTTGTATGTTCTCCCCGTGTTTGCACAGGTTTCCTGCGGGTGCTCCGGTTTCCTCCCTCACTCCAAAAACATACTGGTAGGTTAACTGGCTGCAAACAAATTGATCTTAGTCTGTGTGTGTGTATGTTAGGGAATTTAGACTGTAAGCTCCAATGGGGCAGGGACTGATGTGAGTGACTTCTCTGTACAGCGCTGCGGAATCAGTGGCGCTATATAAATAAATGGTGATGATGATGATGATTGTTTCTCTATTGTCGTCTTCCACATTTGAGATTCTCTGCTCAGCCTCTGTCAGGATTATGACTCTAACTTCAGCTGGGCTAGTGTTGCGTCGATGGATTCTTTGATGCTTACTAATTGTTTGCGTAGAAGTGGTTCCAATATCGCAGCCGATCAATTCTTGTTGATTTATGTTTTGTCTGTAGCGATGAATGAGAATAAGGGGGATCAGAATCGCTGGATTGATGACTTCAGAAGGTTCTGACAGTGTAAATTTACCTATCTTGCATTATTGCTTGTTCGGGTATTTTTCCTTTTAAACAGAGATATTGGGCCCGATTCATTAAGGCATGCAAAACAAACGTAAATGACTTTTTTTTAAACACACATAAACCAGGCTCTCGCACGTCCGTGTTCAACTAGGAGCAGATGTGAAGTTACGCCTGGTGATGAATACGGGTCTAGGTCCGCTCTGCTCTAACAGACACCATACTGCAGAATACGTCCAATACATATGTGGAATATAAAGTCACAAAAGAACAGACAGAAAGTAAAAAAAAATATTCAATTAATGTCATCTGTTAATATTATAGTCATTAATGACTACAAACACGTTTATTCCCCTCCATATTTCACTGGCGTATGGTCTGGTTATGGGAATGTGCAGAGCGATTTTACGCAAAATACAGCACGTAACGGCATTTTACGTTCCTTAATGAATCAGGGGGCGCATGACCCCCTGCCCCCCAGCCCAGCCTGCCCCTGATCAGGCCTATTATAAGTAAAGGTACAAAGCTTAATACGTGTTTGAGAAGATGAAGGGGAATGCTAGGGGTTTCTTTATGAAGATCTGTTATTAATGAAGATTATGCATGGGGAAGCTTTGCTGGCCGTCTCCCGGTGAAGACTACCAGTGGTGAGAGCTATCACCTGGAGGAGGACTTTGGTTAAAGGGAAAAGCCCTATATCTGTTGAAAACTCCAATTTTCAGCAGAGCTAGGCTTTTCTTCTAATCATAAATAGACCCTAGTCTGAGATCTACATAAATACAAGCAGTGGGTGGTCTGTTTTATCCAGCTTCCAGTGTTATTTGTGGACCTGAGTTTCTGGAATTAGAGCTGCTATGATATTGTTATTTCGGATTTAAAAAGCTTTTGTTTAGGTGCCTAACAGTGCTTTGAAGACAGCAAATCAATCTTGCATTATTTAGGTATGTTGCAGTTTTATGTTTGGCCACACAGTGGCAGTAAAGTTCCTTGTTTCACAGTTTGAGAGGTTGGATTTCTGGGTTGTTTGGAAAGCTGTGATAATGGTAACAGGGTCCTGTAAGTCCTATTAGTGAGATATTTGTGCTTTAATGAATATATGAAAGTCTGTGTCAGGGCGGCTGGAGATTTATTTTGTAGTAACTCTCAGCCTCTGCGCCCTCCCTATCCTGAGACTGTGAGTTAAGGTCCCAAGTGAGTGAACTGAGGTTTTTCGGATGTATGAACGGTTATTTGTGCCCTCACCCTGGTAGCTGAGTGTGACTGCTTACACAATGCTGCTCCGTCTTAGGGTTTCACTGGTGGTTTCAGGGTGGTGCTTCTCAGTGTTCCAGTAGGCGATAGTTACCGACTGTTCCTGAGTTCTAGAGGATTGGTTTTGTGTCTTCGCTGGATCTACGGTCATAAGGTTTGATGGTGATTTGCACTTAACGGGCCGTCTCTCTGCGTTTTCTCAACTCCGATCCAGCTGTGAATTTCCTGGGCTGTTTGCGTTGGGACTGCGGATAGTTCGGGGTTCCTTGCTTCCATGTTTTTCTTTGTGTAGGGGTTATTGGTTACTCCAGTAGGTTTCTTGATACTTATTTGTGGAATCCGGCGGTCCTGATATTAGAAGGACCATAGAGGCTGAGCGTCCCCGATGCGCCAACTTGTGGGATCTAGGTCGCAGTGATATATATGCCTAAGAGTCAGCGTGGGATGTCCATGGCCAGTGGTTTTTGGCTTAAAAGTTGTATTGTATGTTCCTGTATAGTATTTAGCGATTGGGGAGTCTCGGATGTTAAAAGATTTTTGGCTGTTCAGAGCTAAGTTCTTGTAAGTCTTCCCTCTATAGCGTCCCCGGCATCCCTCTCAATTGTCCCATTTGTGCTCTGTTTAATAATTATACTGCGTATGATTAATAATAACCTTATTAGTTACTAATACACAGTCTGTTAGCAAAACGAGGATTACAGCGAGTTAGCGATCTATGTTTTGGGCCCCATCTCATATTTACCGTCATTTATTTATATAGCGCCTACATATTACATAGCGCATTCCAGAGGATATTGAATCAGTCACATTAGTCCTTTTCCCATTGAAGCTTATAGTATAAAATCTCTATGACACACACTAGGGTCCGTTATGTCACAAGCCAAGCAAGCGACTAATGTATTTTTTGGAGTGTGGGAGGAAACCGGAGCACTCAGAAGAAACCAACACAAACACGGGAGAATGTACAAACTCCATACAAGTTGGGACCTGGTCAGAATCAAACCCATGAGTCCAGCGCTGGGAGACAGCAATATTAACCACTGTGCCACCGTGCTGCAGGAACCTTGATCTAGTTGAGCTATTAGTAAATATCAATGACCTAAATATTCTCTCAGGAGAACCTTGAAAAGAGTAAAAGGAAAAATAAACGAACAATATTCCTAGACACATTTATTTATTGAATTGGCTTTGCACCTTGTTGCGAAAATCCTTCTGTTTTTCAGCCATGTCTTTGATTAATCAGGCAGAGTTGTTTATTTTCATTATCAACGTGGCTGAGCTCTCTGCATTGGATACAACTGTATCCAGACACCAGCTGTGTGTTATCTCCCAGGGCAACGCATATAAACTATTCTGCCTGATGACAGCAACACATAACTAGAAAGCACGGTAGAAAAAGCAGTGTATAAAATTTCTAGGAGTTATAGGATGTAAAAGCTAAAAATCACTAAAATAATCTTAGGGTGGAAACCCCATTTATATAAAGATTTTAAAATCTGAAATATTGATTTGACATTCCTTCAGAAATGTAGATTCTGCTAAATATTCACTACTTGTTTCTATATATTGTTGTAGAGTAACACACCAGGGTCGTACCCCCATGTTATAATGCAACATGGACACAAGATGGCGCTAGAATAATTTTATAATGAATTCTAAAGGTAAATGATACATTAGCCCAAGCCTGGCCAAACTGTGGCTCCCCCAGGTGTTGTGAAACTACAAGCCCCAGCAAGCTTTGCCAGTAGATAGCCAGGTGATAGCTGGCAAAGCATGCTGGGAGTTGTAGTTAATACAGTCAAGTAATGTTCAAACAATGTGAAAGTAACATTCAGTATTAGTGATGAACCAAGAAAACACTTTATCAATATATCTGGGCTACAAACAAGGACCTGTGCACTTAATAATACCTCAGAATTGTCCTGATTTTGTAGGGACATCTCAATTCGTGGGTCACAAAGGGGCAGAGCTTAACAGTAAAGTGGGTTGAGTTTTACCCAAATGTGCCCGTTTGTAGGTGGGTTTTGGTCAGAACGGGTGTGGGGCTTATTTTGTCCTGCTTTCGGGATTCTAAATATTAGGAGGTATGACTTAATTACTTCAGGTTTGATAAACAAAAATACAAGTTTGTTAGAACATACAGTTGCCAATATCATTAAGAGATATATATGTAACTGCTTGGCTGATACCAGAAAGCATTACCTTCACAGCAAATGTAAACAGAATATCAAACATCTCCAGTTCTGTCAAGGTATGGAAACTTTTACATATGTGACTGTGAATGATATTAGTAGCTCTTTTATATAAGGTAACTTTTATTTCCCGTTTAGTGGTACTCAGCCCTGCCCAGGCTCTTGGCAATAGAGGAAGTTCTTATGGTGAACTCTGTCTTTTACTTGTCCTGTGTCGTCATCCAGACCCCTGTGTCTCTCACCTCATTACATCCCCCAGTGTCCAAACACTGTGTTACTGCCGTGGTCGGGGTATAGTGAGGGGCAGAGAGAGTAAGAGGAGAGGAGAGATGGCTGCCTCAGCCATTGCTATGAGAGGACACGGCACAGTGGGGTTGAGTACTTTGGGTCATAGGGAGGGACAACGACAGCAGGATATATTCAGGGCCACATTAACTACATTATGGGCCCCCGGGCAAAGCAGTGCAGCGGGGCCCCTATATATACATATATATATATATATATATATATTTATATAAAAAGTGACTATATATATGTCCGGGGGGCCCGTCGGAGGCAGCACCAAAAAAAACCCTGAAAAAAAAGAAGAAGAAATTACCTACCTTGCTGTCAGCTGGCGATCCGGCTCCCTCCATGGTCTCCTCCTCCGCGCTGCGCTCCGCAATGGATGTCGGGCGGGCGTGATGACGTCACGCCCGACATGCACTGCGAGCTACTTTTAAAAGTAACTTTTGAACATTTGATGTCTGGTCCAAGTGGACTTGAATCGCCCTGTCAAGCGTAGCAGGTCGGCGGCAAAATCATTAAAACGGTGCATGCGGGCTGCTTGTGTGTCCAGTCCGATGCATGCGTGCTTCGTCCGCGCTGGTTGTGATGGCGCTGCTCGGCTTGTGGCGCTGCTCAGCTTGTGATTGGTCGAGTGGTCGCGCGCTGACAGCTTACTGCGGGCGGTGACCGTTATATTTCGCTACACACCTGACGTGTGTGGGTGTGTGTACAGTGATTAACTACGTGATGTGAGTTCTGGCACCTTTTTTTTACAAAAAACAAGCACTGATTTTATGTATAATAATATAATATCTGTATAAATGGTTATTTCTGATGTCATCACTTCTGTGCTCAGTAGGATATCTTGTCTGTCATAAGGAATAACAGCCCCTCTACTGTAAAATATTATCTACATACAAGTCACCTCAGATTTCTGTTACCTGTATAAAAACGCTGCTCACTGACTTATAATAGCCTTATAATTTACATTAGGCTACACATTATCCTGGATATAAATGAAATCAGTTCTGGAACAAGCCGTTATTGCACCAAAGGCAAAGATATCAGACCACGCCCTGTGTGATGTTGCCATATGGTGGAGTTATAATACTATGTACTATTTTATCTATCCCTGTGCGTACCCAAATCTCCCCCTGCCCCAAGCAGCTGCCCTATGAGGGGGGAGAATTATTTCTAAGCACTTTTGCTGTGATTTTGAATTTCCAGCGAGTTAAAAATCACTGATTTATTAACCAGCGATTTGATGTAAAATCGCCAGACAAGTGATTCTATCAAAATCGCTATTCTCAAAATTGCTATAAATTGTGGTCCGATTTTTTCCCACTCCAGCTATACAAATCACCAAATATTTGAAGCTGCAATTTTGCAAACTTGCCCGAGTTGGAATTCAAAATCTCCAGATACAACACGCTGCTATCTATAGGGGAGATTGGCAAACATATCTCTGTCACACTGCAGGGCAATGTTAATATACCAGTAGGCAGAATGGGAGTTTTAATAAACCATTTTATTTTTTGTAGAGGGGCAAAAGTTATTATGAATTTTCTTACAAGGGGAAAATTTATTTTAAGAATAAATTAGTGGCCCAAATGTAATTATAAATTAAATGTAAGTCGCTCCTGGAGAGGAAGGATGTGGGAGGGAAGGAGTGCGCAATCGTAGGCCGAGCACAGAACGGACGTGTATGCGCAAAGGCAGACCAGCAGAAACACGCACATACGGCTGCTAGGAGGCGAATCTTTTGCACCTGCTATAGGTCAGGGGCAAATACTGCTGTGAATGAGTTCTCTGTACAGCGCTGCGGAATTAGTGGACGCTATATAAATAAATGATGATGATGACTTGTTATAATACAATGCCGATGCGGAGGCGGGCACATCTTCAGCTCTGCATTTTTTCCCAAAGTGTCAGTATGTTTGTTTTGGACAGCCCCTTGTTCCAGTGCTGAGCTGTGTGCCCTCCTGGCATTTAGACAATGGATAGCAGTCGCTCCTCCGGCTGCAGAGCGTTCTCCTTGTGGCATTGCTGAATGCATGGTTATAACATCCACTCTCAGCCCCAGGACTCAGCTGTCATCCTGCTCAGTGCTCACAGTGCATCCTGCTCCTGAGCGGAGTCTCTTACCCACCGGTCCAGTGTTTCCAGAGTTCCTGGTGACTGTTGCCACAGAGGACGGGTTCCTGCTGCCACTGCAGGTTGTCAGATGCAAAGGACAACCCTCTCCCTGTCCGCCCCAGATAGAACTTTTGTCCAGCACGTTACAGCCCAGGAACTGAGAGAGGTAAGTGACCATTGTACTCACAATTCCCTGCGTCCTGCATCAGCGATTACCTGTGAGTGGCGTCGAGCTCAGGATGGGAGATGTAACATGATCTGTTATTAGCATTGTGTGACATATATATATATATATATATATATATATTATAGGGTAGAGATGGATTCTAACACCAGACAATATTTCAGCTGTATCAGTGAGAAAACAACTCACTTGTGTTTCAGTAAATCAAAAACTTATTAACCGTGATGTACTCAGGGATAGACACCAGGAAAACCTGTATGATATGTGGAACTAATCCCCCCAAAAGATATCTTAAAAAGGTAAACTGTACTTTAGAGTGCAAGCTCTTCAGACCATCGTCTCTCACCTTCTGTGTTCCTAAATGCTCCCATCCTGTCATCGTATGTTCAAATGTATCTCCATGTTTGTACAATGATGAGGAATATGTTGGTGCTATTGAAGAATAATAGTAACTGTCACTCTCTCTTTGACTGTATCTGTTTATGCTGTATTGATGGATTATATAATGTCCCAGGTTACAGTCACACTTGTTATCCCTCAATAACACAACACTGTAAAACAATCTGTATTATTACCAAGTAGCTGACAGTGTCTATAGCTGGGACAGTCTGCAGCAGAGGTATAATATACAATATAACATACAGGGCACTATATAATATACAGGGCATGATGTACCACCAGCTGAGACTGGCTGCTGTACATGGTTCATGTAGGCGGACAAGGATCTCAAACCAATATATATATATATATAGAGAGAGAGAGAGAGAGAGAGAGAGGGAGAGAGAGAGAGAGAGAGAGGGAGAGAGAGAGAGAGAGGGAGAGAGAGAGAGAGAGGGAGAGAGAGAGAGAGGGGGAGAGAGAGAGAGAGGGAGAGAGAGAGAGAGGGGGAGAGAGAGAGAGAGAGAGAGAGAGAGGGAGAGAGAGAGAGAGAGAGGGAGAGAGAGAGAGAGAGAGAGAATCAGTCAATTGTCAGACAATTTAAAACAATTTATATTTAAAAGTACAGAATGTACTTTTTTGCAAACAGTGTATACAACCGTATATTACAATTATCTGTATTGTGCATAGGTACAGAGTGTCAGGGTGTAGATCTTATGCTGCAGAGCGTTCCCCCTTTACCTTATATAATAACAGTTTACCATCCTGAACTCTCTAGAGATCTGCAGAGCATCGCCCCGTCCCATCTATACTATAGGTGCTATTATTCTGATACCCAACTGTTCTCCTTCCAGTCTTACATTGGACCACCAGTAAAATACATATTTTTTTATTGTTTCAAGTCCCCCAATTAAAAATATGTTACAAATAATAATTCTTATTTTTTTATTGCTAAAATGAAATATGTTAGAATTATATCTGTAACAGTTACAACGGTCACTGGCCGGGATTCTGTGACTGGTAATGAACTGATCTTTTCACGTACCTTCTTTTTCTTGAACAATTTATAGACCCACAGAACGATCTAATAAACATACACAGAAAAGGGATCACTTATTTATCACAATTATTTATCATATTCTTTTCGTGCGTCTGTATACACCGCCGCAATACCTGCTCCGTTATCGCCATTTCAAAATCGTTTACTGATTTCTCGATATGAAGCATTTTTTAATATTTTAAAATAATTTTCCAAATTTTTTTAAATAAATTTTATCTATTTTTATACCCGATTCCTATTTTATATTCATAGAGCTGAAGCCCGAATCTCGGAAGTCAGTTCGTATATGCGAATGACTACACTTAGAGTTCCTGGTCGGTATCGTTCAGCGTGTGATTTAATTAAATTGCGCAATTTGCTATCTCAGTAATGATAAATAGGCCCAGGGGTGCAGAGCTGGAATTCAATTCACCCCTGAAGTACCTCCGCGCTAAAACTATTACCATTATTACGGCAGTTTTAGCCCGGCTCTCAGCTCAGGGAGCTGCGACCAAAAAGCCGGCGTTAGAACTACCATAATAACGGTAATTATGCGCACTATTACCGTAATAACGGTAATAATGCGCATGTCACGCTACTTTTAACAGTAACGCGGCCAATTGAATACCCCCCACGCGTGTCAGGTGCCCGGGTGTTAGTTATATGATCATAGTTCTGAATCATTTTTTCTATAATGATCTTTTGTGTTCCACAGATGTAACAGTAATTGTAACATCTTAAGAGAAATAAATTGTTGTGTGTGGGCACCGCTGGGCAGCAGTGCCAGGTACCAAGTCCTGAGGATACAGGTAATGTATGTATTTTAGGCCACTGGGCCAGATGTCTTCTCTTATAGAGGGAAATGCATCTGATTACCATGGTAATGTTACACATGACAAGGACGTTTCCTGATAATTCTGCTTTGTACCGTAGTAATCCAATGCTATTTTCTACGGCTGTGGAAGCAGTTATCAGGCTTCCGATGTAGTTATTGTTTTGAGAGAAACAGATCTTGGTGATTTGAGATGGAGTTTAGAGGGGCATAACACTCGACAATAAAGCCCATATATGTTTAGCTACACCCCTAACTCTGTGTCTGCAGATAACTTCTTGCAGGGGCGGAGTTCATGACTCTGAATCTGTACACAGACGCTGCAGCGCTGCTGGATGAAGTGAACGAGATATTTGCAGTGTGTGGTGATAACAGATACATAAAGGTGATAATGTAGGACAATAGCGCATGAAAGCTGGAGACAGAGGATACGAGGGGTGTGAAGGTGGCTCTCAGCCAGTACGTTCCCTCCTGTATATATGTCCTGTAGGATGATCCATGTCCACACATCACAGAGGCTTCTGTCTGACTTATTACTGTAAGTACCATTTCTGTCAGGTCATGGAGATCACCCCGGGAGGGAACCTGCTTTTTACTAGAGATGCTCACTGACCCCCATGAACTGGTTTTGGATCTGGATTAGCTTTGTGGTTTGGTTTTGGATTTTTTAGAAAAAATCCTAAAATATGCTAAAATCACATAATTTTGCTCTTTTTTTGTTCCTACATTATTATTAACCTCAATAACACTCATTTCAAGTCATTTGCAGTCAATTTTGACCACCTCACAGGTCACAATATTATTTTCATACACTTTGAGACAAATACTGCAGCGACCTGGCTGGATGGTAAGCGACAGAGCAATGACACAAACACACGGCAGTTCCTAGCACATCTAGGACACATTGGTACACAGCAGCGGCAGAAAAGAAAAATGGTGCAAGATGGAATTGTCCTTGGGCCCTCCCTCCCACCATTATGTTGGATCTTAAAAATGAATCCAAAAATCCCGAGATCTAACGACGTAACGATGACGTTTTGCCTTGTTTTCAAATCCGAAAAAGTGCGAAAGTACCGAGCCGGCTCGGTACTCAGATCTGCTAAGTTCGGGTATGTTCGGTTCTTGGGGAACCGAGCCTGAGCATCTCTACTTTTTACATATAATTACCTGTAATTTATTGGTGGAATATCAGTCATAAAACATACTGCAACTAGCATGAAAATAATCAGTGAATTTATATTTAGTGCCTGATTCATCAAGGAACGTAAGTCCATTTGTGTGCCGTATCCTGCGCAAAATCTCTGTGCGCATGCGCTAAAACAAGACTTACGCTAGTGAACGCAACTGCATGCAGTTCAAATGACATTTCCGACTCCCTACGATTTGAAGGGCAGAACCTGGGTGGGAAAGGGCAGACTAGCATAGGCGATGTACAATGAGTGCGTGCCAGGGTCGAGCGCACGTACAAGCTTTGGGCATCGCTCAGGTTAGTGTTTTTCAGTCGTATCACTTGCTCCAGCTACAGGTCAGGTGTAAGTACAGAGAGATAGTGATGACTACACTTATGCATGCTACAACATGTGTTTGCAATTTAGACAAACTGTAAAATGTATTTTATGTACACTGCATATTAAGAACATCCTGATAAATGTCTTTCGTGTTAAAAAAATGATAAAAAAAATGTAAAAACATTTTTAAATTTATTAATGATTATAGTATTAACAGGTGTTAATATATTTCATTTTTTCCATGCGTTGGGATAGGACTTTATATTGTGCATATGTATTGTGCGTATTCTACAGTGTGTTATCTGCAAGTAACGTAGAACCAGAGTATATAGAAACGTACACTCTTCATATGGAAATGTTTCTCCAGATCCGCTTGTACTTCAATACGGCCGGACGTGTTTGCAAGTTGTGTTCAGATTGTGTTCCTTAATGAGTCAAGGCCTAAATATTTATCTGTACTATTTATTGCCATCACAACGTATAAGTATTTGCTGCGCTGATGATATGACAGCACCATTTGGTAATAACGTGGGGGATTCTTGCAGTATCAGAAACTTTGGTTAATATTAATAATAATCAGATTACTGTACAACTGTGTGTTCCACTTGCTGCAGAAAGTCAATTATTGGTAATTTTTTATACATTGCAAACATATGGTCCAGTCTGATGAGCGTTACTCACTGACCCGGGGTATTTTCATTGATTTATTCCAATTTTAATGCCAGTTAGTTTAGATAAAGCCGAACCTGTCATTTCTGCTGTCTGTATTATGCACTTTGAGGATTTTTCAGCTGACAGTGTTTAAGAACATTAATTGCTTTCAGGGTTTTAAGTTTGTCTTGGTCTGTTCTGATTTGTTATTGGATATCAGCTGAAAGGAAAGCGACAGACATTGATTACGCCAAGAATGGGCGGAACTGTAACCCTCATCTAGAAAATGTCACAATAAAGTCATAAATTCACTTTTACCAGACAAGTGAGGTCGCTACGGTTTATTATTCATATCAGGGCTCATCATATACAAATACACTTTCTTACTACTAGTACCGGAACAAGTGCTTTTTGCATTTGCACAGAAATAAAACAAAGCGTATTGTGCGACAAAAAGGCAATTTGTGCTCAACTCAACATAACCCCATAATGTGCAAAGTTGTGTCGCTCTGTATATAGAGAGAAGGCGCCAACATTCAGAAATGTCGCACTTTGCGTTTCTCTTGATTACATTTAGAAGAAATTAGTTGGTTTTAATGTGGGGCACTAAATGTCAGATATCTAGTAAGTGAACGTGAAACCCAATAGTTGTATTAAAATTTAACTTTTATTAATTAGATCATTAAAAAATGAAATATTAAAAACAGTGAAATGATGAAGTGATAATGTGAATAAAGTGATATTTAAAATCTACTGAGTGTACTTTATGATCTTTATTTTTGTTCCCAATAAATTATATTTAATATAGTCTTATTTGTTGTATCACTTTATTGTTTGAACTCAATGGGCCTGATTCATTAAGGATCTTAACTCAAGAAACTTCTTATTTCAGTCTCCTGGACAAAACCATGTTACAATGCAAGGGGTGCAAATTAGTTTTCTGTTTTACACATAAGTTAAATACTGACTGTTTTTGCATGTAGCACACAAATACTTGATAGCTTATTTGTACACTGAAATTTAAAGTTGATATTTGTGTGCTAAATAAAAAACAGTCAGTATTTAACTTATGTGCAAAACAGAAAACTAGTTTGCACCCCTTGCATTGTAACATGGTTTTGTCCAGGAGACTGAAATAAGAAGTTTCTCAAGTTAAGATCCTTAATGAATCAGGCCCAATATCTTCATTCCTATTTCCCATAGTTTACAATATTATAATATCTCTGATACAAGTCTCACTATTATCACACTATGGGGTAAATGTTATACAGATATTGATACAGTTTTTTGTTGGACTAAGTGACACTGTTAGGATTAATCTTATTGGTACTAGTGAGCTGGTTAAACCTTCTAGTCCCCTAAATATTCAGTTAATTTCACTAGGTTATTCCATAATTATTATGTGGATCTTAATTCACACATTTATCATCCTTATTATAGTTCCCACATTTATCACTCTTGCTGTAGTGTCAATTATTGTCTGACAATAGGTATAATATCAACGTATAGAACTCACTGTATATACTATATCCTGTAGGTACCGCATATAAAAATAATCTGAATATCTATTCCTTTCTATACATTTAATCAGGTTTAGTGCGCTGATAATATACAGCTATCTCTGCAGGCTGTAGAACTGGTTATATGAGCTACATCTTGTATGTACTGCATATAAAGGTAATCGGAATTTCACTCCCTTCCTATAGATTGAATCAGACTTAGTACATTGATAATATGCGGCTCTTATTGCTGGTTGTAATATGTGGTTGTGATTTGCTCACTACCTAATAATATTCCACTAGTGCTGGGGCCAAGTAAGACTAATTCATCTCATCGTCACCCTCAGAAAGCGACTATTTATTAAATTATCTAATTTCCAAAGAGTGAAATCATTGTATTACTTTGGGCAAAAAAACTCACCTGAACAAGCACCACCAGCGAAACGCGAGTCGCTGAGTGTACCTGACCTCAATAATCCCAGTATTCCCCAAGTAATACAATGATTAGACAGGAGTAGATTGTATGATTAGTTTTATACGCGGTACCTACAAGATAGAACATATACAATCACTTCTATACGTTGATATTTTACCTATTGTCAGACAATATTTGACACTATAACAAGGGTGATAAATGTGTGAATTAAGATCCACATAATAGTTATGGAATAACCTAGTGAAATCAACTGAATATTTAGGGGACTAGAAGGTTTAACCAGCTCACTAATAACAATAAGATTAATCCTTAGTGTTGGAGGACAGGAACATGGTTACAAGTTTACTAATCAAAACCCTAACAGTGTCACTTAGTCCAACAAAACATTGTATCAATATCTGTATAATATTTACCCCATAGTGTGATATTAGTGAGAACTGTATCAGAGATATTATAATATTGTGAACTATGAGAAATAGGAATGAAGACATTGAATTCAAATAATAAAGTGAGACAACAGATAAGATCATCTTAAATATGATTTATTGGGAACAAAAATAAAGACATCATAAAGTACACTCAGTAGAATTTAAATATCACTTTATTCATCATTTCACTGTTTTCAATATTTAAATTTTTAATGAAATTATTGATAAAAGTAAAATTTTAATACTACTGGGTTTCCCATTCACTATGTAGATATCTGACATTCAGAGACTGCTCGTGCACCATTAAAACAAACGAATTTCTTCTAAATGTTGCATGCAGTATAATTTAGTTGGTAACACCACAATAAACCAAAAATTAAAAAGCTTATAATGGTATCTGGCGAGAAATAATGAAATAAGTGGATAATAAATACACAACTGGAAAAATAAGCAGCAGTCCCTTAATATAGTACTTGTGGGACAATAAATTCTGTAACGTTTTCTCTGGGTTACTCAAGAAGACAGATTGATCCTACGTAACTCTACATATAATGATTCACTAAGCATGACTGTGATATAAAGTGACGCAGTTCCGTGGCCGGACGTTTCGTATTTGTCTCCTATTACACAGACCAGCTTTGCCAGTTTCCCACATGCGCAGTATAACTGGGAGGAGCCCCTGGACTTCCAATTCCACTGTCACCAAAATAAATCAATAAAATAAAAAACATATACAAATATACTTTACAGCGAATGAAGCATATTTTCAATGATAACTCCCTGATATCTCCATACCGAGATAGCAATATGAGGATTGCAGCGTTACTTATACCGCCATGGCCCTTGTTAAATAGGCTTCTCTGTCCCCCGCTGGCGAAACTCTTTAAAACTTGGTACAGTCCCTGGAAATTAGGGCAAGTTGACAGCTATGTATAAGGCACCAACATATGCTGTGGTGCACACACTGCTAGATAATCATATGTTGTTATAATTAGCATGAGTCAGATTATGTGTATATCTAAGGCACCAACATATTATGTAGCGCACACACTACTAGAGCATCTGTGTATTCTTGGATTAATGCAATAGTAGTGTTTTCATGCTTCAAAAAAGCTGATGATAAAAGTGCTCCCCGACCCTTGTCAGGTTATTGGTGGTGACGTTAAAGTGGATTCTGCACTTTACAATATTTACATTATGTCTCTTAATCACACTCCCTTCCCTCCAATACGAGCGTTACTTCTATTCTTGTACTGGCAGCGTCTGGGCAGCTGTGGGTACCCAGGAGTCAGCTGTTACTTATAGCCGCTGCATCCAATCACTTTCCCTCCGCAGGGAACAGCAGTGTTCCTGGCTATAGGGAAATGTCAGGATTATGCTCAATACAGAATATAGGGGGGAGGAGAGGAGGGGAGGGGAGGGGAGAGGCTCCTACTAAATTTAAAAAAAAAAAAAAAAAAAATTGTATATGAAAGAGGAAAACCCCTTTTTTTGTGGCTGAGGAGACTGAACGGTGAATTGAACAGCTGCAGCTATAGCATAACTACCATCTGTCCCGATTTTGGCGGGACATCTCTATTTGCGGTAAGCAAATTGGGTGGGACTTACCAGGAAAGTGGGTGGAGTTTGTCCAATAATGTGGGTAGAGTATGAACAGAACAGGGGCGGGGCTTGTTGTGTCCCACTTTGGGATTTTAGATGTCGGGAGGTATACTATAACATTATAACTGTACAATAATGCATATACCCTACTAAGTTTTGCAGGAGGGGAGGTCCAAAGGACAAATGCGGGAAGTCGCTAAGAGACAATTCACTTCATCATGGCCCAATCCCTGCTGTGCAATGACGCAATTGCCTCGTGTAGTGTTGTACGTTGCACTATTAAGGCCCCGCCCTCTTTCGTTTTATATCAAACAACAGTTGCTATTGGGCATTAATAAAACTTAAAAATCCTCTCTAATGCAGGAGAAACATCCCCACATCTCACGTATGTAAAATAATTCATTTATTTATATAGCCCCACCAATACCGCACCAATTCTGCAGGCGTGTACAGACAATATTTGTCATTTACATCAGTCCCTGCCCCATTGGAGCTTACAGTCTAAATTTCCTAACACACACACACAGACTAGGGTCAATTTTGTCAGCAGCCAATTAACCTACCAGTATGTTTTTGGAGTGTGGGAAGAAACCGGAGCAACCGGAGGAAACCCACGCAAACATGGGGAGAACATAGAAACTCAGCACAGATAAGGCCATGGTCAGAAATCAAACTCATGACCCCAGCGCTGTGAGACAGCAATACTAACCAGTGCAACAAAGAAATCCCCTATCAGCAAACAGCAAATCTGCAACTATTGCCCATCATCATCCGCTATTGGTCCTCTCACCTCTCCAGGGAGGTCACACGATGCTAAGAAGAAATAAAAAGTTAACGTGATCTCGTAGATAATTCAGGACATTACGTCATCCCTCACCATCAGTCTAAGGGTGCGCTATTCATAATAATATCTGCAAGACTTTAAAATAATGATTAAAAATACTACAGAAAAACCTAATTTACAAAACAGTTTCAATACCTGTGTGAATACCATGACATTAAGAAGATGTTATGAGCAGGCGACTTTATATGCTGCAGATCTCTAGAGAGGTTTATAATCCAATAACCTGTAACTTATTAGTGTATTAAGTACAGGAAACAAGAAGTTCTAGTGCTACAAGTTTATAGGTCGATACCATCGACCAGAGTAACAAAGTAACATCTAATCCTTCTGCATTAAACGCACATTGTCAGGGTTAATTACCAGCTATATTTCTGCCCATGGTGAAATGGTTAATTAGGAGTCTGTGTCTGGGTAATGAGCTGTTAGGAATCTCTCAGCATAGGGTAACTTGCTGCCAGTGTCCGCCTCTGGTTAGGGTGGGCCGCCGTCGGAGTGACTCTTGGTGGGCGTCGTATGGGCAGACAGCTGAATCCTGGGAAGGAGAGAATGTTCTACAGCGCGATCTCCATATATTCCTAATGAATCATATGCTGGACACCCATCTGGAGGCCAGAAACCGCACAGCAGTTACTGCTCATTACTAATGTAGGGCTTTAATAATAGTCCAAAAGCCACATAAGCCTCTAGTCCCTCCAGCAGCATCAGACGTCTGACTACGGTACAGATGTGTGGGTGCCAGGTTTTCATGGTTGGTCCTTTGCCAGCTGGGGCGCAAGTTTGGTGCCTGGTATGAAGGGTTTCTCAATCTGTTTTTTTAACATTCAGTACATGTTTCACAAATACCCCCTAATTTGTGGTCATTTTTTTACTAAGTACTCCTTAATGTCTGACAATTTTTTAAAAGTACCCACATGACTGAATCAAGAGGCTCCTTATGCTGGTAGATGTTTCTGAAATACCCCTTCTGACTAGTTTTGTACATGTTTTATCCTTTGCTAATATATTAAACCAGTGGTTCCCTAACTTTTGCTGTTCGCGGCACCCTTAGAGTCCTTTTTCAAGGCACCCCTCCAAAATAATTACCGAGCAGTCCCGTTTTATAAGTAGTTGGGTCAAAAAATGTAATAAGTATTTAGGTCAGGACAAAAATACTTATTTAGTTGTATGCAAAAATAATACACATAAATCCAAGAGAAAATAATATTTTTGTATATATTTTTTTCAATTATATTTCTGTCAAAGAATAATTTACAGCTAACTCACTGTGTGTCCCCTTCATCCACACACTGTGTCACCTTCATGCACACACTCTATGCCCTCCATCTCCACACACTCTGTGCCCCTTCATCTACACACTCTATGCCCTCCATCTCCACACACTCTGTGCCCCTGCATCTACACACTGTGTCACCTTCATGCACACACTCTATGCCCTCCATCTCCACACACTCTGTGCCCCTGCATCTACACACTGTGTCACCTTCATGCACACACTCTATGCCCTCCATCTCCACACACTCTGTGCCCCTGCATCTACACACTCTGTGCCCCTCTGCGGTGCCCGGGACCCAGCATCCTCCTCTCTTGCCGCTTGTCACTGAATGTCGGGTGTGATGACATCACGCCCGACATTCAATGAGAAGCGAGGAGGGAGGAGGATGCTGGGTCCCAGGCACCGCCGAATTGGTACGTTGATTTTTTTTTTTGTCCCTTGGCCACGGCACCCCTGTGACAGCGCTGCGGCACCCCTGGGAGCCGCGGTGCACACTTTGGGAACCTAGGTATTAAACGTTATTTTGAGCAATATTTAACAGACTGAAGTAACCCTTCCATATATCTGAAGTAACCCTTGGGGTACACATACTACTGGCTGAGAGTTTAGGATCTAGACCAGTGGTAGGCCACATGATAGACTTCAGGGGCCTCATGGGCGTCCCTCTAACTTCCAAAGGGCCACACATTGCCCTTAATCTCAGTAATACTTTAAACCGATAGATGTAATCAAAGGAAGAGACACCTATCTGTAATAGGAAATTCAGTCCCATGTGGAACAGACTAAGGCTGACTGACATTATGGCAGGAGGACCCCACCCTGCTCTAGTGTCACCAGCCTATCATAGCCTGGTTCTGTTAGTGGCTTTTTCATTGAGCCCCCGCAGTTTTCTTTTAACATAAGGTCCGTGGTGATAATCATCATCATCAGTACAGATCTTGCACCAGGGGTAGAGCAGCCGCAACAGAACTGGCTGCGTCCACCTCTACGTTCTACAATACTTACGTGAAACGCCCTTTTTTTGCTTTTAAAGCTCGCGACGGTGCTCTCGAAAACCACAGTGCACCAAAAAAGTGCTCAAAAACATGATGAGGTGCGATGAGGTGCAGAACTTCAGGTTCTGCTCAAAAGAGGAAGGGTCCCTCTATCCCCGACCCCTAGAACCATAAAGCCTCCCAGGGGGGGGGGGGGGGGGGGGGGGTCCCTTTTCCCTAGGATCCGCCAAAGTTTCACTCTGAGACTACATATTCCGCCCCCCAAAAGGTGAGACCTCAGTGGTTTTAGGAAGGAGGCCGCCACTTGGATCACCCAACCTCCACTAGATTTTCAGGAGCGGAGCCCATAACGGTCAACCACATCCCCTAAAATCCAAGTGAAAAAGACAAAAATATAAGTGAAAGTGACAAAACATTGAGAGAAAATAAATAGGTGACCGTGAGTACGGCCCCGGCCTTCTGGACAGATTTGTAAACATTTTCCTGGCCAGCCAAAAGGGCAGACAAGGAAGCGAGTGCAAAAATATGTGAGACCAGTACTTTGCGCTGTACTCTTACAACGTGTGGTCACCAGTGCCAGATATTTCATCAGACACCCCCGGGTCACTATACTGGGGGCTTTCTTGCAGCCGGCTTTTCAGCCAGAGGACCAAAATGAAGCAAAATGTAAAACGCCCTTACTTTACATCTGCTACACATGTCCTTCTTTGTCCCGACTGCCTCTGTGGGTGTAGAGAGTAGTGAGAGGGGTCTCACTCTGCATAGGGACTAACATTTACGTATATTGATGCACATGCTCAGTCCGTAAATTTTTATTTTAATATATATAATTTACGTCCAACTTCAGGCCCCAGAGTGCAGGGTTACACTAAACAGCGGGTTCTTAATGCCGGGTGGGGTCTCTCCGTAGATTAAGCATTTTACTCCTAGCTTAGAAGGAACATTAATTCACAAGGATATAATCTATAATGTAGGTTTTGCTTGGAAATTAAAAAGTAGATAGTTCTTACTATAATTTAATTAATGTTATATAACACATTATAAATTCCTGCACATTGTTCCCACAATTCCTTGATGTTATCTTCACCATGTCTTGTCCTGCATGAGAACAGTTCCCTTTGGGTCCATTTATTGGAAGCAGATGACTAAATCCCAGAATCCAGGACAGAACCATTCCCAGCGAGAACATCTCTTGTCCGAGTTTGGAATAGTTCTCATTAACCTTTTGTCTCGGGCGGATTTCTATCCATCATCTAAACATGTTTGTAAATATTTTCCCAAGCTCAGAAAGTCATTTCTTTTATAACTGTTAATGAATTCCGTGTATCCGGACTCATCAAATCATTTTCTGTCTATTTGTGTTTATTGCCTTGTTCTTAAGAAAATAGTTGTTTATTGACCCTGCCCTCCAGTCATCCGGGAAGGCTTCAGAGCCGGTCGTGTACGAGCACAGAGAAACGCAGAGTTGCTCAGCCATGTCCTGTTTTGTGATTTTATATTATATGTTTGTTCTTGTGCTGATGTTCCCATTTGAACACACATGTACATAATTAGAGCATACCTTCCAACTGTCCCGATTTTGTCCGGAGAGTCCCAATTTCAGGGCTCAGTGCCGCAGGTGGGAACGTTGCATAGCAGAGCAGTGTTGAACTCATGCAGTGCTGTATTAGGAAGGGAGGTAACTAAGGAGCAGCTTCTGGGGGAGAGGCCACGCCGGAATCGTGGCATAATCACACCTCTGTCCCGATGCTGGGAAGTACAATGTTGGGAGGTATGTTAGGGGATGAGCATTACTGAGGAGCAGTGCTGGGTAGACATTGGCATTTTGTGGTGTCCTAATACTGCACCCGATTCTCTGCACATGTGCTAAATACAGGTTTTATTTTGCAGGATGTAACTAGTGAAATTCAATGGGTGGAGACTGTGCATATTTAGAGCCATTCATGTTTTATTGAGAATCCTCAAAGACACAGATTTACACCCCCCAAAGGAGGTGGCAGTAAAGTGAATTGGTCACTGCTTTAGGATATACTTTTTCCCTTTTACGTGCATTAAAACGAACATTATGATCAATGTACATAAGAGCTTAAAATAAATTCCACTTACTGCAATTAGTCGTTAAAGTTATAACAGAGGGGGAAACGAATGGTATTTTAGAAGAAAATGTAAAAATAAATATACTAAAGGGGAGTTCCATGTGTAATGGGGCGTGATTCGCCCAAATTTGCCCTCAAAATTCACAAAACATAGCAAAAGTCTATTTTTATAGTCATTTTCAGTCATTTTTTTTTAATAGTCATTTTTCTATATTTGCCAGTGAATTGTGCTGATTTTTACATCGACGTAAACAATGGTACTAATTACAAGTACAGGAAAAAAATTGGACTTGTGTAAGAATAAATGGAAAGAGAACATTTTAAAGCAGAAATGCCCAATATTTAGAAATGAGGAAAATTGCGACATTCTGCATTGAACAAAAATGTCATACTGTATTTAGTCATTTATATTGTGTCTAACAGTTTTATGACCAGAGCTGAGATAATGATGCCGTATGATGCAGTTGCATAAGGCTGGGAAATTAAATCCAAATTCTTGGGAAGCACGTGGCTAAGCAGTTAGCACTTCTGCCTCACAGCACTGGGGTCATGAGTTCAATTTCTGACCACGGATAAGTGTGGAGTTTGGGACTGATGTGAGTCTGTACAGAGAGTACAGCGCTGCGGAATCAGTGGCGCTTTATAAATAAATGGTAATAATAAAATGAGCCAAAAACTGAAAATTTCCTGGCCAAATGTGGAATATTGGTAAAATTCCTCTTATCTCTAGCATTACCAAGGCAAGCCACACTGCCGTCACTTAAATCATATCCTTCAGGTTAACACCACATCAGTTGAATTTTTATAGTCATCCCTTCAAGAACAAAAGCTTAATAACTGCCCTGCAGGCTCCCGGCTGCTGCTGCCCCTAGGCCAATGCCTACATAGCCTTCTGCATAACCTAGCTCTGATTATTATCTACACATCAAAGTAACAACAGTAAAAGGACTATCCAATGAAAGGATCACGCAGCGTTTCTGTCATACTGATTTTCTTGTCCCAGCTTCAAACAATATTTCATTGTAAGATCAGAGGGGAACACCCAAAGCAAACAGCCTCCCTCAACTGCAACCAGGCCACGGACTGCAAAACATTGAGCTCTCAGAACACAGCAGAAGAATTGTCCCATTTAAGCTGACAGTGATCTAGCAGGACTTTATAATTAGGCCCTGTTAATGCAAACCAGCGGCGTAACAATATCATATTGTAACACACAAGTGATGTTATTATATATAAACTACTGTAATTAATATATGTATAAACAGTGAGTTGATGTCATCACTTCAGCGTACCTCATCATCATCATCATCATCAGTTATTTATATAGCGCCACTGATTCCGCAGCGCTGTACAGAGAAATCATTCACATCAGTCCCTGTCCCATTGGAGCTTACAGTCTAAATTCCCTAACATACACACACAGACAGACAGAGAGAGAGACTAGGGTCAATTTTAATAGCAGTCAATTAACCTACTAGTATGTTACCCATCCTGATTTCAGCAGGACAGATCCCATTATAGGGATCGCTGTCCCGCCTGGGGACAATGCCTGTAGGACGGCCCATCTGTAATATTTACAAGAACGAAAGTTTACAAAAATGCTGAAAGATTTCTAGTAGAACAATGAAGTTTGCAGATTCAGGTATCGATAAGTAAATCACGGCCAGGTGCACATTACTCGGGTTTCGATAGCAAAAGATGTGACCGTAGCACAGATACCTTCTCATGCAAGATATAAAACATCTACACTATACACAAAAAGATGCTGTAGAGTTGGTCGCATTATATATATATATATATATATATATATATATACATCATGACCACGTAATGGTTTTTAGGACTGAGAAACTGATATAATTAAAACTACAATTGCTGCACAGGATTTGGACAAGGATTTATTAATCCTGCCCCCCCCTTCATTCCGTCAGTGTTTTGTATTCAGCCCGTCACTTGTCCATCAGGTAACGAGCCAGATGGAGGGGGGCGCTGGCCATTCATACAGAGTATCATTCACTTAGCAGAGCCCTGATACAATGCCCCCATCTTTGGTACAATAAGGCCATTGAGGGCCGGCGTGATGTCTCCTGTACTTGCTGGTGAGAGGATGCCGGTCATTGAGAAGAATAGTGAATTATGTTCTTTCTTTCTGTCCACAGCCCCAGTCAGCTGAGAACAACACACAGGTCCGTTCCTCCCGGGGATGCTGTGAGGAGCCGGGACTGAAAACATACCTGTTTTTTCTTCATAGTGAAAAGGTAAAGTACACAAAACTCTTATTTTTTTTCTAGGCTTATAGAAATATAAATATATATAATATTTCATCCTTGCAGTTATTAGTTAGCTAATTGGTCAGGAAGTGTTGAAAGTTCATAATGTTTCAGATTATTTTTATCTCATATAATATCATATTATATTATATAGAGGTCCATGCACATGGGCAGTGTTTCCGCAGTAATTGGTGGCTGGATAAAGATAGGGATCATTAATCCCTATTAAGTAACGCACTGCCTGTACACACAGATTTCCTGTCAAGCTGCAATATAGGACTTATGTGTAAAATAGATGTTAATTTCTGAACGACTTCACAGGACGCCATTAGCGCAGGCAGTCCGTTATTTAATAGGGATTAATGATTCCTTTCTGTACATAAAACCAGCCTCAGGCTACCTCTGCAGAAATGGCGGCCATGTTGGGCAGATGGAGAAACACTTGTGTGCACCAACCCTTAGTGAAACGTTGCTTTAAATACTTTAAATGTGAAGATTACTTAATATTACTGAATTTTACAATGTATTTATAATAATACAGTGATGATTTGTTTAGCTGTTACTCAACTCCTCAGTGATATTTTATTAGTTTGTCGTCCATAAAGTGGTTTACTGACTAACACAACTCAACAAGCAGAAAGTGTGTTTAGCACTTCTGCCTTACAGCACTGGGGTCATGAGTATGGGAGGTATTCCCGACAATGAGTAGGTTCGATTCCCGACAATGGCTTTATCTGTGTGGAGTTTGTATGTTCTCCCTGTGTTTGCGTGGGTTTCCTCCGGGTGCTCTGGTTTCCTCCCACACTCCAAAAACATATTGACCCTAGTCTGTGTCTGTCTGTGTGTGTCTGTGTGTGTATGTTAGGGAATTTAGACTGTAAGCCCCAATGGGGCAGGGACTGATGTGAGTGAGTTCTCTGTACAGCGCTGCGGAATCAGTGGTAAAATCACAGTATAGTAAGCAGGATTATTATTTCTGTGATCTGTATACAAAGGTGTTTTTTCTTCTAAATAGTTAGGGCCCCGTCATTTTTTTTAGAATGTGAATAAAATATGAATACCGGGGTTAAGAAGTGGTAAAAGTATATGGTTCCCATATCTACGAGGTCCACGGAAAAATAGCCGTAAGTGTAACGTGGTTTTGTACGTTCAGTTGAAGCCATGAGAGTCTATGTGAGTTTCTTTTACTCATTCCAAGGTGAGAAAACCATGGGGGAAGTAGGGCAGATTGTGTAGGGAGTGTTTTCTTTTCTAAAAACATGTACTAGTGTTTAAGAGAATTTTTTTACATTTTTCTTTGCAGACATAACTATTTACATTGGGATGTAACGTTTCTAAAACCACAATACAAACACCTGTTTTATTACCATCTGTTTGGTAGAGCTGAGTGAAGTTTTGCATGAATTGAGTTTTGTGGTGTCAGTCTGTTTCGCAGGGGTGTGTAGTGCTGGCCATGCATAGATTATGAAAACTTCTGGGATGGGGATGGTCAGATCATTCAGGTGCATTGAGTTTGGGTTAACACTGGGAACAATCATGGCCAAATTCCGCCAGAGAAACAGATACAAAATTGCATTCAAATGTCGACATTTCTACTTTGGATAAACTTTTAGATTAGTGTTTCAGAGTAATAGAAGAAGGAAAATTAAAATTATTGTTGACCACCTCTCAATGCAGTTATGTGATAGACAGCTGTCTGTTCTCACCCCTAATTCCGGTCTGATGTTATACGAAATCATTTACATCTTGTCGGGAAGTCCGATTTCCTGAGTCTTTCACATAAAGATTAGAGACAAATAGGAAGAACGGTGCTTGCTCTGTGCTATATTAAGCCTCTCACTATATTTAGGTTATACAGAAACCCCTGGGGTGGAGATCCAGGATAATTAATAACTTCTGAAGCGGTTACATTTCAGAACAACACCAGACCTCTGTAACTAAGGACAACAACGCCTTTTGTCTGTAGCAACTTCCTGCAATCGCTGTGTACAATCACACTGGCTGGCAAATGACGAAACTGCTGAGAATGTGGAATTTTACTAACCTGAAATGCTCTCTCATAAACTCCAGCACACGACAGACGCAGGCTAATGGCAGCTATTATATGGGCAGCACGGTGGCTCAGTGGTTAGCACTTCTGTCTTACAGCACTGGGGTCATGAGTTCAGTTCCCGACCATGGCCTTATCTGTGTGGAGTTTGTATGTTCTTCCTGTGTTTGTGTGAATTTCCTCCGGGTGCTCTGATTTCCTCCCACACTCCAAAAACATACTAGTAGGTTAATTGGCTGCTAACAAATTGACCCTAGTCTGTGTGTCTGTGTGTGTGTGTGTGTGTGTGTGTCTGTGTGTATGTTAGGGAATTTAGACTGTAAGCTCCAATGGGGCATGGACTGATGTGAGTGAGTTCTCTGTACAGCGCTGCAGAATTAGTGGCGCTATATAAATAAATGGTGATGATGATGATTATACCAGCTCTCCTGGCTAACTCAGAATCAATTATTATTATTATTATTATCTTTCATTTATAAGGTGCCACAAAGGGTCCGCAGCGCCGTTCATGAAACAACATGATACAGAAAGAACAAAACAAGAATAAAAATATATACATAGACACAGGTAACAGGGTAAAGCAAATCATATTATTACTGGGACAATGAGTGAAAATGATGGTAGAAATCAGAGAGAAGTAGGCTAAAGCTTAAGAACACAGGGCTAGGGAAGCAGCCAAGAGGTACAGAGGGTGATTGAATAGTAGAAGGAGCACACGAGGAAAGAGGGCCCAGCTCCTAAGAGCTTACATCCTAAAGGGAAGGGGGAGACACAAATAGGGTGGTACTAACTGGGGGAGAGAGCCAGGACACGGGAGTTAGGAGGACTGATAGACTTGAATAAAGAAATAAGACTTAAGGGCACGCTTGGAGCCTTTGAGAGTAGATGCTAACCTGATGGAACGTGGAAGATCGTTCCACAGCTGTGGAGCAGCCCGGGCAAAGCCAATATAACTCAGAATCAATGAAACCTACAGTTGGTTTTTCTGTGTATTCGTTTCATCTCAGAGCTAGAGATGAGCTTAGTAGTTGCAGAATCTCCTGCAAAGCCAACTTCCCAGCGGAACAGGCCTTTCTGCAGAGATGCCAAGTTCCAGCGACCTTTAATTCTTGTTCTCTTGTATCTGTAGATTTCACATCCCACATTTTGTAGAATGACGCTTTCAGTTAGATCTGTTCTCTGGTGTGGCTGGGGTATAATTGTAGAGAATTCCCGGGAGGAATAGAAATGCTAGGGGGAATTCCGCACGAAATGCTTAGGGCCAAACTCCGAAGGAGAAACCTGAAATGAAGCGAAAATTCCACAATTCAAAAAGATTGCTAATCTCGACTCGTTATGTAATGCGTTTTGTTCTGTAATGTGTTTAGCTCTCTTTTCTGGTGAATCGTTCCGTGCATTAGTGAAGTAACAGAGTAACTGGATGATTGTATCAGTGGATCCCTCTCTGAAATGGCCTGTTCTGCTGCAAAACTTGATCTGCACAAAATTTGGCCACAATGTTGCTCATCTGTAATGTTTACTATGCTAATTACCCAATTCTATATATAAAAGCTTATTGATCTCTTAATGCATTTATGTTACAGTGTTATTTTGGTAACATTTGAGTGGCCTTACATTAATATTTTAATAGATGTATTAATTTTGCAAATTCAAAAGTTGCTAGAATGAGCCCATAACATTATGATTGATTAATGTGAAAAAGAAAGTTCTGTAAATCCATTGGCGTAAGGGCGTACTCATGACAGGATGTGTGTTTTACGTTACTGGGTCAAGTTAGTGTTACGTGGAAAGAACAAGCCAAGCGTATAAAGTAGACAAATGTTTGCGCTGTGTTTTTGGGGACTGTCGACTAAAGATTTTGCAATGTCGTCATAATATACAATATACACTCTATATACTGAGACGCTCTAGGAATATATGGGAATAATGTACAGGCTCCTATTATTTATAAGTAACCAATGACTTCCTTGACTACATATAGAGTACAAGATCACAGGGTGTTTCTGAGGGGACTTATAACATCCGAAATAATATGCAGCAGGAAGTGAATTATTCCTTAATATACACAAGTCTCCCCAATTAACACTGAATTGACGACATTAGAAATAACCAATTATAAGCAATGACATGAGAAATTAACCTTTATACAGATATTATTTGATATTATTTACAGCTGTACATTATATTGTTGTGAGGGATTCTCAGATCCGGGCTTCAGTACCTATAAAGGCCCATGTATTATAGATTTCCATAACGTTTCATGTGTTTGACTGGGTCAGTAATTTTATCACCTGCTCTAACTGAGGGATATCCTGAAGCTATGACCTGCAGCAAAGGTCAAACAAGGTCAGAGAAACTCCGGAACTGCATCAGGGACAGTGAGACAATGACCTGGCGCTCAGCAGAGGGAGAGAAAGGAAATGAGGTGTAATCCAAATGTGAGACCAGAACAGCGATTCTGGTTCCAAACACCCCTTTTGTCTCTGATGTTCTTACTGTGTATTATATCACACGTGTAACATACATGTTTATCGTGATAAAACACAGCATATTCATGTGTAAAATGGATAACTAGAAGGTGCTAAATGATGACTGTCAGTGTCCCACTATGTTCATAGACTACTACTGAACCGCGAACTTACAAATACAGCTCAGATGACATTACGTGGATTAGTAGGAAATGTGGAACATGAAGATTGTATCACTGGAACATGAAGATTGTATCACTGGAACTTTGCACCTCTGCAAAAGGCCTATTCCACAGAAAAAAATATATATAATTATGGAGAAACTTTACCTTCTGGCCGTAGTTACTAATTACTATGTGCAAGAGGTCTGCAACCCTCTAAAATAAATATTAGAAAATAAAATATGCACTAGTACATTTATAACCATGAATTAATATGTTAACTGTGGATAATTTACAACCATTTATTATATAAATTCATAAACAATACAATAACATTTCATTAGACTGATAAATCACATATATATCATCAAGATGCAATTTGTAACTGGAAGCTCTTTCATCTACCTGAGATAATTCTGATTATTGTCAGAGTAGTCAAATACAAACAGGACATTTTATGCTGTGGAACTTCATATTTATACTCTCATAATACCTTTGGATCTAAGGAGTCTTAAATTAGTCAATTTGAATATTGTTTTACAGTATTTACTATTTCTTGGAACATCAAATGAACTGTTCCACAGAAGAATTGGATTTGTAAAAATGTCTACACTGTGTTGTAACATCATTATCTCTATTATTCATCATCTCAGGGGTGGCAGAAAAATCAAGTATTTGTGCGGAGATAAAAAGGTTGTGCACCCAACTGCAAACCAGGGAACTCATCCATAAATATGTCATATCCACCCTTTGTCTCATTTAGATAATATCCTCCAAAGCAAAATATCATTTCTGCATGTGGGTACAAAGTAAGAACAATCCAGCACCTAATCAGCTCTCAGCAAGGACTGTAGAATTCCGCCCAACTTCTCCCACCAGACGGTGTTACACCCCAGACGGCAACGCTATCTTTACACCTGTGCACTTCCCCTTAAAACCAGGGACAATTTTGATAAGTGCCTATTTATTTATAAAGTAATTTTACCAGGAATAAATACATTGAGAGTCGCCTTTCAAGTATGCCCTGGATGACCATCACAAATCATTCTGGGGGGTAAATGCATCAAGCTGAGAGTTTTCCGGCGGGTTTGAAAAACCAATCAGATTCTAGCTATCATTTATTTAGTACATTCTACAAAATGATAGTTAGAATCTGATTGGTTGCTATAGGCAACATCTCCACTTTTCAAACCCGCCGGAAAACTCTCAGCTTGATACATTTACCCCCTGGATGTTCATTGTTCTGGTTCTAAAAGTGTAAGTTCATGAACCAACTGCACTAACTGGGGGCTCTTTTATCCGATATTTCCCCACAAACTCCGAACATCTCGATCTGACCAAACTGGCATCAGAACCGGTCAGTCTTCCATTCCTAGGAATTATTTATTAGAGACCCTAAAAACACACTTTAGTTTTTTATATTAATGGTGATTACATATTTTTAATGTCTATAAAATACCTTCTATTAAAACACAATTTAAAACCGGTATATGTTTTGTATACTTATTTTAACTGAAATAATCAAGGGTACTCCTGTTTTATTTAAAAACTATTGCTTGTCAAAATGAGCATCTATTCCATATGTTAGGACAATACGACATTATTTTATTGTTCCATTAGAGTCTGTATTTCATTTCACATCAACTGAGCAATCGATACGGCAGCTTCTATTAATGTTAATGAGTGGTAATATAGACAAATAATGTTCTTTATGCAAAATATAATATATATTTTCTGAAAAGAGGTGAACAAAAGACCTCCTTAAAGTTTGGACATATTCCCCCATAATTCTGTTTATGATCTGTGGTCTTCTGGTCCATCCAGAGTTATTTGTTCCAAACTAAGCAACTCACAGAAAGGGGATAGATCACTTAGGTTGAATAAAGTTATTGCTATAGATGGTGCATCGTGGCAGCTTAATCCGGGTCTGCCCTGTGCCAGGAGATCCTTGGTCGGAAGGAATTTTCTGTTGGCAGCGCAATACGCTTTTCCTTCACAAAGGTTAAATATCTGCTAACTAAACATCTTTCGTTCTACACTGGTCTCACTTTTTTTACCACAGCTGTTATAAAAAAAACCCTGATGAGAAATCGTTCTTTAGTGGGAAGTCTTGTGCCTCCTTTGAAGAAGCCGGGGGATTGTACGACAGAAGATCTGATTCAGCAATGGGAAGGATAAAAGTAGTGACTCAGACTTCCCTCACCCTACAAGGGAGCCCTCGTCCAAAAAAAGTTTTCATTCTTACAGGGAACTCGGAAGAAAAATCAGAGTACAGTCAGTTTTGGGATCTTGCGATGGATATTACTCAGCGTGTTGGAGATTGGTAAATCCAGGGATAGAGCTTAAATTTCTGGAGAGAGCATCTGGACGGAGCACCGTGGCTGGAAATTTCTGAGTATGTACCATTATTATCCTCTAATCATCAGTCGAGATACATTAATAATCTGCATTTATAGAACCACACGGAGTTGCTGTTACACAATCTCTGCTTTAGACACATTCCTTCACTGAGGAATTCAGCTTTTTCTTAGAAACAACCTAATTTATAAATAGATCAATCACAGACCGCAACGTTCTGGTCATGCCACCAGTTCCATGGATAAATAGGGCAAATTCGGTCTCTTTTATTCTAAATTTTCAGAAAAGACATTTTGTTGTTGAAGTTTAATTTTCCTTAAAATTTAACGGATAGTTCGCCTGCTAAATAAATGATTGTCTTGTGAGTTACTAGAAAATAATGTGTTTGAATGGGTTGGCAGTACTAAATTATTTGCAGTGAAGGAATGCCCATACACTGGAGATGTTGGGGTCCAAATGAGTCCACTTTTATAGTTATTTGGGGTTTCAAAGTACAAGATGCTCTACAGAATGTATCAATATATATAAGAACAGGGCAAGTTCTGCAGATCTATGGAGAGTTTAGTAAACTAATATAAACTAATCGCTCAGTGAGAGTTC
The DNA here is from genome assembly GCF_038048845.1 of Mixophyes fleayi. Classification (NCBI taxonomy): domain Eukaryota; kingdom Metazoa; phylum Chordata; class Amphibia; order Anura; family Limnodynastidae; genus Mixophyes; species Mixophyes fleayi. Next base: position 271,252,638 of record NC_134406.1, read on the forward strand.
CTAATAATCTGTGTTGCCCTCCAGTGACCTGAATAAAGGTGGGCAGCACGGTGGCTCAGTGGTTAGCACTTCTGCCTTACAGCATTGGAGTCATGAGTTCAATTCCCGACCATGGCCTTATCTGTGAGGAGTTTGTATGTTCTCCCCGTTTTTGCGTGGATTTCCTCCAGGTGCTCCGGTTTCCTCCCACACTCCAAAAACATACTAGTAGGTTAATTGGCTGCTAACAAATTGTCCCTATTCTGTGTGTCTGTCTGTGTCTGTGTGTATGTTAGGGAATTTAGACTGTAAGCCCCAATGGGGCAGGGACTGATGTGAGTGAGTTCTCTGTACAGAGCTGAGGAATTAATGGCGCTATATAAATAAATGGTGATGATGATGATGATGATATATGGTGCGAGGGTCAATCATCGTTTGGTTAGGGGGTGACTTTACAAATATCACTTTCGGCCTGCCTCGATATTGTACAATGCGGTCTAGTTATTTCTATGTACTGATCCTGTGGTTAGATACAGAGAGGTAATATAGTCATCTTGTTGACCGCGCCAGCAGCAAGTATGTATGGGGAACGGGAGATATTGTCTAAGAAGTATTGTGACGATATGTGAAGGCAGTATGTTTTGCTGGCTTCGCCGGCGACAGTTTCCCGATGCCATTAGCAGGCGCAGACATGACATTTCTGGAAGAAATTGATGCAGTAAGGGAGTTTCTAGAATAACTGGAGAGGATTTCACTGTTTCCATTACGTGCACTTTCCGGGGTATCCACCAGGAACAGTAAACGTAGCAGCATGATTAATATTATTGGAGCATTTACAAAAACGGGGAACAAGTAGGCGGCACTCGCTCAAATAAAGAAGCATTGCAGCCCCCCATTTTCTCAGTTCGTACATGAGTCGGTGTTTGTTTTTGCTTTGTCGGATAAAGGGTTTAAATATACTCCTTTACTGGTGCTGAAATTTAGGAAGTTCTATGAGATGTAACTAATAAATCAATGTGATGAGCTAAATGAAACAGACTGGAAGAGACACACAACGGACATTTCCATTCAGTAATTGGACAAATAATTGTTCTATTTCTGGGAAATAATATAGAAATATTGCAGAACTTATGCAATATACCCATGAATCTGTGTAACCCTTCTCTGGTCTCGCAGACACGTTTCAGTCTCCGCCTAAATCTCACAACTGTCAAGATTCACAATGGCCACAGCATTTAGTGCTTAAAGAAATGGAGAAAGCAGTTGGCATCACATAATTATATCTGTCTGCTCAGGATATCATCCCACCAGCATGTCCCAGGGATGACACACTAGCCTCCTGCTAGGGACCCAGAGATTAAGGGTCGCAGCCCGACTATGTGTCCACCACCCACATTCTGCAAAGGTGCAAATTGGGAGCCTCTTCTGAGCATGCGTGGTCAGCATACCTCCTAATGATCCCCATTTTGACGGGACATCCTGATTTTGTATCTATTTTTAAACTTTTTTTGGTCACTTAGTGGAACTGAAAACCCAAGTTCCACTGTGTAAGTGCGGAGCAGCTAGTGGGGTCATGAATGCACACCTCACCAGAGGCTGGCGCAGCAAAGTGGTACATTATGTCCTACCATTCCTGGCTACTGGCGCAGAGGGAGCCGAGTATTGTCCAGCTGATTTTTTATTGCTAAATTGCAGCAATAACAGATTTGCTATTGCTGCAATAGAAAGTCACTGTTGTCTATTGATGAATAACCCTCTCAGGGCTAAAACACGCTTATGTAGGAAGAAATGTTATTTTAATCGTGGCCACCCCAGGCGGCCTCGCGATTCATCCTTTTGGTGATGACACACAAGTCAAGAATCTCTGGTTAATGGTAAGAAAATTAAATAACAAAGTTTATATACACAGGGAAGCTAAGGAGAAGAAAATGCCCAGATGAATAATGACCGTAAGGTTTGGGGCTGCTGGAGAGAACTGTGTTCAAAGCGTCTGTCTGTAGTTTCCATAGATTTTGCTTTTTTCCACGTTTTTCCCTTTTATAGTCAAGGGATGAATATAATTAGCAGTGAAGATTGGATTCAGATGATTCTCAGCTAATGGCCTTCACTGTTGCAGAGAAAAATACTGCTCTGTTTTTATCCATTTTAAAAACACTGCTCTGTTTTTAATCCATTTATTGGGATGTCAGGACGTGAAATCGGAACCGGAACGGGTGTTTTTATCTTTATCGAGCTGTTAAGGAGAACTTGTGGCTGTTTATTATCATTTCCTGATTATATATTTCTTTTAAAAACAACTTTTATCTCTAGTCCGTTGCTCCAGAACTCTATGTTTTGTTTCAGTTTATTTTTAGCTATCTACTCTTCAATCTGACTTTCCTCTGGCCTGTCGCCATACACAGGAGCCAAGTCATCTCCGCACCAGAGTGTCCTGGAGGCTTCACGTTACTAAAAGAGGAGGGGCATATGGTGTAGCACAAATGTTGATGTGATTTGTCCTCTTTTTTTTGTCTTCACAAATATGGTGACCCTGTCTGCAGTGAGGTAAATTGAGGCAGTAGCATCTGGTGGACAGTAAAATATAGTGAAATTCATTTGAAATTTTTAAATTTTTTGTCACTGCAAAAGCCTGAGTGGCAGCAGGAAGCTCCGGCCTTGAAGTGTACACGAATACAAATGTTTAAGTTAATTTATGTAAGGGACGGGAGGTGGGTGCATTTCAGTTGTTGTTGTTGCTGTTATGCAAAATTTCATTTTCCACCACTGCTGTGTCAGGAAAAACTTTTACTTCCCTCAGTGCTCAGTAAGGCCCACACATGCCCCCTTACCCTATAAGGTCCATGCACTTCCCCAATGCTCTCTAAACCCCATGCATTTCCCTGATGCCATCCAAGATCCATGTATTTTCCCAATCCGCTCTAAGACCCATGCATTCCCCCAATGCCCTCTAGAACCCATGCATTTCCCCAATGCCCTCTAGGACCCATGCATTTCCCCAATGCCCTCTAGGACCCATGCATTTCCCCAATGCCCTCTAGGACTCATGCATTTCCCCAATGCCCTCTAGGACCCATGCATTTCCCCAATGCCCTCTAGGACCCATGCATCTCCCCAATGCCCTCTAGGACCCATGCATTTCCCCAATGCCCTCTAGGACCCATGCATTTCCCCAATGCCCTCTAGGACTCATGCATTTCCCCAATGCCCTCTAGGACTGATGCAGGTCCCTGATGCCCTCTTAAACTTTTCCCAATGCCCTCAAAGACTGTGCATTTCCCTGATGCTAAGACTCATGCATTGCAACAGATGCCCTCTTGGAACCATGCATTTCCCCAATGCCCTCTTGGAACCATACATTTTCCCAATGCCCTTTTGGACCCATGCATTTCCCCAATGCCCTCTTGGACCCATGCATTTCCCCAATGCCCTCTTGGACCCATGCATTTCCCCAATGCCCTCTAGGACTGATGCCATTCCCTGATGCTAAGACTCATGCATTGCAACAGATGCCCTCTTGGAACCATACATTTCCCCAATGCCCTCTTGGACCCATGCATTTCCCCAATGCCCTCTTGGACCCATGCATTTCCCCAATGCCCTCTTTGACCCATGCATTTCCCCAATGCCCTCTAGGACTGATGCCATTCCCTGATGCTAAGACTCATGCATTGCAACAGATGCCCTCTTGGAACCATACATTTCCCCAATGCCCTCTTGGAACCATACATTTCCCCAATGCCCTCTTGGACCCATGCATTTCCCCAATGCCCTCTTGGACCCATGCATTTCCCCAATGCCCTCTTGGACCCATGCATTTCCCCAATGCCCTCTTGGACCCATGCATTTTCCCGATGTCCTCTAGGACTGATGCCATTCCCTGATGCTAAGACTCATGCATTTCTACAGATGCCCACTAGGACACATGCAATCATCCTTTCCTAGTGCCCTGTAGGCACACTCCTGCAACCCTATCCCACTCCATTGGGCCTTGAAAGTTCCTCACTCTTCCCATTTTCCATTCTCCCTTATGTTCATGTTTTCTCTTAACAGTGAGAAATACAATCTGTGGAAATCTTTATGACAAATAACAGCTGGAGGTAAAATATATTTTTGGACCAGTATTACAATCCCTTTTCATGGAATGTTTTAAAAAAAAACAGACCCCAATCACAATTACATAACGAATATCATGGTTACTCGCTGTTCGGATGCTTGTGGCCTCTTCGTATATGACCCAATATAATGGACATAACACATATAACAATGTGACTCCTTTCTACCTTGGAGATAACCTGTCCCATTGTCTTACCATCGTGTTTCACAAGTGGACAATTTAATAACTAGTGCTATTTAAATCCAGTACTGTCTGCTCACTTATATAAACATAACAGTGACTTAGATCCCATTGTCATGAAGACACTGGAAATAATAGCCAGTCTGCACTGTATTGCTGCTTAGTCTTGGGAGTGGTCTTCCTGCCTGCCGTTATGTGATGGATGGAATCTAAGGCTGTTTATGCCAAAGTTTTATGGCAACTGGTGAGCTGGTAACCACAACCAGTGATACAAGAGGGGAAGACTGAAGGGCAGTGTGGGATTAAGAAACAGTGATTCTGCACTGATCCATACTGAGCACCCAATAGCCAATTGAGATTAAAATGAGAGCAAAACTGTATCCATGACAACGAAACTCTTTTCTCATAATTAGATCTACCAAAAAAGTGAACACTACTTATTTAGTTTTTCATCAAGGAGTGTTTTTCTCGTAACTTGTTAAATTATAATTACAGCATTAGAATAATATATTCCCTTCTCATCCTCTTGGACCTTTCTGCAGCCTTCGATACAGTCGATACCCTCTCATAGCCTTCGCTGAATTGGCCTTTCTGACACTGTTCTCGGTTGGATTGAACTATTTCTCAAATTTATGAAGAACGCAACTCAGGAACAGCGCAACTCAGGAACAGCAGTTCCGATAAACTGCTGTTTCTGTGATGAAAAAACATACTTACCCCACCTCTTCGGAATGCGATGTCTCCGGATCTTCTCCTTGTCTTCTTCGTTTTCCTTCATACTTGGCCCTCTGCTCTTTCCTTTGTACACCACATCACTGGGTGATCTTATCAGCTCTTTTGGACTCCAGTACCACATCTATGCTGATGGCACCCAAATCTACCTCTGTTCTCCTGTGCTCTCCCCTTCCATCCTCAAAAAGGTGTCCAGCTGCCTCTCTGTCATATAGCCAAATCTGAACTCATAACCCCCCTCAAATGACTTCCCCCTACCACCCTCTCCTTCACTATTGGTTCTACCATGGTCTCCTCTGCACCCCAAGTTCGATGCCTGAGGGTCACCCTTGACTTCTCCCTCTCCTTCACCCCTCACATTCAATCCCTTGTCCAATCCTGCCGCTTCCATCTCCACAATATAGCCCAGATCAGACCCCTGCTCTTCTATGAGGCCACCAAAAACTCTCATCCACTCCCACCTTGATTACTGCAAACTGCTCCACATTGGACTCCCCGTTCCCATCTCGCTTTTCTGTCCATACTAAATTCTGTAGTCCAACTTATTACCTCTCCCGCCAGTCCTCTTCTGCCTATCCTCGCTGTCAACCCTACTCTGGCTCCCTCTCCATCTCAGAATCCTCTTCAAACTCACCTAAAAATCCATCTTTAACTCCTGTGCTCCACATCTCTCTAACCTCATCTCCACTCATACTCCTTCTCGCCCTCTACGGTCTTCCAATGACCGCTGTCTCAGCTCCCATCTGGTCACCACCTCACATTCCGGCATTCAAGACTTCTCCTGTGCTGCGTCACTTCTCTGGAATGATCTCCCCCATTCCCCTAGCCTATCTGTCTGTTCAGGTAAGCCTACCCTTCTACCACCTAACCATGCCCTTCTCCCTCCCTCTTCTTTATGCTTTTATACTAACCATACTATACCTCGCCCCATCCTACTTACTCCTGTGATTCTCTCCCCCCAGTGTTCTCGTCCTTCATCCCATCTTTCCACTCTGTGTGTCCTGTTAGTCTCCCCCTAACCCTTTAGATTGTAAGCTCCCTTGAGCAGGGCCCTCTTTCCTCGTATCCTCTGCCTCTTGTTTACCTTTCCCTTCGGCCCCCGCCTCTTGTCTCCATTTCGCCACTTGATTCCTTCCCTATCGCCTAATCTCCTCTTCTCCCGTGCTTCCGCTTCTCCATCTCTGCCCTGATCCTGTAAGTGGCGCCCTCACTACAGGGCTCAGGATCAACCCCGCACTCACTCCCCACCTTCATCCTTCCCTTCCCATTCTATCTGTACACTGAAATTCACATTTACCTCTTTGCCCTGTGCACCATTCTCTGCTTAGTTGGTAATTATTCATACTTATTCCACTTTGTTTTTGTACTACCTTGTATGCCATGTATTGTTACCCTGTACAGTTATCCCTTGCCCTATGGACGGCGTTGCGGACCCTTTGTGGTGCCTTATAAATAAAAGATAATAATAATAATTGGAACTCAGAGTAATTTTCATTGTCAAGTCAGGTACTGGGCTTGCTAAAGTGTAAGGACCTAAGTCTGTTGTCTAGGCCTCTTCACATCACGTCACTGTCTCTGCCACATGCAGCCCCTGTCACATGCAGCCCTGTCCTCACTAACACATCACTCATCTCCTGATATACTCTGTGCTTCTGGGGGACCCTGCTCCTTCCACTATATAACTCTCAGTCTGTGACTTCCTGCTTCCTTCATTCCCCTCCTCACATCATGTCACTGCCCCTGTCACATGCAGCCCTGTCCTCACTAACACATCACTCATCTCCTGATATAATCTGTGCTGCTGGGGACCCTGCTCCTTCCACTATATAACTCTAAGTCTGTGACTTCCTGCTGTCTCCATTCCCCTCTTCACATCATGTCACTGCCCCTGTCACATGCAGCCCTGTCCTCACTAACACATCACTCATCTCCTGATATACTCTGTGCTGCTGGGGGACCCTGCTCCTTCCACTATATAACTATCAGTCTGTGGCTTCCAGTTTACTATAAGAAAATATGAGGATGGAGCAGGTCATATGGACAACTTTTATTTTATAAAGCTGAATCTGTAGCAAAAACTTCATATCAAGTTTTAACCAGCCCTATGTGTTGTATGTAATATATGAGATTGTCAGGGGACAGGCGCCTGCTCTCACAATTATATATATATATATCTCCAGATACAAGACATTTGTACATCTGATGCTGTTGCCGGCAGCTCTGACCATATGACAGACTGTACTGGCTTCACAAGACACGAGAGCCCGGCCCGCCAGCACAATCAGGAGATAGTCACACACGGCCGCTGGGCTTGTTCGACCTTCATTGAGAATAGAATGAGGAATTATTTGAAATACTAATACTGAACCAAAGTCACCTTACAGAGAACTGCACTGAGTCACCCATAATTTTACATTTAGAAAGTCATTATATATATATATATATATATATATATATATATATATATATATATAAATATATATATATATATATATATAAAATCATCTGACCATCTACACAGTACTCCTCTTATTTTGCATACTAGGTGCAATTCTCATTAGCAATCCTTACTTGATGGAGTTCAGGGAAATTGATTTTTATTAAACAGGACATAAAACATGCTAACAAATGACACTGTATCCGAGGTCAAAAGGCATGATGGGAATTGTAGTCTTCGTATGGCTGCCTGGACTGTATGCATATAACTTGTTCAGCACCAAATTGACCAAATTGGAAATGATATTAAAATGTTGTCAGCTGTGAAGTATAGAAAGATTTACATGCACAGAGCTGAGGCGTGTCTGCAAATGAATTATATCCTGTCCGGTTTAGAGCCTTTTACTGGAAACAATGTTAAAAATGCAGGCTCTCTTTTTTATTTTAAGTCAACCAATCAGATTCAGTCTGTCATTTGTAAAGCACAGTGTAAAAAACAGAATGATTGGTTGCTGTGGGTTTGAGCTCCTTTCTGCACAACTTGTTTGGTAAATGTTGTCACTTTGGTAGTTATTCATCCAACACAGAAGAACATACGAGCAGCAGATTGCAACTCCTTTTTGTTCTCTTTTTAACTCGGTTCTGTGTTACACTGTTTAAGACTAATTACTAAGGTATATTAATGGTGCCTACATACATCACTTCTAGGAGATACGCAGTGGATATAGGAAAAGAAGAGGAGGGCGTGAGTTAGTGAAGCCATCAGTGTAACCATGTGGACTGAGCATGGTGTCTGATGATCTCGTCATCACATCCCAAACCAATGAGGGTTTGAAGGTGCAATTTGGGTCATCTTACACGTTCCCCTTGATCACGCCATGTCACGGCCCACCACGCAGGCATTTAAATGACCTTGCAGGAGAACTACCTGTTCTCTGAGGACTCAGGAGGCCTCACCTTAATTAAGGAGTGCCCCTGACATCCCGGGACATAGGCCACCATGTGCTATAGGACTGGCTTCTTACAGACATTACTAATTATTTAGTGTTATAGTCATTGGCTGCAAGCTCCTTTTTATGTGAAACCTGAGCTTGAAATGTTTCAACACCAGAGATAACTATACTGTGGAAATAAAAGGGACCTGTCAGGCTGGATCTACATTTCCTGCCCCATAGGTGCATTTCCTCTGCTGCCTCCTACTCCTACCCCTCCATGTAGTTCTCCTTGCTCTAAGCCTCCGTATGCATATAAATCAGCACGTCATGAATATAAATTAGCGCCTCATGAATATAAGTCAGTGCCTCATGAATATAGGACAGATTATTTGTCCTCTATAGAGGTTTAATCACTGCCCTGAACATCATGACCTCCACTGAGGAGTCCAAACAAGGATGAAACAGGCTGTCTGTAAGCGGATATTCTGAATCAGCACAGTCACACTCTAAACAACGTATTGGTAAAGGATAATGAAAATACCCAGAAGCCTATTCTACTTTCTAGAGCGGCATATTATATATTGATGCTAGGAAATGCGATTTAAAAATATCCCTAGTTCAGAGCTGGCTAAGAACTAAGATGCGGCCCAACAAGCAAAGCGCACTAGCCCACATTAATCCTCAAATACCCATGTAATGTGGGCCATACCCTGAGCGTACAGTGGCTGCGACATGCGCTGTTTTATTAAATGTAGGGTTGGGAGACTGATCCAGCTAATAGTCTCTGCTACTGTCAGATTCCAGTCTGGGCCTGATCTAATTCTCCTCGTCCAGCGATAACACATGGACAGTTCTGTTTGTGTCACACTGACGAGAGGTCGTAGCCATTAATTACAAGCTAAATAAACAACAGACCCAACCTCTAGGACTAAAACAAAAGTCTGACGGAATGTTCACATTTCCAGCCCATTGTACAGTGTGAAGTGAGCGTACCGCACACACGGATCTCTTCCTGTCCTACACAATGGGGCTGCCCGCAGACGTCCATCTCACTTCCTTTCATCCAATAGAATCCTAGAATTATGAGCTATCGACATCTGAATAGATGTCATGAACTGAACTGTTTTATTTGAGTGAAGCCGGGATTTCACAAGTAGCCGGGGAGTGACACGATGGGTGGGGTACGACTGGATCTGATCCTTTGACTCTCTTTGTTTTCCAGTCCTGTGACCATGAAAAGTCTTCTCTCGGCAAAGTATCGGTCACATTAACCCTTTCTGCAACACACAGGTCTGCAGAACGCCATTTATGGTACTACCCACTGTTAATCTATTATTCATATTCATCTGTTATTATTTTAATGACTTGTTATATTTTACACAGTGGAGACAGGGCAGCTGTACACTCAGCTCGTGCGATTATAACATCATATCTCCCAACTTTCCAGATTAGTCACCTCAAAAGGGGTGGGGCTTACACAGAAGTGGGTGGGGATTTGGCATAAAGCGGACTTTTTGGCGGATCGGGGAAAGGTTTGGACAGATCGGGGATGGGGCTTATTTTGCCCTCATTTTGCATCTGTAACTGATGAGACATAGGCAAACCGAGGGGGTTTCCTAGTGCCCGGAAACCCCCTCCAAGCCTGTGATGCTGTATAATTGAGGTGGCTCGTCCCTGCCCCCGCTTCACACGGTGCATGCAGCATTGGCCGTGTATATTATAGGGATAGGAAGAGCTGGATAGCAGTCAAGCACTGTCTAATATTATAGCCACGCCCCCATGCATGCTGGCCACGCCCACTGGTGGCGTGGTGTGGAAACTCCCCTCTACAAATCCTGTGTTTGCCCCTGTGAAAGGTATGTAACATCCATTCTATACACGGGACAAACCAGTAACACTGAAGGTCATTTATTAATAAATGAGTATATAACTCATCACAGGCAGAGGCGCCGAGAGAGGGGGCGGGGGGGAAGGGGGGGTGACAGGTACAAATTACTGGGGTACCTGCGCCTGCCTGGGGTCCCTAGCCTGCCTGTATAGTGGCAGTCCTAGCACAGGGACTGAAGCCCGGATTCTCCCTCTCTGCTTTGTGAATACAATCTGCTCCAATCATTCCCCCCCTCCTCACCCTCCACCCTGCACAGATTCCATGGAACGGGCACTCTGCGGCCACAATGTCTACAGATGGTGAGCAGGCTTACAATGTATCAGCCAGAATAAATATTTGTTACATTTGTATACTTACAATGTAACATAAACACAAAGAGATGGAATATCTGCCAAGGCTGCCACTTTATTACTAGTACTAACATTAACTCTACAGCAGGCTCAGGCAGCTTGCTCTTGTGGGACTACAAGTCCCAGCAGGGTATACAAGGACGGGTAGTATAACAACAGAATGAGACCCTCAGTGCCTACAGAATGATTCTCCAGGAATGCTGGCGCATTGTGATTGTGGAATGTTTTTTTTGCTTCTCTGGCTTTAAGAGAATAATGAATAAATCAAAATCTGAAATCTAACACATCACAAAGAGCCAGATCATACATTATAACTGTTCCCTTTATAAATAGAAGGGTTAATACCTGGAAGCTGAGTGTAGGGGTTACTGTTAATGGAAGGATTAATACCTGCAGGTTCTGTTGGAGGCTGGGTGTAAGGCTGCGTACACACTGCAGTGTTTTCAGCCAAATATCGGGCCAATCACATTATAAACGACCGTTCGGCTCGTTATCGCATTAGTTCCAAAGCACATGGTATCTTTTCATTTGATTTATAAACTGGACTTAAAATCTCATTCAACGATATCATCCATAGATCTCTATGCAGTGCGCAGAGTCACCATCTTTTCAGCTGATGGTTATGACAGATGAAGATCACAGATCTGAGGATAAATCATGTAAAATGTCTATAGTATGTACCCAGACTAAGCATTAGGGGAAATAGAAGGGTTAATATTTGAAGGTTCTATTAAAGATACTACTTTGGAAAAATGTTATTTCCATCCCAAACATCTACGATTGAAACCTAGATTGTATTATCACCAGCCAGTATCTGACATTATCCAGTTTTGGAGCTGTCATTAATATCCTATTAACCTCACTAGCAGCCAAGTGACCGCAGGTATAATTAGGGATTGTAATGAAGTCCCCCTGCACCATTTTAGGCTTCAACCCTGTTGGCACATTCCCATTGCCAGCTCCATTGTTAGTCACATTGTACAGACCTCGTTACAATTTATAATTTTCTTTTTAAATTTGCCCCCCTCTTCCATCTGATGTTCTCCGATATGATATGAAGTCCACTCTCCCACCTGTCTTGTGTGGACCCCTAGCACCGTCTCCTGGTGCCCACCCCTCTGCTCTACTGACTTCTATTAGACATATAATACACATATGATAAAGTCCTGCTAATAATATCTGTATAAGCAGTGAATGTTCACTAGTTAAACATGAGTAATAAAAGTAAATTATAAGTGGGAGCTGGTTATCACATACTTGCCAACTCTTCTGGAATGTCCAGGAGACTCACGAATTCCAGGTAGGTCTCCCGGGACTCCCGGGAGAGTTGGCAATTCTCCCGCATCTGCCCACAGATTTCAAGCCTCCGTTACGCGATTCTCTGGGAATCACATCATTTTGGTCCGCCCCACCCCATGGTAAAATGACGCGGTAATCACATTACAGGGGACAGGGTCAAAATGACGCGACTCGCGAAGCCCCGCCCCCCTGATGACCAAATCCACATCGAGACTCCCAGAGGCCAATCCTCAAAGGTTGGCAACTATGGGTTATCAAGAACACACAGATTTGTCAGTAGAAGATGAGAAGGTGAAGTGTAAAATCTCACAACACCTTTCACATATCTTATGGGTTTCAGAAGAGATATCTGACCCCCAATACTGTAAACGTATGTGCTATAATGTGATATATTATATTCCCTCTGCAGCCAGCATCACAGTACTAACTAGTTATTCTCTATAGACTCTCTTACGGTACCAGACACATGGTACACATGCAGGCTTCTGATTAGACGTGTATAGAACATACCACAGCTAAGAGTTACTGTACCCCCGAACGACACACATATGTATCCAATCTGGTCTGTTCTCCGCTGGCTCAGGCAGGTCATTGAATAAACCAGAGGATTCAGTACCGAGCACCTCCAGAGCTTACTGATATGTTAAATACATAAAAAACATAAATGTTACAAGTAAAGGTGGATAAGTAAGTAAACATGAGGGTGGAGGTCATCAAAGTGCAGTGTTTATCAGGTTTAAGAAAAGTTAATATGGTCTTAATACCATGAAATGCAGGAAAGAGGGAACGTTCGTTCGTGAATACGCTGTGAACAGAAAATAACTAAATCTTAAATTATAATAATAACATTCAATATTACAACAAAATAATGTTACTAGTTAATAATTATGCACTGAAGACATATACAGTGTATATATATATATATATATATATATATATATATATATATATATATATTAACAATAGGTCCTGCGTGGTAAGTGACAGAGTAGCACTGCAATGACTGCTACATTAATGGACACATATAAACATCCATAGAAAGAAAAGGAACTTTTAAAATGTCAAAAGCTTGCAGGGCATGCTGGGACTAGTAGTGGTTCCAGAGAGTCACAGGCTACATGCCGAATAGTACGTGGCCCCTTTAATTACCCCAGGATAGCTCCTCCCACTGCAGACAGCTCAGAGCCACCAGGGCCTGGGCCTGGTACTATGATCTTTGATGTACCTTGATCTCTCCCCCACCAGGGGCAGGGGAATATCTGTCCCCCGGACCGGTCCCACATTGGGCTACTTTTGGCTGGGTCAATGGGCAAACCGCATTTTTCATCCTTTAAAATGTTTCTAATAGGCTGCTGAGTCGAATCTTGCGCTCCTAGATAAAATTTGCCATCCCTCCCCTGCCCCCACCACATCCGGGTGCCCCTGAATGGAAGAAAAAATACTCACTAGATTTTAGCAAGCAACTTCTGTTTCATATACGAGAATACCATAGTAGACTACTCTGCAGAATTCCAGGTAGGTCTCCTGGACTCCCGGGAGAGCAGGCCAGTCTCCTGCATCTTGCCCACTACTTAGTGAAGTGGGCGGCATGGGGGCACCCATGATGCGGTTCGCCTTGCATGTTGTCATTATGACCCCCCCAGCAATAAAATTCTGTGATTGCCTCATTGAATCATGGGGACGAAAAAAAAATGCTGCAATTTGCTGCGTCAAACTCCCCCCACCCCCCTCTGCACTCCACCTACCCCCTGCGCTCTCCCGAAGGGGAGGGAAAAAAAGTTGCCAAATATGGAAATTTTCATTGTTCTCTTAAATGTCATGAAACAACACAGAATTAATTATACAATTTGTTAGAAATCTGAAAATGGAACTGTGGAAGAAACACCCTTCTTTATTCATTAAGATACGTATGAGAAACGTATTTAGCAGAGCCGCACTAAGTGTATTTATTGTATCTAAGTCATTGTAATGGAACATGAACCACTTACTGTACGTGGGCCGTGACTCTGCAGTCTCTCAATCTCCCAGAAATCATTCATTGTTCTGCACGAACACAACAGCCGTAACTGCTCGGGGGGTGGGGGGGGGGGGGGGTCATTGCGGATCATCTGGAACTTATTCCAAGGACTAATAGCCTGAGAACCCTAACCACAAGGAAAGGAGACAGTGTTTCTATTAATTACTTCATTATGAAATTCTGACATTGGCACAAAGGATCGTTCCCAGGCCCCAGATAATGAAAGGAGCCCGCAGGACCAGTCGCGTCACTGAGCACAAAGTTAAAGTGTATCTTACACACAAGACACTATACACAGACACCCAACATGGATGGGAGCTATCGGCCGCCTGGATCGTTCCAGTAATTGGACCAATACTGGTAAGGAACTTACAGGACTTATATAAATAAATTTAATATGAATATCAAGAGGCTTTAGCAGATGTCTTGAGAACATAGCAGCAGTAGGAAGCCTTATGCAGTATATATAGACATTAAACGCATCCTTCTGTCCTCAGTGACCTGAGGTTAGGGGTGTCTTATGCATAGATGAAGGTTTACAATATATCACTACTAAGTGAATGTCTTCAGAACGGACCATTTATTTGTCATCCGTCCATGTGTGGCGTGAAAAGAGTCTGTGAAACGCGTTAGCTGGAGACTAGCGCTCTTCTCTTATTCCAGAACACTCTGTGTGACGTTCTGTGTGATTCCTGGGAGAGGGGGTGTTATAAAGCGTCTCATCTCTCCTCCCACTGTGGCATCATCCAGGATTCCTCTACAATAACTCTTATTCATGACCATGCAGATAATGCAATATGAATAGCAGAACCCGCACTTATCTGTGTGTGTTACCATGAGGTTCGTTCTGTGCCACTTAGTCTTCCAAGGAGCGTGTCATACAATGCCAGATGCTTTATATAAAATACAAGTTAACCCGTGCATGATACTCATGCATTCTAGTCAAATCAAGATACTTAAGGTCTTAAAAAGGTTCTTGTCATGCATTTGGGCCTAGCCCAGGCCTCCCCAGGGGAAGATCGTTACTTCCCGATGCAAGCACTCTTTTTAATGTGTGTTCATGAGGTAAAATTACCTCACGAAAATGAGTTTGACCCCTCAACTCGTAAATTTAGCCTTTACTACCCCTCCCACGGGGGAAAGGGGGGATGATGGAAGTTAACTGACTTGACTATTCTAATTTTTTTGTCAAATAATGTCAGTATACCAAATTTCAGGTCAATTGGATGAGCCTTTTCTGAGAAAATAGTTTTTCCCACACACACACACACACACACACACACACACACTAACGCATGCCTCTACGCATGTGTGTTCATGAGGTAAAATTACCTCACGAAAATGAGTTTGAGCCCTACCAAATTTCAGCCCTTTTTGAATTTTTTTCCCCACACACACTAAGAATTTAGTAGGTCAGTGTATAACTCTGCCCAGCAGGTGGCGCTGCAACTTGGTTTTTTTTTCCACACACACACAGACGCCACTAAGCATTTATATATTAGATATGGAACAACCACAAGTATACTGTACATTGAAAGTTTCAGTAAATTATCAAAACATAACAGGGTTGTCGGATAAACCCTTCGTAATCAATCCTGTCTTCCACATATAACAGTTACTGGTGTCCCCCTTGGAACATTCCCGGAACCTGATCCAGTAAAGCGCTATTGATGTTTGGGTCTGCGGTGAGAGCTCGCCCTTTGACTCAGGCAATGGGGTGACAAGCCGCCCTAACTTACCTGCAATAAAGTTATAATCACAGAAAAAACATATGCATAACAGACTTCCTAAGTAACCATATAGAAGGAAACTGCCGTGAGATAGGTGATAAGTTACATATAACACGTATGTTACATATAATATCAAACATTTTAACTTCTGATGATATGGGAATTTTTACATATATATATTGTGAGGAATCTGAGGATCACAAAATGCCTATTCATATCGGGTCATTTTAAGGTGCCCATATTTAGGGAGAGTGACTACTTGGTAGATGTATATTCCATTTGGCCACAAATGTATGCACCAAATTGACCAGATCAGTCTTAACAACAGGGTCCTATGTATCTAGTTGCTTGTGATGAGCTAAATATCACATGGACATTAGATAAAACTGATTCTAATGGTGCCCTCCACATTAATGCCTTTTATAGTCTTACACTGTGTTAAAATGTTATATAATGTTTTAATGTTAGTGCTTTGTGTTTTTTCACTCCACGCATGTGCAAAACCGAAATATACGTCAAAGAACACAGTTCATGTTCACGTGTAAATTACACTTCCTACAGCAGGACGAAACGGGGAAGGGACTGGGCGTATGCACGTAGTCAGTGTACAGTAAGGACGCGCCAAGCTGGTGCGCACTCAGCAGCGTCTGATTCAAGGTTTGGGCATCTCTAAGGTGGTTTTAGCTGTATCATTTGCACCAGCTACAGGCCACGGGTAAGTGCCGAGTGATATTGATGACGGCTGTGTGTACAGCTAGAACATGTGTTTGCAATCAAGAGCAAATGTAAAAATGTATTTTATATATAGTAGACATTAATAACATCCTAATAAACGTATTTCATGGGGGGGAAAATACTTTTTTTAAATCTCCTTTCATTAATAACTATGGGCCTGATTCATTAAGGATCTTAACTTGAGAAACTTCTTATTTCAGTCTCCTGGACAAAACCATGTTACAATACAAGGGGTGCAGATTAGTTTTCTGTTTTGCACATAAGTTAAATACTGCCTGTTTTTTCATGTAGCACACAAATACTTGAAAGCTTATTTGTACACTGACATTTAAAGTTGATATTTGCGTGCTACATGAAAAAACAGTCAGTATTTCTATAGTCGTTATTACAGAAAGAAAGATTCTGGCAGATAATTACTATGGTTATTCTCAGCATGGGAAATAAGTGAAGGATTCTATAATAAGCATCAGAGGATTCTAAACAGATTTTCAATGAATAAATCTGAAATGTTGTTTAGTCCAGGGATGAGTATTCATGGGGGTGTTGTACTTATTTCTGGATCGCAATTTCATCCCATCCTACATCAATTTTTAGCAATCGCGACTCATGGGAATAAACTCATTTCCGGTCAACAATTCTTCTAGTCTCCAAATGTCACTTGTCTTGAGGACTATACGTGTCAGAGGGGTACATGGGGGGAGTAGACACAGGGGATGCGCAGTATGTTATAAACAGTGAAATCCACAAAAATAAGGATCGCTTGGGGGCTACAGTTTCAGCAATGACATTGAGGATACTCATATATCCTCTAAACGTGAGTGGAAGCTTCTTAGTGATGAGATACCCATAGATGGACATAATGTTATAATGATAGTATTTAATGTGGATCTTCCATTAAAATCTCTAGAGATATGCAGAACGTTGCTCTGCTTACAGTAACCATCGCAAGCAGGGACGCAGCTGCAGAACACTGGTGACAGTTTGTTCTGGATTAGATAATGAGAATTTGGGAACATTAGTTCCCAGTTAGATTCATAAAATCAAATGAACCAAGGATTCCTAATTACATTGTGACGTCAAAGTACAGCTCTATACTCATTGGGCCTGATTCCTGTTCGAACGTATGTCCGTTCGCGTAGCGTATCTTGCGTGAAATAGCTCCGTGCATGGCCAGAAAGGGACATTACGAAAAAGATCGTAACTTTGTGCAATTTAGGTCCACACGCAACTGACACTTACGGCTATCTGCGACTTGAGAGGCGGAACAGGGGGGAGGGAATGAATGGACTAACGTAGGCCGCGTACAGTAAGGGCGCTCCGACACAGATGCAGACGATTTAACGCCTGTGTTTGCCATAAGTACCCATGTTTTCAGCTGTATTATTTGCAGCAGCTACAGGGCAGGTGTAATATCGACTGATAGTGTGGAATAAGCGTATGCAACTAAGATATATAATTAAAACGCATTGTATGTGCAGTACGCATTGAAATCGTCTTTATGTAATGACACTTTTAAAAAAAAATAATAATAATATTTGAAAATATTCATATAAATTATTATACTGTTAAGAGTTATTTTTATTTTATGATCAAACAAAAATGTTATGCATCCTTATGTGAGCGTCTATTGTACTTACACATACTGCAATCTGCTCTGTGTGTCTATGAATACCAAGTACTGTTTAGGCAGAGTACTTATACCCAGAGATATACTTGGATGTGAATGTGGCCAGTTCTGTGCTCATTTTAAAAACGCAACTTACGTGCAAGATGCGTTGGGACATGAATCAGACCCATTATGCTCAGTATTTGAAGGAGTGGTGCAAGTAAACACGGACATTCAGAAATGAATTATCAGTATGAATTTATTTGCAGGAACAGACTTCATTTCTGAGCTGAAGATTAAGTTATATAAAAAGTTTCCTGGTTATTAAGCGTGTAGGATAAAGCTGTGGAAAACATCAATATGTATCTTGTGACGGAGAGTGGAAAGTGAGCAATGTTCTGCAGAGATGGATAACTGCCCAGTATCACTTCTCTTCTATATGTTCTGTGGTTACAGAGAACTCATCGTCATTGCTTATTTGTAAGGTGCCACAAATTCTACAGCGCCAGTCGGCATACAAATAATAACAGATAAACATAACAAATACAAATTGTACAAGTACAAATATACCAGTACAAATTCTGCATGTACTAGTTAAACAAAAAATAAAAACATTCACACAAATAAACATAAAAACATAACAGGTACACTGGAGGTAGCCAAACAAGGTGCAGACATAAAACATGGGGGTAGGGTGTGATAGGCAATAAAGAAGAGGTGAGAAAGCACTTGGAGGTTGGGGAGAGTCTGGTTGGGCGAGGCAGGGAGTTCCCTAGGTGGGGAGCAGCATGGGAGAAGTCCTGGGGGTGGGAATGAGATGTGGCTATTAAAGTTGTGCAGGTTATTAAACAACTGCTGAGTGCCACTTCTCTTGTTCTATATGCTGGATATCGCTCTCAGTATATGACCAAGCTCTGCATGTGTAGACAACTGCTCAGTACCAGTTCTCATGCTAATTGCTGGATATCACTCTCAGCATTTGATCATGCTCTGTTTGTATGAACAATTGCTCTTGCTATTTACTGGATATCACTCTCAGCATATGACCATGCTCTGTGTGTACAGACAACTGCTCAGTACTACTTCTCTTGTTCTATATGCTGACGTAAATTCTCAGTATTGATCTTTGTTCTGTATACTTGGACCTCTGCCACTTCTGCATGTTGTACAAAAACCCTCAGAGGCAAATAGAAGAGTTAATGTGAAGTCAGGTGGTAACCGGCCGGTGAGCAGATGAGCAGCAGGTTTACTCTCTGGACATATTTCATGCTCAGCGCACTTCATAACATTCTTGCCGGTTGCAGGAATGTGTCTCCTCAGGCAAAACACGCAGGTGGTGCAGTGGATACGTGGGCTGGGGTGCAGCGGCTGTGTGGGGGGGCCGCATTAAGGATTCCAGATACACATCTGCTTTTTGTGAGGATATATCTGACATTTCCCTGTATTTATATGAACCATAGAACTGATCACAGCATTTCACATCACAAACACAAAAAATGATATAACACAACTACCAACAACATTCACAGCTATACATTGAGATCACAAATATACGTCTCTCTCTGGCGATAAGGCTGTATCTTTATTATCTATTATCCATGCAATTGTACAGATATATATTGCTGGAGAAGCTGATTGACACTCAGGGGCTGGCTAGTGGGCTACCTGGGGGGTGACTGAGCTACCTGCATTTATTTTTCCTTTAAAATACTGATGACGACAGCAGCATTATTGCTGGCAAGAGGAAAACACCTGTTTGGTTTTTCCTAAATTATGATTATGAGAGGAGATCGAGCGCTTCCTATCACTGCAGTTAACATCCATTTACTGCTTGTGTAGACAATGACTGATAACAGAGAACAGCCTGCACTCAGCTGAACAAAAATGTAAACACAATGTCAAATAGTTCTGCCAAGGTATGGAAACTGTTACATACAGTGTACATTTAGGTTCAGTGGATGTGTAATGAGTACTGTGTATACTGTAAGTGCTTATACTAATCCAGAGCAGACTAAAATGTTACAACACTAATTGATTGGCCACGTATTTATTATGCATTTGAGGTGTAGCTGCACTGATCTCCAATGACGTCTCTCCCCATTTACCTGTATTTAAATCTAAAGAAAAATGATCAGACTCACGCATGTGGTTACTGGCAGAGACCAGACCAGGGAAGAGACGGGATACCCCTGTACCCCTGACTGCTCTGGGACAGTATCGCAGGCGCAACTGAGGATCGCACAGCCGCCCCAGACTAAATTGCAGCGATAAAGTGACATTTTAATAAATATATATATATATATATATATATATATATATATATATATAATTATTACCACCATTTATTTATATAGCGCCACCAATACCGCAGTGCTGTACAGAGAACTCACTCACATCAGTCCCTGCCCCATTGGGGCTTACAGTCTAAATTATCTAACACACAGACACAGACACAGACAGACACACAGACTAAGGTCAATTTGTTAGCAGCCAATTAACCTATCAGTATATATATATATATATGGCAAATGTCTATATGAACACAATGGGCCAGGTTCAGAGTGGAAGGCTAGTGTAAGTGTAACTTACGTTTGCAAACGAGGCAAGTACATCGTATTGAGAGTTGAAAACCATCAATTATTTATATAGCGCCACCAATACTGCAGCGCCGTACAGAGAAAATTTGTCATTTACATCAGTCCCTGCACCATTGGAGCTTACAGTCTAAATTCCCTAACACAGACAAATACTCACCCTAAGGTGGATTTTGCCAGCAGCCAATTACCCCACCCATACTTTTTTTTTTCAAGTGTGGGCGAAAACCAGAGCAAACCCACATAAGACAAACAAACTCCACACAGATAAGTCTATGGTCAGGAATCGAACTCATGATCCCAACAGTACGAGGCTGTGGTGTGAACGAGCAGCAGATGCGTCCAGCTGACCACAGACTTCCCTCTCAGACACTTACATCCAACTTGAGAACATGTACAAAAAAACTTTTATTTTATATGCTACCAACGCAATTCCTAAATAGCATTGTGTACTCCTATATAGACCAGCTAATACAGCAGGAACAACTTCCCAACGTGCATACAAACAAAAATTGTTTTGAAGTTTCCAACAACGCATTCAGCAAATCCTAATCTAGGGGCGAGCGACTACTAAAGTCTCAATAAGCGTCTGCAAATCATTTGCAAACCTCTAATTACAAGCGGTTCGCTGGTTTGGATATTCATCATCATCGTTGTCATCTGCTATTTACACCTGAGCCTGGCCACCCGGAATCAGAATGCAATGGTTCAAACATGCCCTTACTGTACATCACCACTTCCCTCCCCCTCACCCCTCTTCAAGCGTAATAAAGTATACTTGCCTACTTTCAGTTGGCGACGTCCGGGAGAGGGGCGTGACTAATGGGCGGGAGGGGAGGGCGTCCCTGATTGCATCATTTTGAGAATCGCGTCATTTTAACAAGGGAATTCCGGGATGCGGGAGAAATACCAGCTCTCGCGGGACCCCTGGAGACTGACCCGAATTTCGGGAGTCTCCCGGACTTTCCGGGAGAGTTGGCAAGTTTGTAATAAAGTGGCAATCAGTTGCAGGTCTGAATAACCACAGTTACGTACGTTCACTGTCTGAACATGTACAGAGTGCAAAACCGCAAACAGACGCTACGCAAATGGCGCACGTCTCACTCTGAATCATATGCGCTAGAGAAAATAACATGGAGCAAGAAACATAGCGCACTCCTGTAATCCAACCATACTCCTGACAGAGATGAACAGGTTAATGCCTGGGTTATAGACAGGGACAACAAAGTGTTAATGCACCTTTATCCCCCACAGATGATGTCAGACTGACTGTTCCCTTCCTCTCCAACCAGTCATCATTTATGTGATTAAGAACGACGGAGAGGGAAGAAAACATATGACTGGAAAATGGTTATTCAGCTCATTTGCTGCCAGCGGAAGCTGTGCAGCGTGGAAGGGGTTAAGTGATCCGTCCCGTTGTTCCCGATATTTAAGTTTCCCAGTGTTGGGAATGGAGCATAGAGCTGACTGTGTTTTGCTGCATGTGACTGAAAGACATGAAATGCCAGCAGCTCTGGCATAATTATTACCAGACTCCCCCCTGGACTGATCAGAGGCAGACAAATACTACTTAACCTCTCGCTGTCAGAGGGGAAAAGGTAATCCACTGGAATTTGCATCACAAAGGGTTAAACCATAAACCTTCTCCGCCTACCCCTTGCAGAGAGGGAGTGAAATTTTTTCTTTATTAATAACTAACATTAGAACACTGGCTTCTGCTGTAAGGTATTCTCTGCCGCCATCGTCATGTTGGTATAACTGATGTGATTGGCCATCACAGAGATTGATCAGGTGTCTGCTAAACAAGAGGATGCCGCATTCCATATTTAAGGACCACAATACAGTCTCATATGAACCGTTTCAGACACCGTAGTCTGCTCCCCTTTCCTAATTGTTTTCTACTTGTCATAATTTACCTCCAGTTCAGATGGAAAAATGACCCTTTTGCAGTAGGAGACGTATCTGCCACCCCGCACACTGCAAAGATACACCTCCAAGTCTGCCCAATCACCCAACTTCATCATCATCAACATTTATTTATATAGCGCCACTGATTCCGCAGCGCTGTACAGAGAACTCATTCACATCAGTCCCTGTCTCATTGGAGCTTACAGTCTAATCCCTAACATACACACACTCACAGACTAGGGTCAATTTTGATAGCAGTCAATTAACCTACTAGTATGTTTTTCGAGTGTGGGTGGAAACCGGAGCACCCGGAGGAAACCCACGCAAACACGGGGAGAACATACAAACTCCACACAGATACGGCCATGGTCGGAATTGAACTCAGGACCCCAGTGCTGTGGGGCAGAAGTGCTAACCACTGAGCCACCGTGCTGCCCCACTTTAGTCTGTATTACTATCTGGGGGCTAGAAAAGAAACATTCTACTGTATAAACTGCCCCACAAGGGTCAAACTGGCCTACAGTATATGCCAGATGGGCCATCTACTCTGACTGTACTCTGAGGAGAGCGGCATACTAACATCACTTGCCCATCAGAACCACACACAGCAGCCACGTGGGTACTTACATCACTGACATTGATGGACATTGGGACTTGCCATGTTCTCCCTCCAGATCTGACGCTTCTGGGTTTACCATGTGGCATTGTCGGCTGTATATACGGGCAGCCAAGACCAAGGTGATCTGCACAGCACGGATGCAACTTTTTACCTTCCATTTACAATAAAAATGAACTAAGAAGATAAGAAAAACATCTGATATCAGTTTATCTGATGAGGGAACAGTCTGCTCTGTGAATGGACCAGTACAGTGACCCTATAAGTTATACCTGTACCTGGGTGTGTGGAGAGACAGACGTCACACTGTACAAAACTGTAAATGTCACATCATAGTCCACCCTCCTGCAACTTTACTGCCACCCCTTTCATTATCTAAACCTGCCCTGTTCCTGCTAATATACTACTAACATACTACTGGGGTTAGTCTGATTTGTGTCTTATATTGATGATGAGAGTGAGAGGACATCAGGACTATTACATGTGTCGCTTATGTCTGTATGAAGCTGGTGTTACATTACATAAAGTGGGTCTAGAAATGAGCTGACGTTCCCCTGGAAGGAGGGAATTGTATTATATTAAGGATGTAACACAAGACCCAATCACTGCTCTGATCTAGTGCAAAGTCCAAGTCCTTTTATGGAGTATAAATGGCTGTGTCCATCACCGCTTATCTCATTACAGTCATTGTCCTCTGCAAATTGTAAACTTGTTTTTGTGCTGTTCCTCATTACGCCAGGCGTAACATTGCACCTATTCTGTCCTAGCCAAGGGTCAGGCGTAACATTGCACCTATTCTGTCCTAGCCAAGGGCCAGGCGTAACATTGCACCTATTCTGTCCTAGCCAAGGGCCAGGCGTAACATTGCACTTATTCTGTCCTAGCCAAGGGCCAGGCGTAACATTGCACCTATTCTGTCCTAGCCAAGGGCCAGGCGTAACATTGCACCTATTCTGTCCTAGCCAAGGGCCAGGCGTAACATTGCACCTATTCTGTCCTAGCCAAGGGCCAGGCGTAACATTGCACCTATTCTGTCCTAGCCAAGGGCCAGGCGTAACATTGCACCTATTCTGTCCTAGCCAAGGGCCAGCGTAACATTGCACCTATTCTGTCCAAGCCAAGGGCCAGGCGTAACATTGCACCTATTCTGTCCTAGCCAAGGGCCAGCGTAACATTGCACCTATTCTGTCCAAGCCAAGGGCCAGGCGTAACATTGCACCTATTCTGTCCTAGCCAAGGGCCAGGTGTAACATTGCACCTATTCTGTACTAGCCAAGGGCCAGGCGTAACATTGCACCTATTCTGTCCTAGCCAAGGGCCAGCGTAACATTGCACCTATTCTGTCCTAGCCAAGGGCCAGCGTAACATTGCACCTATTCTGTCCTAGCCAAGGGCCAGCGTAACATTGCACCTATTCTGTCCTAGCCAAGGGCCAGCGTAACATTGCACCTATTCTGTCCTAGCCAAGGGCCAGCGTAACATTGCACCTATTCTGTCCTAGCCAAGGGCCAGCGTAACATTGCACCTATTCTGTCCTAGCCAAGGGCCAGCGTAACATTGCACCTATTCTGTCCAAGCCAAGGGCCAGGCGTAACATTGCACCTATTCTGTCCTAGCCAAGGGCCAGGCGTAACATTGCACCTATTCTGTCCTAGCCAAGGGCCAGGTGTAACATTGCATTTATTCTGTATTAGCCAAGGGCCAGGCGTAACATTGCACCTATTCTGTCCTAGCCAAGGGCCAGGTGTAACATTGCACCTATTCTGTCCTAGCCAAGGGCCAGGCGTAACATTGCACCTATTCTGTCCTAGCCAAGGGCCAGGTGTAACATTGCACCTATTCTGTCCTAGCCAAGGGCCAGGCGTAACATTGCACCTATTCTGTCCAAGCCAAGGGCCAGGCGTAACATTGCACCTATTCTGTCCTAGCCAAGGGCCAGGCGTAACATTGCACCTATTCTGTCCTAGCCAAGGGCCAGCGTAACATTGCACCTATTCTGTCCTAGCCAAGGGCCAGGCGTAACATTGCACCTATTCTGTCCTAGCCAAGGGCCAGGTGTAACATTGCACCTATTCTGTACTAGCCAAGGGCCAGGTGTAACATTGCATCTATTCTGTAGTAGCCAAGGGCCAGGCGTAACATTGCACCTATTCTGTCCTAGCAAAGGGCCAGGCGTAACATTGCATCTATTCTGTCCTAGCCAAGGGCCAGGCGTAACATTGCACCTATTCTGTCCTAGCCAAGGGCCAGGTGTAACATTGCACCTATTCTGTCCTAGCCAAGGGCCAGGTGTAACATTGCATCTATTCTGTAGTAGCCAAGGGCCAGGCGTAACATTGCACCTATTCTGTCCTAGCAAAGGGCCAGGCGTAACATTGCATCTATTCTGTCCTAGCCAAGGGCCAGGTGTAACATTGCACCTATTCTGTCCTAGCCAAGGGCTAGGCGTAACATTGCACCTATTCTGTCCTAGCCAAGGGCCAGGTGTAACATTGCACCTATTCTGTACTAGCCAAGGGCCAGGCGTAACATTGCACCTATTCTGTCCTAGCCAAGGGCCAGGCGTAACATTGCACCTATTCTGTCCTAGCCAAGGGCCAGGTGTAACATTGCATCTATTCTGTAGTAGCCAAGGGCCAGGCGTAACGTTGCACCTATTCTGTCCTAGCCAAGGGCCAGGTGTAACATTGCACCTATTCTGTAGTAGCCAAGGGCCAAGCATAACATTGCACCTATTCTGTACTAGCCAACAGCCGGCCAACTTCTCCCATTAGCCAATGCAGTTTTCTGGTCCTCCGCAAACAGCACCATCCACAGACCTACGCACAAAATCCAGGCGCAGTCATCCCGCCGAAGGGGATTCTGGGCAGCACCTCGATGTAGCAATCACCTCCACTGACCATTAGATTGTGAGCTTTCGTGAACAGGGCCCTCTCCACCACCAGTAATACTGCTGTGTGCCAGCGCAGTCCTAGGACTGATGGTTCCTCTTATCTATAGTTTGCCGACTTTCCCGATTCCCTGCAGCAATCTCTGGTTCAACAAGTTTTAGTCCGTGGAAAATCTGGTTAATGTCCTGCTGGATGTTAGTGATTTAGTAAGAGAACTATTTTCTGTGATTTGCAAACTGCTGAATGCAGTTTTCAGTATATGCTGTGTATACTAATATTTATTACATGAGGAGCTCAGTGATCAGACCATGTACCCACACGTGTAGGTCATCAGAGATCACATGTACAGGTCATCAGAGATCACACGTCTAGTGCATCAGAGGTCACACGTGCAGGTCATCAGAGGTCACAAGTGTAGGGCATCAGGGGTCACACGTGCAGGTCATCAGAGGTCACACGTCTAGTGTATCAGAGGTCACACGTGTAGTGCATCAGAGGTAACATGTGTAGGGCATCAGAGGTCACACGTCTAGTGTATCAGAGGTCACACGTGTAGTGCATCAGAGGTAACATGTGTAGGGCATCAGAGGTCACACGTCTAGTGTATCAGAGGTCACACGTGCAGGGCATCAGAGGTCACACGTGTAGTGTATCAGAGGTCACACGTCTAGTGTATCAGAGGTCACACGTGTAGGGCATCAGAGGTCACACGTCTAGTGTATCAGAGGTCACATGTGTAGGGCATCAGAGGTCACATGTGCAGGGCATCAGAGGTCACACGTGCAGGGCATCAGAGGTCACTCGTCTAGTGTATCAGAGGTCACACAAATAGGGCATCAGAGGTCACACGTGTAGGGCATCAGAGGTCACACGTCTAGTGTATCAGAGGTCACACGTGTAGTGTATCAGAGGTCACATGTGCAGGTCAACATAGGTCACACGTGTAGTGTATCAGAGGTCACACGTGTAGGGCATCGGAGGTCACACGTCTAGTGTATCAGAGGTCACACGTGCAGGGCATCAGAAGTCACACGTGAAGGGCATCAGAGGTCACACGTGCAGGGCATCAGAGGTCACACATCTAGTGTACCAGAGGTCACATGTCTAGTGTATCAGAGGTCACAATTGTAGGACATCAGAGGTCACACGTCTAGTGTATCAGAGGTCACACGTGTATGGCATCAGAGGTCACACGTCTAGTGTATCAGAGGTAACACGTGTAGGGCGTCAGAGGTCACATGTGTCGGGCATCAGAGGTCACACATGCAGGGCATTAGAGGTCACACATCTAGTGTATCAGAGGTCACACATGTAAGGCATGAGAGATCACACGTGTAGGGCATTAGAGGTCACATGTGCAGGGCATCAGAGATCACACATGTAGGGCATTAGAAGTCACACATCTAGTGTATCAGAGGTCACACATGTAAGGCATCAGAGATCACACGTGTAGTGCATCAGAGGTCACACATGCAGGGCATCAGAGGTCACACGTGTAGTGCATCAGAGGTCACACGTGCAGGGCATCAGAGGTCACATGTGCAGGGCATCAGAGGTCACACATGCAGGGCATCAGAGGTCACACGTGTAGGGCATCAGAGGTCACATGTGTAGGGCATCAGAGGTCACATGTGTAGGGCATCAGAGATCACACGTGTAGGGCATTAGAGGTCACATGTGCAGGTCATCATAGGTCACACATGTAGTGCATCAGAGGTCACATGTGTAGGGCATCAGAGGTCACATGTGTAGGGCATCAGAGATCACACGTGTAGGGCATCAGAGGTCACACGTCTAGTGTATCAGAGGTCACACGTGTAGTGTATCAGAGGTCACATGTGCAGGTCAACATAGGTCACACGTGTAGTGTATCAGAGGTCACACGTGCAGGGCATCAGAAGTCACACGTGAAGGGCATCAGAGGTCACACGTGCAGGGCATCAGAGGTCACACATCTAGTGTATCAGAGGTCACAATTGTAGGACATCAGAGGTCACACGTCTAGTGTATCAGAGGTCACACGTGTATGGCATCAGAGGTCACACGTCTAGTGTATCAGAGGTAACACGTGTAGGGCGTCAGAGGTCACATGTGTCGGGCATCAGAGGTCACACATGCAGGGCATTAGAGGTCACACATCTAGTGTATCAGAGGTCACACATGTAAGGCATCAGAGATCACACGTGTAGGGCATTAGAGGTCACATGTGCAGGGCATCAGAGATCACACATGTAGGGCATTAGAAGTCACACATCTAGTGTATCAGAGGTCACACATGTAAGGCATCAGAGATCACACGTGTAGTGCATCAGAGGTCACACATGCAGGGCATCAGAGGTCACACGTGTAGTGCATCAGAGGTCACACGTGCAGGGCATCAGAGGTCACATGTGCAGGGCATCAGAGGTCACACATGCAGGGCATCAGAGGTCACACGTGTAGGGCATCAGAGGTCACATGTGTAGGGCATCAGAGGTCACATGTGTAGGGCATCAGAGATCACACGTGTAGGGCATTAGAGGTCACATGTGCAGGGCATCAGAGATCACACAGGTAGGGCATTAGAAGTCACACATCTAGTGTATCAGAGGTCACACATGTAAGGCATCAGAGATCACACGTGTAGGGCATTAGAGGTCACATGTGCAGGTCATCATAGGTCACACATGTAGTGCATCAGAGGTCACACGTGCAGGGCATCAGAGGTCACACGTGTAGTGCATCAGAGGTCACACGTGCAGGGCATTAGAGGTCACACGTGTAGTGCATCAGAGGTCACACGTGCAGGGCATCAGAGGTCACATGTGCAGGGCATCAGAGGTCACACATGCAGGGCATCAGAGGTCACACGTGCAGGGCATCAGAGGTCACATGTGCAGGGCATCAGAGGTCATACGTGTAGTGCATCAGAGGTCACACATGCAGGGCATCAGAGGTCACACGTGTAGGACACAGGGGCGGATCTAGAAAGATTTTCTACCCCGGGCGATTTAGGGGGGGCGATTTAGGCCCCGCCCTTTTCTGCCTTTTAAGGCTGCCGGCGGCTGCACAGTATGTGCAGGTCCGCTCGGCAGTGACAATGTGCTGCCTGGCTGCTCTGATTGTGTTTGAAACACATTGTCCCTGCCTGCCACTGCCGAGCGGACCTGCACATAGTGTGCAGCTGCCGGCAGCAAGCCCCTGCTAGGGGGGGGCGATTGCCCCGATCCCCCCCTCCCTGGATCCGCCACTGGTAGGACATCAGGGGTCAGCATGATTTAACTATATTTCAAGTTTATTTACTTTTTTTCTCTCTCTTTCAATTTCTTTTGCTATTTGCCCATTATCAGCACCTATACTTCCATGTGAGAAGTGGGTGTTGGAGAAATGGGCACAAGTAATTTAATATTTGTTTACTAATGATACTTAGGGCAGCTGTAACTCTGGTTACGGCCGTGCCAGTGATCAGACCATGTAGGGTAAATGTTTTATATGAAAGAACAGGCGCAGACAGAAGTCTGATTACAGTTGTAACCGTCATAACATCGTATTACATCTCTGTGATAAATATGTTGCAGCTCCAGTCCCATTAGCTGTCCTTGAGTATAAGTACGTATAATAGTTTGTGATTGGTCCAAGTTTCTGAATGTTTATCGGCACACAGCCAATTCCCACTTTTATCTACGTTTCGGAGCTCACCACCCT
Organism: Mixophyes fleayi; assembly: GCF_038048845.1. NCBI lineage: Eukaryota > Metazoa > Chordata > Amphibia > Anura > Limnodynastidae > Mixophyes > Mixophyes fleayi. Next base: position 271,282,332 of record NC_134406.1, read on the forward strand.
ACGGCCTGTTTTATGGAACCAAATCTACTTTCTACTTCATTTTCCCACTTTAGTGCCTGATATGTACATTTATAGGGATAACATCACGTGTGGTACTAAGCTGTGTCGTATGATCATTTGTATCCAGTGTCTTCCCATAGAACCTCACACAGTGCACAGTGCTATTAAAAGATACAATTGGGCAACATTGTATCAGCGGGCTCGGGGAAGGGGGGGGGGGGGGTTGTTCTCTATAGAGAGGAAAGTGGACTCATTAATCATATATGTCTTTACCTCCCTCTCCCTGACCCCCAGACAGGAAGGCCTGAGCAGTGGTCCTGTGACCTAGATAGCAGGATATGAGATGAAGGGAACTGTAGTCCCCCCACCCCTCCCCATAGGGTCTGGTAAACAAGCCAGGCTCGGTCACACAGGTCGCCCCAATCTCTCAATGTTGACAAAGCTGTTTTCAACGAATAGATCAAACTCCCGTCACTGGAAATTACAATTCAGCACATGAGTTATATATATACAAAGAGATTAAAAATGAAGAACCTCATGTAGAGAAGGACGAAAGTCCATGTGTGTAACGTAAAACACGAATCCCACAACTGCGCAGGACTCTGGTGGTTCTGTAATACAAAACCAGCAGATTCATTTTGTTAACCATATTTAAATGGCTACGTAGCGGGTGGACGAGACACAATATCTGGATTGCGACTCGCGATTGGTCTTTCTTCTCATATACCCCCCCACCCGGGTTTCGTCCATGGTGCTGGTGTGGGGAACAGAGGCGCCCTGTTAAAAACATCCCATGGGGTACCAGCAAGTGAGAGGGGCCATGGTTGGAAAAATGGCAGCGCAGCCTTAAGGTAATTCATTATTGTATTTCCACTTCTGTAGCCAGTTATTCCTTTTTATTTAATTTTATACCCATAGAGATTATTATAGTTATGTTTATATATTTTACAAGTTAACCCGTGCATGATACTCATGCATTCTAGTCAAATCAAGCTACTTAAGGTGTTAAAAAGGTTCTTGTCATGTATTTGGGCCATAGCACAGGCCTCAACCACCAACCACTCCCCACTGTCACCCCCGGCAACCACCAACCACTCCCCATTGTCACCCCCGGCAACCACCAACCACTCCCAACTGTCACTTCTCCTTCAAGAAATATATATATATTTTTTTAAATCTTTATAAACACTTTTAACAATTAACAAATTAAATTAACAAATTAAAAACATCTTAGTATACCAAATTTCAGCCCTTTCTGAATTTTTTTTTCCACACACACTAAGAATTTAGTAGGTCAGTGTATAACTCCGCCCAGCAGGTGGCGCTGCAGCTTGGTTTTATTTTTTTACACACACACACACACACACACACACACACACACACACACACACACACACACACACACACACACAGACTAACACACGCCACTAGACATTTATATTATAGATTATGCTGAGGATCATAGGATATAAAAATGTTTGGTTGGTGCAGAGAACTTGGTAAGTAGCAACAGTGACAGCTATAGGATGTAAGAAGTCACTAAACTCCCTACAATAAATTGCTCACAGATATGTGCATGACTTTGAATGATAAATCCCTCGGAAATCTTCATATAATTCGCTTTAGCATATAAGTTACAGTTTACACTATTCAATGTCATATTAGGAAATAAGAAACAAACCCAACAAGTCTGATCGCATCCTGCGCTTGTCTGAGTGTCAGGCGACAGGATCAAAGTCCCATTTAGCAGCACCATGGCTGGGTGGTCACAGCAGATGAGACGCAGCTTTTTGGTCTCTCATGCTGAGGAGTCAGATCACTCCCACAATATTTTATTATTGTTTAGTTATAAGATGCCACAACACTTCACATCGCTGTACAGTGGGGAAATAGAGTATAGTGCAAAGACATAGGGGTCCTACAGGTAAAATACATAACAAGCAATGGTAAAATGCAGAACAATTAAGAAGCATAAATGCAGTAATACCACAAAATGAAGCACACTGTGTAAGACATGATGGGCAAGGCACAAAACAGGCATAAATCATAGTACACAACTTACAAGGGGCATAACACAAGGTCTGGTGGACGAGGTAAGAGCAGATATCAAGACTGCCTTTACCGTAAGAGCTTACAATCTAAACGGGGGACAAGAGGGGTAACACAGCCAGGATGTGAGCAGAGACAGGCTGGGCAAGCAGGGCAACCAAGAGGAATTCTGGGACCCAGGAAAGCAAATCCTTGGGGCCCCCCATTATTATTATAGATAAATGTGCACAGCCGCTCCCTTATTATTGGGCTAATTAATAGTGAGGGGTAATAAAGATGTTGCCTATAGCAACCAATCAGATAGCTGTCATTTTGTAGAATGTACTAAATAAATGATAACTAGAATCTCTTGGTGCCCCTGTGGGCAAGTGAGAATGGAATTAGGTGGGAGATTGCAGACATTAGTGAACAGGTGGAGGGGGGCATTTAAAACGTTAGTGGTGGAAGAAAGTCTGCATGGTCATAAAGTTGTATTTCATAGCTGGGAGGGGACATGGGAGAAGTCTTGGGGCTAGATTTACTAAGCTGCGGGTTTGAAAAAGTGGGGATGTTGCCTGTAGCAACCAATCAGATTATAGCTGTCATTTTGTAGAAGGTACTAAATAAATGAAAGCTAGAATCTGATTGGTTGCCATAGGCAACATCCCCACTTTTTCAAACCCGCAGCTTAGTAAATCTAGCCCTTGGAGTTGAGAGTGGCGCAGATGAAAGACCCGTATTTACCAGAATACTCGATAATGACACAATCCGTTTCGATCAGATTATTAGCGGGCATTGCCTGGATTTTCAGCTGCGCTCACTGTGATTTCGGGCCAAATAAAAACGGCTGTGATACTGCAGCTCGTACCACTAACTTTACTCTTACAAAGAAAAAATAACATGTAAACAGATGAAAGGAATAAAAACAAAAACGTAAAGAGGAATCAGTTGTATTACACACTGCTGCTGAGAGCATAGTTTATTAATGAACTTAGTAACTAGTGATGGGAAACAAGCTCTGTCAGAAATATGGCAGTGTGTAGTGAGTAGCACATTTCTCAGTTAGCTATTCTAGCTTTCAAGGAAAGGTAAACCTGAGTACAGCACCATATACTCCACTCTAAGATGGACTAATGCACACTATTCCTTGGTTTCAGAATATTTGTCTTAAATCGTCTCTAGTGTCTCAGTATAACCCAGACGTCTGACTCATTCAGTGCATAACTAACCCATTTAGGTTGACTCATTACAGTCTAATATGGAAGACATCTATATTGTGGATTTTATCTCCTATTTTCCAGTTCTGTTTAATCTCTTACTGGAGTCGGTATGTGTGCGTAGTTCGCTCTAGTAAGATAAATGCCGGCGTGGTATCTGAAGGAAGAGTTAGTGGATGGATTACATGTCACAATCTTATCTCCAGCGCTGTCTGAGCTTATATGTGCTCTATGATATTTATTATTATTAACCAGTATTTACATAGTTTGTTCTATACTCGGTGGTTTCTGCTGCTACAGATGGGAGACAAACATCTAGTGGACCCTAGAACAGACTTTATCAACAGGGTGCAGCCTTAAAACAATGGATACTCACGTTAGACAATCATTCTGCACACCGAGGATTAACGTTTCGGAAAACTCAAGATCTAGTGGTCATTTACAGCCCAAATCTACAGGTACTCTGCGAAATAATGAGAAGACCAGTCTGTGCTCCATGCAGGGCCGGATTAACCATAGGGCTAACTGGGCTAAAGCCCAGGGGCCTATGGCATCCAGGGGGCCCTTGAAAGTGCTCAGCAGCAGTATTGATCGATCGGGGCGGGGGCGCCCCCGGCGCAATCAGTGCTGCTGAGCCTTTCACTGCGGTCCTTCCCCAGCGCGCTGTAGTCTCCTTACTGAGGAGATCTCGTGAGTCTCACTCTCACGAGATCTCCTCAGTAAAGAGCACTCAGCGCGCCGGGGAAGGAGATAAGTGCGGGGGGGGGGGGGGCGGGCAGCTCGGATCACGGGGGCGGCCCCTCACGGGGGAATGGAGGCCCCCTTAGCCCATTCCCTTAATCCGGCCCTGGCTCCATGCAGATGACTGGGGTAAATATTCCTAAAACTTCCTCTCTTATCACATAGCCAACATAAAACCAGTAATACAGAGATTTCCAAGTCACCGGAACTGGGGCAACTTTCTGTCTGCAGAGGTGTGAAACCTGCCCCCATGTGATGCCCACTGACAAGGAACCAATCCCAAAGCTCAGGGGACCCATCCCTGCAAATCCCCCAATTTGGGGTTAGTGTGTGAGATGCCCCCTGGTATGTGGCAGACACAGGGCAACCACTGTCCCAACGGAGAACAGGTTCACCATTAATAATTACAAAACAGATGCTCAATGATATGATGTATGATGGACACAGGAAGGGAAGAAGGAATGGGATAAAGATGCAAGTAAAATATTGTAGTGGGAATGACTGGTGTACACAGAGGGTCCCGCCACAATTGTGCTACATTTTGATTTACGCCCCTGTATTTGGTTTTGAGATCTTCTCCTCTTCAAACATCATCAAATGGTCCTCACCTATGTAATAAATAAACCAGGGGTTTGCTGACCAATAGCTTATATCACACATAACGTTGTACTTATGTGTATAGCTCTATACTCTTGTGTATAACAATGTAACATTTCAGAATCTATATTGTATCGTGGCTGAAAAACAGATCTAAAATCAATTCAGGTCTCCAATAATGAGGATCACGTAACTCAACGTTTCCCCCCCTGTTCTGCAACTGTTCATAGTAATCTCAGATTTGTATGTTACTGATATCAAAGACAAGAGTCTGTCTGTAACATTTGTAAATTGGCAGAAAACTTCATGAACTGGTGCTAAACGTAGATTAAATGTCAGTGTTATATATAATGGTATAATGTTCGGACAGATGTTTTTAATGTGTTATAATCATATAATAATATTGTGCCATGTAGGATCATGCAGTGTTGCTTCTCCGCTAGTGTTTAATTACAAATGAAAAACAAAATCTAAAGCTTCCTCCCATTCTAAACAACATGTAAATCTATTGCGTCATCGTGCAACTTGGTGTGGTCCTGGATATTTGAACTGTGGTTGTTCACCTTCGCTTGAGGCCTGATTTTTTGGTGGGGACAACACTTCAGATTACTGTCATTTTCTAATTTTGAAACACGATCTTAAAATAAATAATTTTTTGTTTGAATCAGTAATAAAACATTGGGGAATCAGTATAAAAAAACAAAAAAAAGAACTATTATCCTAATATTGCAAATTGTTTCTCTAGCAGAACCGTGGGACAATCATCCTCTCTAGTTGCTGTATAGATTGTATGGACATAGTCACCAACTCTTCCTAGTATTTAGGGATGATCCCAAGCTTTAAAGCTTGGATTTAGGATTTTATTGCTTCTGGAAAATCCTGTTTTGCAATATTGACAGACGTACAGTACAATTTCTGTTTGTATGTATATATATATATATATATATATATATATCTATAATATAAATGCTTAGTGGCGTGTGTTAGTCTGTCTGTGTGTGTGTGTAAAAAATAAAACCAAGCTGCAGCGCCACCTGCTGGGCGGAGTTATACACTGACCTACTAAATTCTTAGTGTGTGTGGGGAAAAAAAATCAGAAAGGGCTGAAATTTGGTATACTAAGATGTTTTTAATTTGTTAATTTAATTTGTTAATTGTTAAAAGTGTTTATAAAGATTTTAAAAAAAAATATACCGTATATACTCGTGTATAAGCCGAGTTTTTCAGCACATTTTTGTATGCTGAAAAGGGCCTCTCGGCTTATACACGGGTGAAGTTACCTGGTCTCCTGTTCCTGAGCTGTTAACTTCCGCAGTGGAACGCATGTGCGTTCCACTGACAGGAAGTTGTGTATTTAGAATGCAAAAGCCGAACTTCCTGTCAGCATGCGTTCCACTGCGGGGGTAAGTAAAAAACTGAATCTACTACGTTTGTGTGCCTTGTGTGCCGATTGCAGATCCTCACATCTACAAGGTAAGTAAAGTAAGTAACTCTCATGTACAAGAAGGCAGCAGAAATATACACCATAGAGGTTTAACTTATTATGCTATGTTGTCCTATGTACATTTGATGCGCTCTCTTTGGCATAATCTGTGATAGGTAGCATCATGCTGTTGGCATGTCTATTATTCCAAAAATGTCTGAACTTCTGTCAACTTCTGTCAAGATATTTTCCCAGGACTATGTTTATATTATTACAACACATTGATGCAACAGTTTTGCTTTTCTCTAAAATGTATTAAACTATAGGGGTTGTCCATTTTGTTCTGAGAGAAATGCAAATACTTAAAAACGGAATTGCAAATTGTACTCTTTATCTTTTCATATCACTGCTAGCAGTAGTTAGGTAAGGAATCAGTGATCCGTAATTTCTAAATATTATCCAAAATATGTGAAATCATGGTTTTGCAATACATAATAATCGCTATGCCCCAAGTGCTGTTAGGTGACATATGGTAATGTATTGTGACTTAACTGGGATATACCAACGCTGGCAGAGAAGTGAAGGACCCAAGGACTGCATCAGTAGACAGCAATCCGGGACTGGTGACTATAAATTCACCCTGTGATAAGGTTGTGATTATTTGGTACTTAATTTAAAGCTTTGTAATCCTATCAGTGCCGAGTGTGTTTCACAAAAAAGCACAGTTGATTTTATCAAGATTTTTTCCTAGGTGATTTCGTCAGGCTGATAGATAAGGCTGCCTCTGGGCAGTAAAAGAGTTAAGCATAAACCCGGTATGCTCATGTCACTTCGTGAAGCCCAACCGATCTCATTGTCTCTCATCTTGCCTCTGGCATCTATGTGAGCTAGGAAAAGTAGGCAAAAAAATTTACCAGTAGCTGCTGCATTTCCCACCCTAGGCTTATACTCGAGTCAATAAGTTTTCCCAGTAAAATTAGGTGCCTCGGCTTATATTCGGGTCGACTTATACTCGAGTATATACGGTATATATTTCTTGAAGGAGAAGTGACAGGTGGGAGTGGTTGGTGGTTGCCGGGGGTGACAGTTGGGAGTGGTTGGTGGTTGCCGGGGGTGACAGTGGGGAGTGGTTGGTGGTTGCCGGGGGTGACAGTGGGGAGTGGTTGGTGGTTGCCGGGGGTGACAGAGTGAGAGGAGTGTGATACTCAGGACCGCTGAGAGAGATCCCTGTGTCTGGATAGACATCTGGATAGATGTGGCGATGAAAATGAAGGATGAGGTGATGGAGAAGAATGATGAGGTGGTGACATGTGGACAAAACCACGTTAAAAAAGGGTTCTTCCCCTGAGGCTAGGCCCAAATGCATGACAAGAACCTTTTTAACACCTTAAGTAGCTTGATTTCACTAGAATGCATGAGTATCATGCACGGATTAACTTGTGTGTATATATATATATATATATATATATATATATATACATACACACACACACACACACATATATATTTATATATATATACACACAGACACTCAGACACATTATACCTCTAATATATGCTATAGGCAGCTTGCGCAGCTTGTGTCTGGTTACATAGTAACACAGAATACACAGCAGTAATCACAGGCACATTACCGTGCAGTTACACAGCCCTGTGACTATGAGTGTTTTCCTGCCTCACTCCTACACAGTGAATTCTGCTTCCTTTAATGGACAACTACACCCAAAAAAGTGGAATTTGTGTAAGGGAAGAAAGGAGGTGAATCACCCCGTCCAGCTGCCGCCCAGGGCAGTGTTACAGACCAGTAATATACCAATGAATTACATCACTGATTGGCTGACATTGTAGCAGTAAATTAATTTTAAAGTGCAATAAATAACGTAGATGAATTATTTCATTATAGAAAACTTTTCAGGAATACTTCACTCTGTCCAACTCCTAATATCGATCGATTCAAACTCTTCTGCAAATCTTTATTTAGTAATACTTAGATCACCAAGATGACTATATTACCTCTCTGTATCTAACCACAGGATCAGTACATAGAAATAACTAGACCGCATTGTACAATATCGAGGCAGGCCGAAAGTGATATTTGTAAAGTCACCCCCTAACCAAACGATGATTGACCCTCGCACAATATATCATCATCATCACCATTTATTTATATAGCGCCACTAATTCCGCACTGTACAGAGAACTCACTCACATCAGTCCCTGCCCCATTGGGGCTTACAGTCTAAATTCCCTAACACACACAGACAGACTAGGGTCAATTTTGATAGCAGCCAATTAACCAACTAGTATGTTTTTGAAGTGTGGGAGGAAACCGGAGCACCCGTTGGAAACCAACGCAAACACGGGGAGAACATACAAACTCCACACAGATAAGCCATGATTCGGAATTGAGCTCATGACCCCAGTGCTGTAAGGCAGAACTGCTAACCACTTATCCACCGTGCTGCCATGACTAGTAATTTGACTTTCTTTTGAATCTTATATAGCCCATTAAACGTACAATCAGCCTAAGTTCTGCTGTTCCCATACGTCTGCCATTTTTATTCTATGGTGGCGCAAGAGATTTGGTAAGAAGTGAAGCTGCGCTTCATTTACAATTTGCAGACAGCAGAGGTTATTCAAGGTCAGCCTAAGCTTCTAAAAGTTTTGCTGAAGCAAAGTCACCCGCTCTACATCATTCAACTTTGTAAACAGTCCTCGTGTTTTAAGTTGTTTTAATTCTGCGCGACCTGGACTAAATCCCTAAGTTTACCTAAGGTCGTTCGCACTAGTTGTAATGGAATATGTCCTGATCTGGGAGTTTCAGATATTATTCTTGGATGGTTTATCTAAATATAGCTTTTTCAAGTCAGATGAGTGAAAATTGTCTGTTATTCAAATGTTTTCAGATGTGGCTAATTTCGAAAAAGTTTGTAATCGGCTGTCAAAAGTGACTCTTCAGGTTAAATAGCAACAAGACACCAATTTATAGGGAGTTTTATGTTATTTTATGGTATATATTTATTTATTAAATACTGAAAAACAGAAACCCTGAGTATAGCACAATAAAGCCTCACTGCTCCATTACAGGCAACTGAAGCCACCCTGTACATCTTCAGGACATTGTCCTCATGGGATTTGCTGCAGGACAAAAAGCTGAAATTTCAGTCAGTTCAGCACCGGCCCTATGTGTATCAATCCAACAGCCACACTGGGCATAAATTATGACGCACAAGTTGGTATGGCGTTGGGCGGAGTGAGGATATTCCTTGCGAAGTACAGAGTAGATGCTCTGCTGCCTATAGTTATATCATATAAAAAGGAGATTCCAGTTTGTGTCGGGAGATTACTGAAATGAGATAGAGGGATGACGAGGGTGCTCGGGATGGAACTTGTTTTGCAGAGGAGCACACGCCAATTTCACAAAGATTCAAACACACAAAGTGCGACATCTAATAAGAAGAGTCTAGATAACTCCTCACCATCATGATTAATGTAAACCATGTATGAGGTTAAACTGAGCAGTATTTTAGAGCTGTTTTATCTAATGAGAAGCGCGGTTATAAAGTGGTAAATCAAATTAAATCAAATTTTACGCTTCTCTGCAAACCTAGGCGCACACCTTTGCGGGGGACTTTAGTATACACAGGAAGGACCATCCAGATGCAATATGAGTGCGCTTTGCAAATGAGACTACACTTTGTTTCTCTGCAGAACACTTATGTCAGCCTGTCAGTCCCACTGCCGGCTCAGACAGAGAAGCTCCTCCCTCCTCACAGCTGCTGCAGAGGATTAAAGGAGAGCATGGTGCACACATTTACTTACGTATAAGCACTTCAGTTATTTCCAGTATATTATTCAGCTCTGTAATACGCAGCCTTTGACACATCAGGTAGTGTATTTACTTAACTCTTTAATGTGTTTTTGCAGAGCTGTAATTGCTCTATCATTCCAAAGTTAAAAAATGCTGCATGCAACATTCCCTGGCACATGAAGCATCTACAATCCCTTGGCACGGTCTACTATAGTACATAGGGAAATGTGTTCTTTTTTCCTCTTAATTTATAAAATTGAGGAAGGTGTAGAAGACCTCCGAATTACAACGCGTTTCACATCAAAGCGCGTCAGTTATATATATATCTTTCACAGAACATTCAGATTGTTGATATCTGCAAAAACAATGAGATTTTTGTTACTTTTCATTATTGCAATGTCGTCAGCTCTGTTCTCAGACAAATCACTGTTAACCATCTGTAGGAGAAAAACTTTTCTTGACTTTTTTTTTTCTTTTCTTAGCCATGTGTTTTTCTTTAAGGCTTTTTTTGGGAGCTCAGCCCTTAGACCGCAGAGTTCTCACTGACACGTGTAGCGTGTTCCTTTCCTGTGGTATGTTTCCCATTAGCTGCTCTCTCCCCGAAACAAGACTCTACTGACTTGTTTACTCTCAGGAGGAAGCAGCAAAGGAGAAGACGAGGGGGGGAAAAAATCCATCAGATTCCAGACATCGCTCTGAGAGTCCGACTCACCGAGCTGTGTGTACGGTGCAAGGTTTCCCCAAATCTCGTCCAGTGTAAACTACGCTCTTTATGGGACTCGGGAAAGACAACGGGAAACAATAGGAGGATGGATTTTAATCAAGAACCAAAGGACTTTTTTTTGCCAGCAACAGTACAGGAAGAATGTAAAGTTGTTCACGCAGGATGTACGGAGACAGGGCAATTATAGCTCACACTGACAGGATGTTTAAATACTCACAAAACCTCTCGCCTCATCGTTACATTGTCTATCATTTCCAACATCGGTTTTTGTAGCTTGTTTGTGATTTTTTTTATTAACATCTGAATGAAGCCGGTTCAGGCCTGGGTTTTGGCTGGAAAACCTATTGACGCCATGAAGTGAATATTTTCTTGTGACAGCATCTTGTTAAGTGAGTATGTTCTCCATCGTTTCATGCACATTTCTTGCAATTTGAATCAAATAGTTGTTGTTAACAGTTTGTGAACCAGGATGGGACAGTAATATATATATATACGACTTACCAATGTTTGTAAACTTTCGGCTGAAGTTTTAACGAGCTACATAAACAAAATAAATTATCAACGTGGTCTGGTAATCATTTGTTTTATAGCTGTGAATGTATTTCACATATAAAATAAGCCTATTCAGAAATTCAGCCCAGGGCCAAAACTGAATACCTAGAAAATTCATTTCAGTGTTGCACTTTTCAGAGAAGTTGCTTGAGAGGTATAGGAAGTGCATTGTTGCACAGCTAATGTATTAAATTGTTGGTGCACACAGATGTCCCTTATCGTGGGGAAGTTTGTATCATTTTGCATTTGAATGGATGCAAAATTGTCTGTTTACAATTGTATAATTGAAAGTCAGATACTGTATTACTCTTGAGTTGCTGAATAGTGAATAGCTCTATATATATATATATATATATATATATATATATATAAAATTACGTCTCAGAAAACTTAGTTTTGCAGGAGTTTACTAGGTCTTCTCGTCATTAAAATGGGTGGATTTAAATAGGAGTGCGCAACAGTAGAACAGCAGAGAATTAATCTGCAAAAATGCCCGTTTTGTGAAAAATTGTACTGTACAATTTAATTAATGTTCCCCAATAGCACCTTGCTATGCAAACCTCCAGCTATTTTGTCACAATTTGTACTTGCTTAATGTTTGGTGCACTCAGTAGGAAATATAGGCACAGCAATGTCATATCACAATAATGCTTCCAGTGTGCTTTGTAAATGAGGTTCATTGCCTTTCAATGGGGTTAAAGAGCAAGTATAGCATACAGTACACACACATTATATATATATATACACACACATACACGTACGCTCTGTCACTCCTCTGCAGCAGGTTGCCATGTAACAGGCTGAGAGTGACTGATAGCTTGGTAGACTTATTTTGCACCAATGCACTGTGTGGTTTGGTGGACTGATACAAAGACTGGAAAGCTATGTCACAGTAGCTCAAATGACTGCAGTCTTGGATATTTTACCTGTATAAGATTCCACTTGGACGCTCGGACCCTCACACTCGCTACTTCTTACGTCATCTTCTGCTCCTCAGGCTCAGTGTGAGGCGCAGGGCTCTGACATCACAATCATGCGCCACACTCCCAGAATAACACTGGCCGCTTCACCTTCACGTCAGTGACCAGTGCTCTGTACGGGTGTACCGCAGGGGCATTAAAAACACTGGATGAGTGACATTATGTCCCCCTAGGTGTGCGAAGCGGGAGAGCTGTTCTCAAAGATACTCCCTAAAGACATGGGGGGCCTACAAAAGAGCAGGCGGGTAATACTTTAGTTTTTAATGACGCTGCAAAGGAAGGAGTAACACTGAACAAAGTAGTCTATGTTCCTGGCTCATACCTAGATATTTCAATTTTCTGATTTAAACGTCCATTATAAGACAGAGACTGATGTAAATGGGAAAAAATTCTTCCCCCAGAGTCACTAGTTTCTGATGGTTGAAAATTGGTTCAGCCCAGAAAATGGCTCCCCCCACTGTTTGGCGGTGATAAAAATACTTTAAGAACACAGCAGTTGCACATGCAAAAGAATTACAAAGACAGTGCTACATCCAGATACAATTCCGGTGTTTAGACTGGTCTGCATAGTGCTATTTTGGTTAGTAAGGTGAAAAAGTTATGTTCACACATCTCTACCCACAATGCCTCAGAGTCTGGCTCTGTACGGTCATCCTTGTGTTATTGTATGATGTGCAGCAGAGGATGGCGCATTTTAGTCCGTGTGCCTTCACACAACAAGCCTGCATGCTCCGTTTAACTACAAGTTTAATAGAAGCCCATCATTTACTTATAAGATGTTTTGCAAAATAAATACAAAAAAAAAAGTTCCCCAGGCAGGATGGGGGGAGAAAGAAATGCAAAGAAAAGTGCTAGTCTCCGAAGAATATCTATAAATAGAACTTTTCCCATGCAGAAGACGTTACACATGCAGTATGCAGTGTTCGTGTCTGCCAAATGTTTTAAAGGAGCCATTTAATTACTAATTCCCCCATTTGGGGTGATAAGTATTATTTTTTTAGTTATCACAGAGACAAAAATATATAAAATCACATAGCGACGGTATTTAGCAAAAATATAACAAATATAACAAATCGCATGACCAGGATTTGCAGCTGTAGAAATTGGTGAGCCGGCTTGCTAGATTTGGGCTTTAAGTCCCATTTGTTAAATAAACCACCAACACAGACATAAACAACATTATACATACAATGTATATGTTTTATATATATACAGCGGGTGAATTAAGTACACATCAACATTTTCTCAGTAAATATATATTTAATGTGGCTATTGTAATCATACCATAGATGTTGATAAATTAAGTTTTGTGTAATAATGTGAAATGACACAGGGAAAAAGGTATTGGACACATGAAGAAAGGGAGGTGCAAAAAGGCATGGAAAGCCAATACACCAGCTTAAATCTATCAGTAATTAGAAAGCCATCCTGCCATCTGGTTCAGCCACAACTGATGGCCTATTAGAAGGTGTCTCATTAGGAAGGTGTCACACAAGAAACATCTCATGATGGGTAAAAGCAAAGAGCTCTCTCAAGACCTTCGCTACCTTATTGTCGCAAAACATACTGATGGCATTGGTTACAGAAGGATCTCTAAACTGCTGAATGTTCCAGTGAGCACTGTTAGGGCCATAATCCGGAAGTGGAAAGATCATCATTTCACCATAAACCGGCCACGACCAGGTGCACCGCGCAAGATGTCTGACAGAGGAGTGAAAAAAATTATCAAAGAGTTGTCCAAGACCCAAGGACCACTTGTGGAGAGCTTCAGAAAGACCTGGAATTAGCAGGTACAATTGTTTCAAACAAAACCATAAGTAATGCACTCAACCGCCATGTCCTGTATGCACGCTCACCATGCAAGGCTCCTTTGCTGAAGAAAAAACATGCTGAAGCTCGTTTAAAGTTTACTGCACAACATTTGGACAAGCCTGTGAGATACTGGGAGAATATAGTGTGGTCAGATGAGAGCAAAACTGAACTATTTGGATGCCATAATACACATCATGTTGGGAGGAGAAATGGCGCTGCCCATCACCCCAAAAACACCATACAACAGTGAAGTTTGAAGGTGGGAACATCATGGTGTGCAGCTGTTATTCTGCACACAGTACTGGCATACTGCATATATTCAGGGCTGCCAAGAAGAATTCAGGGCCCGGGTACAACAAATTCATGGGGCCCCCCTCATATTCAAGTAAGCCCCAAAACAATTTAGGTGTATGGTCATACATTCAGGGGCGTGGCTAGCCAAACGGCGGTGCAAAAATTTTGGGAGGTGTGGTCATGCATTTGGGGCGTGGCAAACGTGCCATTGGGGCGTGGCTAACATAAAAACCACTAGGCTCTCAATTCGCCGGAGCGTCACATATGTTCAAGCACTCCTAACTTTCAGGACATCTACCACCACAGTGTAGTATACAAACAATGCAGTGTGTACACAAACAGTTCAGTCTTGGCCTACACCTTACATTGGGCACAACATTCACCAAAAATTGGTATTGTCCCTACTAGAATCACAATATTTCACACACTGTGCTGCTCTCTCCTACCTGTTCTTCTCACTTTCTCCACCTGTGGCTGCTGCTTTCTTTAGTTGTGGCTTGTCCGGATCCAGGAATGTTGAAGGACCTATTTTGAAAAAAAAATGGCTACATTTAGAAAATTACAGCCAGCCCCGGCCTTAAATCAATAGCACTCACGATTAATAATTAGGCCTTCCTCCAGCCCCAACATTAAAATAATAGTATTCACATTTAATAAATAAACCTATTTCACTTCCTGCAAACAGCCCCAGCAATACCTATTTCCCGCAACCATCACTGCCATTAAATAATTCATAGTCACATTTAATAAATAGACCTCATTCTCCCTAAACTCATCCCAAGATTCAATAGCCCCCAAACCACCCCATCTTAAATTAATAGTCCCTACTATTAAATTGCCTCACCATCACCCTACAAACAAAATAGCGCCCATTAATTAGCCGCCACCTACCTCACACACACTACATTGCAACAAGCCCCCTGTGCCATCACACACACAATACTGTGCCCCTTCATCACAACTACACTGTACCCCCTTATGCTCACACTGTGACCTCCATGCTGCTTTTCCCTCTTCTTTTTTACTTTGTGCCTCTCTCCCACTTTTTTTATTCCTCTGTTCCTCTCTCCCACTTTTTTTCCTCCTCTGTTCCTCTCTCCCACTTTTTTTTCCTCCTCTGTTCCTCTCTCCCACTTTTTTTTCCTCCTCTGTTCCTCTCTCCCACTTTTTTTTCCTCCTCTGTTCCTCTCTCCCACTTTTTTTCCCTCCTCTGTTCCTCTCTCCCCAATTTTTTTTTATTCCTCTGTGGCTCTCTCCTTTTTTTCCTCCTCTGTTCCTCTCTCCCACTTTTTTTCCCTCCTCTGTTCCTCTCTCCCCAATTTTTTTTTATTCCCCTGTGGCTCTCTCCTTTTTTTCCTCCTCTGTTCCTCTCTCCCACTTTTTTTTTATTCCCCTGTGGCTCTCTCCTTTTTTTCCTCCTCTGTTTCTCTGTCCCCTTTCTTTATAGTACTGTCCCTCCCTGTTTTCCTCCCCTAGCCTCTCCGTTTCTTTACTTACCTTTTGTCAACTTCTTTCTTTTCTTTTCTGCTCTTCTGTCTCCTCTTC